>NC_047655.1:8343249-8366285 GCF_902201215.1 Prunus dulcis | reverse complement strand
GCTGTATAAAAAGAAAGTAATCTTAAAAAGGATTGGAGAAATCTTACTTGCCCATTGTATATTGTCACATTGACCCCTTTAGCAAGGAGTTCGTCCAAGCCACAACATAAAAATTAAAAGTCGACTCAAAATAATAAGAAATATCGTAGAGTGAAGACAAATTTAATTTAATTTTAATTTTTTGTAGAAAAGGTCCTTCGAATTAGGAAAATAATAATAATAAGAAAGAAAGAAAAAACTTCGATTTCTCCATCGAATGCCTAGAAGACAAAAGTGATGAAAAGGAAATCAGAATCTTATATAGTTGTTGGGGCTGAATTTGCCGAGGAAATGACTTTTCTTTTTTCGGTTACAAGAAGATGACTTTCTAACAACCGAAATCTAATACTTATAAAAATTTGATAATAAAAATTTAATTTCCTAACGTGTAAATATACCATCTACAAAATTATAGGATGAATTTGTATATGCGTCAGTTATATATAATCAACAGTCTCTCGTAACATGCATATGAATTTTACCGCGTAAAACACGTGTATGTTGCGAGAGATAAATTATTTATAATATAATCTATATGTACAATAATTTTGCTTTTTTGGACTGGCAAAATCAGTACCTCATTAATCCTTGGTTTCATAAAATCCCC
This sequence comes from Prunus dulcis, assembly GCF_902201215.1. Classification (NCBI taxonomy): domain Eukaryota; kingdom Viridiplantae; phylum Streptophyta; class Magnoliopsida; order Rosales; family Rosaceae; genus Prunus; species Prunus dulcis. The sequence continues at coordinate 8,365,639 of NC_047655.1, read as the reverse complement.
TTCCATTGCTGTGAAGACATGGTCGGACTGCCCTCCCCATCTGTACACACACAAAATATGCATCATTTTCAAATAAAGTTGTAAATTTTTTGAGGACTGAAAACTAAAACGGATATCAAAAAAAAAAAAAAAAGGGTCGAATATACTCACGTCACATTATCTGGGATTATCTTAAGCTTCTTTTTAATGACCCCGTTTAACAAAGTATCAAGATCACCAACACCATCGCCACCAGCTGCTGATGATGAAGACCTCAAGGAACTGAGATATCTTGAATATTTCTTAAGGGCAATTCCTTTTGATACTTCAATGGTTGCCAAGGATGAAACTGGATCCATTCCTGAGTCCAACAAAAAATTATAGAAGTCCTGCAAATACCCCAAAGCCAAAAGAAAAAAATAATCACAAAATGTTAATTGTAATTAAATTGAAGTCACAAATATTTACTAAATTAATGCCAATGGAGTCTTGCGTCCTGACTTGTACACCAATGATCTTAGGTCAAACTCCCATGATACCTTGGTAGTGTGTGTGTGAGAAATTCTCGTTCCCCCACCCCCTTCTAGTTTAGACTACCGCTTATATTCAAATATATATAATAATATGAAAATTAACCAATATATATTATATACCACAGAATTGCTGTTAGAGGAAATGATTTGCTCAAGTTCACTCCATGAATTGGTTGCCTCCACAAGTTGACCATTCTGAATCTGTTGTTTAATCCTTTGAGCCACACTGTTTCATTAAAAAGGGCTTTTTAGACTTCTGGAAATCTCTTAAATCCATCATCTGCTCATACCAATTATTACATATTGCGTGTATTGCAAAATGTGACAAAAATTAATAGACCTGTTTGCTTCCTTCAACCCATTGTCGTCAAGCCTTGAGACGTCTTTGAGCAGAGGACCCCACGAAAGCTGCAAAAATGCATAAAATCGTACTAATCATAATTAATTTAATTACCCAGAATTGAAAATTTGGAAATTAAACACTGCAAATCTTCATAATGCATAAATTAAATTATTGGGTCAAAGCAGTTGAACTGTAAAAACGTACCACAAAATCTTCCGGGGAGATCCAACTGTCTCCCAATGCCACTCCTACAAAAAGAACCCAAAAAAAAAAAAATTCACATGTTTTTGGAACCTGCTATTTTTAATTAGACCAAGAATTGGTTAATTATAATTACCTCCAAGTCTGAGTTTTAGTTTTCCTGCTTCAATGGCTTTCAGAGCTGAAAGTCCAAGAGTGACTGCAAATTTTCCTCCATAAGACTCTGCCACAATAAACAGAGGACTCTTTTGGAGGTTCTCATTTCTGTTGAATATCTCCTCCAACAACGTGGTCAAGTCAGTGGCTGCCTCCAAATCATTTTTCACAAACAGAGATTTTTCCTCCACAAAACTGAATCCACTTCCAACTGGGTTGTCCTAAATCATCCCAAAAGAACAAAAGAAATGGAAATTCATGTAATTGAAATCTGGTTGGTCCCCTGCCAAAAAAAAGAAAAAAAAAAAGAAAAAAAACAGAAAACAGAGTTTGAAGTTTTTTTGGCTGACTTACAACAAACAAAAGATCTGCTTTCTGCAACCATGTTGAGTTTCTTGGGTTCAAATTGGTGTCCAATGGCCCAATCTCTTCAAAATTCCCAATCCCAACTCCTGAAGCTCCCTAGTTTTTGTTCAAAGAGCAAGATTAAATATATCTATAAGACTAAAAAAAATGGTACAAAATTTCTGGGTTTTCTCATTATCATTTGATAAATATATATACTCACAGGTCCACCCTGAAGCCAGAGAATGATTGGCCATGGCTTGGAGGGATCTTCTACTCTGTTAGGACTTCTGTAAAGCCACCAGAACATGTGGGCTTCTATGTAAAAAAAAGAACCAAGAAATCCATGAACACTCACATTTCTGCCAAAACACAAAAAAAAGAAGAAAAAGTTCTATGCCTGAATTGCTTACTTGGTCTGACTTCAACATAACCCCACTCTTCTGATCCATCTAGGGTTCCTGCAGATTCTGTTATGCCTCCATGGAAAAGTGGTAGGAAAAGGAGAAGAGATAGAACAAGACTTAGAGAGTGCTTCTCCATTCTGAGAGCAAAGACTGGACACCAACTGCTCCAGCTGGAAAAGTTTAACATTAAGTGAAAAGGAGGATGTTTATATATGCACAGACGGAGGATTATGAAACTGACGCCTACTTTGTCTCTCTGTGCAACAGAAATAACAAAGGAAACAACAGTATTTGCTGAGTAACGTATTGTTTATATCATTATTTTAGTTTCAAAATTGATTTGGAAACGGTTAACTAATAATAAAATCAAATTGTAGATTTCTTTCCTTATCATAAAATACATAAACAAAATAAACAAAATATGCATGGAAAAATGTGTTTGTTCTGTAGTAGAATATTAATCATGGAGGAGGATTCACTAGTTTTTCTGTTCTTAGATCTCAAGTTCGAACCCCCACGACATCAGTTGTGTGTATGAGAAAGCCCCTCCCCTCTAGTTTAGATGATCGCTTGTGCTAAAAAAAAATCCTAAGCATTGAAGCTCAACACTTTTTACATGATTGCTTAAAAGGGAATATACGTGTCTTCTCAATTACAATATGAAAAACGTTAAAACTCTTTTGCTCAATATCTTTGTAGGCTCAACATTCTTATCTAATCTTACCCGTTCCGTTCCACTACGAAACTTGAAAAACTTGGTGCAGGCTCTTTCCATGGGTTAAATTGACTAAGAACTTTAAGTTCTCTTGATCTAGAAAGCTTAAATAAAATTTTGACAAATCTTCGAAACCGAGAGAATCACTCACTAGTCAGTACAAAAAATGCTGTTACAAGATCATGAAACACTGAAATTATTTTTGGTTAGGTGAGTCATTTTGATGAGCTTCTTACTATATATAGAGCACCTGATTTGATCTTCCATAACTTAAACGGTCTCTTTCTTGATCTTAGTCCAAGTTGAACCCGGAAGGTAACTTTTGACTTGGAGTGCAAGTCAATACCTAGTTGCTAATATAACAAAACTACTTTCTATCTCAAACGAAGAAAGCTGTAGTGGAGGAGGGACCTCTTTGCATAACCTCTCTTCTGTTTAAAAGATGATATTTGGTATCGTTATCCTTTTTTTATTTTCAATGCAAATGGGAAAATTGAACTTGAGACATTTTTCAAAATATCCGAAAGTTATGTCGTAATGACTACCACTGACTAATTCAACACATAGAAACATATTCTTTCAACATTCTTTAGTGAATGAGGAAACTATTAGGCCTAAATCCTTACCAGACCTGTATATAGTCAATAAACACGGTACAAACAACAATTTTTGGCCTATGACTAGAGGGAAGGCCACCTAATTAAGGACCATGATTGCCCTCCCAAGTTCTTTGCCCCTATTTTCTCGCCTATTATGCCTCTTTTTCTGGAAGAAATCATGTTTCCCCCCTCCTTTACAGTGCAGGGCCCCTCCTCCTCTTGAAGTCTAGCTCCACCACCACTGCCTATACAAATTTGGATATATATATATATATATTTGAATATTTCACATATTTATATTGAGGCCATGTTGCTAGAAATTATATAAATCTCAATATATAATCGTTAATTTATACTATTTCTAATTTGTCGTGATCTTATTCAATGAATATGTCAAACGATTTTGTCTCCAAACATAGGAGGAAGATGCAAATATAAATGATGAGTTTTCCACCAAAAGAAAATGTGACTCGCCCGTTACGTGTCAGAAATTATGCATAAAATAAGATATTATTAGCTTCGCCTTTCTTTTTTCTTTTTTTTTTGGTTGCATAAAAGAAGAAAAAAGAAAAAAAAGAAAACCGAGGAACTGTTATAGATATTGCAAGAAGGCAGTTTTGGTTTTGTTTCTTTAGTGAAGAAAGATATTGCAATTATATCTGAATTTATCATGGGGCCCCAAATCCATTTAAAAGAAGATTGTAGATATTAACATTTCGTGTTATACTTCCCTTCTTCTTATGTAAATAGAAATTCTTACATTCCTGCCAAAAACAATATAATATATGTATATAAATTATTTTTTTTATATTTTTAATAAATTATTTTTTATATATTTTAAACTGTGATTCTTACGAATCATAAAGATCTCCTTACAAAGAATGAGTCGACTAGTATCCTTTCTTTCCTCTCTATATAAGAGGAAACTTTTAGTGCACACACGTTTTGGTAATCACAAAGTTTTCACCAACATTGGTGTCAGTGCCAGTGGGTTTGGTTGAATATATTATATGAATGTCATTATATCCTATGCTTTTGTAATTTTGCACTCAACTTTTAGGCTAAGGCTGAATAATATTAATATATATGGCAGAAGTTGACTTTGAAATCCATGCGACTGGCCCTTGGCAAAGCTTGCACTTTATTGTTGCACATTTTACCCAACAATAGAACAGCTTCCCCAAGGCTGCAAATGACTTATTGCCAACAGTATAAAACAAATTAATTTGGCTTGTAGCTGCAAATTGTAAGATGGTTGACATGTTTAAAATAGGAAGTCGCAATCAAATTGACATCTATTTTCCTTGGAAACGTGTCGAGTTAATGTTCTCGACAAATTGAACTAAATAAAGGGAAAAATAACCAGAAGGTTGAGGACAATTGTTTTTAAAAACAATTTAAAAATCCATAAGAAAATCCATAAGGGCTGCATATCCAACAATAGCTAGCTCATTTATTGGAATTTGGATAATGTACATGTTAGCGAGTCCTTATTTCATTAGAATTTTGGTTATTTATTAATTATATTTTGTCCTATTGTAATAGAGATTATTTTATTTAGTGTTATGGGGGTTGATGATTTTTTTCAACCCTCATGGAGGTAGCACCACCGACTCATTCTCTCATTCTCCACCAACCATCGTTGAGTTGAGTGCCCAGATGGCTCGGCTCCTACAGATGCAGACTTTGACCCCGAACCTGATCTAGACCCCGACTCCGACCCTGACCCCGACCCCGACTTCGAAGACGACCCCGACCCCGACTCCGAAGAAGGCCCCGACCTCGACTTCGAAGACGACCCCGACCTAGACCCCGACTCCGAAGACGACCCCGACCCCGACCCTGACTCCGAAGACTACCTCGACCCAGAATTTGTCTCTGATTCAGACCCTGATCCTGATTTCGACTCCGACTCCGGCCTCGACTCAGGCTCAGATTCCGATCCCAATTCCTACTCAACCTGTATCCTATGCATCTTCTGCTGCACAGATTATGACTTCTCGACTAACGACCCCGACACATGGACTAAATTGCGCATTTTGTGAAATCCGAGGATCAATTGGTGGATATTTTGACAAAGGCGATTTCCAGTAAAACATTCCATAATTCACTAGATCAGTTGGGCATTAACGACATCTATGCACCAACGTGAGGGGGAGTGTTGGCGTGACTTGTGGATATTGACTTACTTTCCTTACACACCAAGAATTCCTATTATAATTGTAATTGATTTACTTTAATTCCTGATTTCCTCCTGCAAATAGATTTAGGAATTTATTATTTACTTGCCCATTCAGGTTTCGTTGTATTATAAATATGACCTCCTACAAGGAGAAGAATACACAGAAAATTCCCACAAACAAATATTCTCTCATAGTTTTCATATTTTAGCATGGTATCAGAGCCAGGTTCGATCTAGGGGACCTGTGCTTGTGTTCTTCTTGAAATTTAAGTGCTCTTCTCCCCCCTTGAGAGGGGGGAGGGGGAGAGAAAGGGATATGTTTATTGACCTATCCCAATTACCTTGACATATTTCCATGAAGATGTTGCTTATTTCTTGACTCCGACGACCCCTTCTCTTCAAGGGGAGAGGAGGATTGAAGAGAAGTTGTGTCTGAGTGAATTAGCTAAAGTTTATATGGAAGAATTTATTGTTGCCATTGTCTCTACTGCCGTGCTCATGGGGTTTCGGTGTTCTGCCTTACCTATTGCCGTGCTCACATGGTTTCTGTGTTCTGCCTTACCAATTGCTGTGCTCACACAGTTTCTGTGTCCTGCCTTACCTACTGCCGTGCTCACAGGGTTTGTGTTCTGCCTTATCTACAGCCGTGCTCACAGGGTTTCTGTGTTTTGCTATGTGCCCTATTTTTTAGGGTTTGCTCTTGTGTTTCCGCTGTGAACTTTGTTTTAGTTTGTCACTTGTTTCACTCGTGGTTGACTAAAAGATCTTCTCTACAATTGGTGCTTCTCAAGTATGGTGTCCTGTGACTCGCTTGTCAAGTTGGGCCTGCGAAATATCTTTGCCCAACTTGAGGGGGAGTGTTGGCGAGTCCTTATTTCATTAGAATTTTGGTTACTTACCAATTATATTTTGTCCTATTGTAATAGAGATTATTTTATTTAGTGTTATGGGGGTTGATGATTTTTTCAACCCTCATGGAGGTAGCACCAGCGACTCATTCTCTCATTCTCCACCAACCATCGTTGAGTTGAGTGCCCAGATGGCTCTGCTCCTACAGATGCAGACTTTGACCCCGAACCCGATCCAGAATCAGGATCCTCTTTTGACCCCGACCCCGACTATGACGACGACGACCCCGACCTCTCCGAAGACGACCCCGACCTCGACTCCGAAGACGACCCCGACCCCGACCCCGACCCCGACTCCGAAGACGACCCCGACCCCGACTCCGAAGACGACCCCGACTCCCACTCCGAAGACGACCCGAACCCCGAATTTGTCTCTGATTCAGACCCTGATCCCGATTTCGACTCCGACTCCGGCCTCGACTCAGGCTCAGATTCCGATCCCAATTCCTACTCAACCTGTATCCTATGCATCTTCCGCTGCACAGATTATGACTTCTCGACTAACGACCCCGACACATGGACTAAATTGCGCATTTTGTGAAATCCGAGGATCAATTGGTGGATATTTTGACAAAGACGATTTCCAGTAAAGCATTCCACAATTCACTAGATCAGTTGGGCATTGGCGACATCTATGCACCAACGTGAGGGGGAGTGTTGTCGTGACTTGTGGATATTGACTTACTTTCCTTACACACCAAGAATTCCTATTATAATTGTAATTGATTTACTTTAATTCCTGATTTCCTACTGCAAATAGATTTAGGAATTTATTATTTACTTGCCCATTCAGGTTTCATTGTATTATAAATATGACCTTATACAAGGAGAAGAATACACAGAAAATTCCCACAAACAAATACTCTCTCATAGTTTTCATATTTTAGCAGTACATTGGTGTATTTCATGTTGAACACATTTACATATGAGAAGCACACTCGCATGCCTGGGCGGGTTTTATAATCACAGCTAGTTTCCACTCAAGAAAATTGTATGGTGAAACATCACTAGTGCAACAACAACAGAAATTTGGCTACGGCACATGGACCTTTCGGACTACTCCTTTAGGTAAATGAAACTGTCTTGGAATTTCAAGTTGCCCTCAATGGGAATATTAAGGGAGAGGCGAACAAAATTTCGGTGACTTAGGAGGGTGTCAATTTTGAAAACAAACTAGTTTAAGCAAAACAATTGAGCATTTTAAGCTTATTTATTGTCCATACGTTTTACATGTCGTGTTACCTGCCATAAAATTATTGTATGTATCAGTTATATATGTAACGTTTCTTTTACTATAAAGATGTAGAATTCATTATTATGTGGTGAGATTCACATGTATGTTGTGAGAGACGGATAAAAAGAGAGTCTATATACAACCGTAATGCAACCATTTCCCAAATGAGGATTGGTGTTTTCCTTGGAGGATTTCCCTGAAATGGGAAGGAATATAATAATAAATAAATAAATGACAGAGAAGATGCTAATTATTGACATAACTAAATTTCTAAACTAAGGATGTTTATATGGGTGTTCAAACAAACACATGGTCCTACTTGACTTGTTGTGCACTCTGTCGAGTAAGCTGTCCACGTAGAGGACAGAAAATGTGAAGTGAAATAAGATGAGTTTCTAGGCAACATTGCCAACATCCAAAAATAATTTGCATTGTTTATCAGATTATCTCTATCATCATAGACTTATATATATATATATATATATATATATATATGTGTGTGAAAATGCCCTCCATTTTCCAGGTTGTGCCAGCACAGGTTTTGTTTAGTGGTTAGCTAAAATATTGTACTTAAATTCGCTTTAATCATATGTAGGCTTGCTTAGGAGACTTTCATGGGGGCCCAAACCTAGCTTCAAAGGATGGCTCAAGCCCAGAATATTTTTTTGATATTTTTCCCGAAAAGATATAAAGCATGTTCCTTGGCCCTCAAACACCAAAGCATACTAGGAGTTGGTAAGGGGGCAACAACCCACCACTGCAAGCATAACATGTAAACTATATTGGCTGCACATAAGTAGAGCACATACTTTTTGGTCGTCCATTAGAGTTGTTGAAATATCAAGAAGATACAAGAGCACTTCTCCTCATTCTGATCCCTCACACACTCATTTTAGATGGGGTGAATATTTTAGGGTAAGTTACATTGATCGGTTGAGCATGGACACTTGTATTCATATGCATTTGCCTAAGAGTTTTTCCCATCAAGAAACTCTCTAACAATCCTTATTATATTAGGTTAGGTTAAGTTATTTCAATCCATATAGAATAAGGAAGTATCACAAGCCTTGTTTAACTTGTACTACACGTCTGCAAGGCTATCTGATTGGCTATTAGTTAATTTCCTCATTAATACAAGTCTCAAGAACCGTAGAGTAATTAGGAGACCATACTTGACATGTAAGACAAGAAATAGTCTTACAATCTCCCATTTGGTCAACTAATCACTATGAGAACTTGTAATCATCACTTTAAGCACTACAAGAAATTTGGCGACATAAACGATTTTGTCGCCTATTGTACATTTTTTGTCACTCATTAAGACGGGCGACCACATTTTGGTTGCAATCCAGTCGTCGCTCAGGCTCGTCGTTGATAGTCAAAACGGCGACCGAAAACAACTTTGGTCATTCATATTTATAAGCGACCAATATATCTCGTCGTTGATTTCTCCTAATTTTGTCGCTGAGCCCTTGACTCATGCAACAAAGAAGATCATTGAATGCTCCCACTCTTCAAGTATGTATTTTGCAACTAAATCATGTTATAGAAGCAATTAGCATAAAATAGATTAACACACCGCAAAAGGAACACCCTACTCCGAACAGACGCCGGACTGCCCAATGCCCTTCACCAAAAGCCAAGGTCACCATGCCAACTTTGGACACGTGTCATCACCAACAATTTGTCAAAGTCCCACATTGAAAAGTTGTGCTAACGTCCCTCACTCTTTTGTCTATAAAAGAGCACAAGCTCCTAAAGTGAAAGGTAATTAATCCTGGACATTATTGTTACTGTGCTAAAATCACCCTTAATCTCATACTTAGCTAATTTAAGTATCAGAGAGCCTTCAACCAGTACCATATCAGTGCCAAGGTCTTAACAATTGCTTCTTCCCCTTCCTTTTTCAGGTCATGCCCTCTTGTTGAAGGTCTTACCCTTCAACCCTGCCGAAGACACAACTACTTTACATCCTTTTAAGTTGTCTCCAAATTTGAACAACAACAAAAATAAAACATTATAAAAAGTGATTTCAAGATGTATACTTCTTAGTCACCGACTGGATATTATGATATAGCAGTGTAGAACTTGATTTGAAAACATATAACAAAAGGAGAAACTGAAGAAACATGGAGTCCGGATGCTAAAGAAAATTCAAAGGCTCGCACAATGCACTCATCAATTATGTTTCGGATACAAAAGTTTAAAGTCATATATACTGTCTACAATTTTGTTTCGATCACTCTCCCAAAAGCTTTTTTTTTTTGGTTGAATTTTCTTATGTACAAATTGGACTATCATACAAGAATCAATTCCATAAATATTTTTTTCTATAGCTAAAGACAAAAAGAAATAATATACTAATTCTTTTTTTATTAATTCGATCCATATATTCTGGGTCCTGAGTAGTCCGGATGAAAACAAATAATATTTTGGGGGAAAAAAAATTAAATTCCCACATGACATAATTGGTTGACAATATGATTATGATATGGCATATTTAATCACAAAGCAAAAATAAAAATGCATTGGTCTGATTGGAAAACCTGAAAGTCTTCATCAAAAAAAAACCTGAAAGCCACTTGGTTCCTAATTGCACGTGGAATTCATGTAGCTTTGTCGTAATTTCCACTTTTCCATTCATAAATTGGAAAAGCCTTCTTCCCCGCTCAAACGCAACCTTGCAAACCTCTACGTGGTGCTTTCCTGCTGACTCTGGGCTTCTCCAAAGAGACGCAACTCAAGACAATCAAAAGTGTTTTCGTAACCCCCAATTAATACAATAGTACAAACCCTTCTCTCTCTCTCTCTCTCTCTCTCTCTCTCTCTCTCTCTAAATCCAACGGTCCAAACCCTCCCTCCCAACCCATCATCCTCTCATCTCAACCGTTCGTTACAGCTACCTTGTCCTTTTCTGCGTGCCACTTTGGTCTCATGATCAAGATATGACTCAATCCAAGCATTAAACAAGAGAAAGCAAAGCAAGCTAAGCCTTAACAAATGGTATGTCTAGTTTTGTCCTTTTTCTTTCTGCTGATAAATCTTATGTTACTCTTTCAAATTCTTTTGTACCCTTTTTTGTTTTCTTTCTTTCTTTCTTTCTTTCTCTCTCAGTCTCACATATTTTGTAACATTAATGCGGCAGTGAAGGCTAAATCTGCCTAGCATTGTTCTCTTGATTATTTTCTCGGCTCACGCCATTTCGATTTTCTTGCCTCCCAAACAGGCGGCCATGTTGGTTCCTCCATGGCTTGAATCATTGCTATCAACAGCCTTCTTCTCCATCTGCCCATCACACAAAGATGCCCCCAGAAGCGAATGCAACATGTACTGCTTAGATTGCAACAATGGCGCATTTTGCTTTTACTGCAGATCATCAAGACACAAAGATCACCAAGTAATTCAGGTAATTAATTCCACCAGATTTCCTTTTTCTTTTTCTTTTTGTGTAATTAACTTTGTGTTAAATATTTTTCCTTATGGGGTGTGAAAATTGCAATGCAGATCAGGCGGTCATCGTATCATGATGTTGTTAGGGTGTCTGAGATTCAGAAGGTCCTAGACATCAATGGAGTTCAGACTTATGTGATAAACAGTGCCAGAGTACTGTTTTTGAATGAGAGGCCTCAGCCTAAAAATGCCGTTAAGGGGAGCTCACATATCTGTGAAGTATGTGCCAGAAGTCTCTTGGACCCCTTACGTTTTTGTTCATTGGGATGCAAGGTTAGATCTCAATCCCTTTAGTTTTCTTATTAAATTATGTGTGGGAAGTGATTGTGATTAAAATGTCCATCAAAATCACAATGTTGGCGGCATGTGTTGATCAACAACCATTTGGTTCGCATTAAGTCTCCATCTTCTGTGTTCAAATCTCATGAACGAAAATTAATTCATGTTGTTAAATCAAAATCACAATGTTGGTATATTTTGTAATTTAGTTGATGATGCTGACTCATCATTAAATGGTAATATCTTAGCAATTAATCCAATATCTCATTCTTTAAACATTAGCTTGTGGGACTAAAGAAAAATGGGGAAGCAAGCTTTATCTTGAGCGCAAAGAAAGAAGAAGAGGAGGGAAGAAGGGAAGGAATAGAAATAAGATTGCCATCAAAAGAGTTAGAAGATCAATTGCCTCAAGGAATGCAACAAGACTTGTACCAAAACACTCCAACTCCACCTCATCATTCAAATTCAAATTCAAGGAGAAGGAAAGGCATACCTCATAGGGCACCTTTAGGGCCCTAATTACGTAATTAGTGTTTCCTAGAACTTGCTTAGCCAGCTCATTCCTCACAGGCTCCATGTGTCCTAAACATGGGGAAGCTGTCTTTATGGGGTTTTAAAAGGAATTAAAGTTGGGTTTAAGCACTTTTAAATTGGGCTTGGGTTGGCTTTCGGGTGCAATAATGCTGCATTAATATTTGAAACATGCAAGGTGTAAATGGCATCCAGATACACATGAACCGTTTTATATGTATAAAGAAACAACAGCTCAGCTTTTTTTATTATTTTATTTTATTTTTATTTTTGTGGTCAGATAAAAAAAATACATGTCATATAATTTTTTTTATATTCAATGTATTGTATGTAATACTTTGTTTTCTGTCAATAATGTACGTAATACGTGGTATTTCATCACAAGTGGTTGAAAATATATGTTATATATAATTAATACCAATTGGAATAGTTATGATTTTTATTGCTTGAACAATACAATACAATCCTGGAAATGAGTAAATTGTTACTTTGCCCCATAAACTATTATAATAATATTAATTTGCCCTCATAATTTTTCTGTCCCCTTTTTTTTTTTTAATCAAATAATTTTTCTGTTCTTAATTGGCGCTGTAAAATATATAAAAATAAGCCAATATGTAAGGCGTACCGTCAATATTTTTTTCGACATTCTTTGAATTTTCCATTAGTTTTAAGGGTGAATTTGTAATTTTGAGCAAAAATATGAACCAAACGATTTAAAAACAAATAAAATAAAATAAAAAAGGCCCATTATGGAAATATCGACCAAAATTTTTTTAAGTTGACTCTTTTTTTAAAATTATTGAAGTAGATATTCTATAAAATAAAAGCACCTTAAAAAGAGTACAAAAGATAGCAAGAAAATCATCTGAAACTCAAATATGAAAGACAAGAACAATAACGTAATCTTTATAATAAAAAAATTCGCGGCATGAACCAAACACAAGGAAACAAATTCTCGCCTCTAAATTTATTGAATACATCGGCCAAAGTGTTTTTAAGGAAACAATCAAGACCCTAAAAATGTATGACATGCATTGTTGTTGACTCGGAAAAATTAATTTGGCAACGTTTTAATTGTTTTCTAGAAAAAAAGTTCCTTCATCTTCCTCTATGTCTCGACTATCGACATGCATTGTTGTTGTGTGGTTCTCTATATATCACATATGATTCCACCATTGAACTAGCCTTCAATTAAAACGTGAACCATATTCTCAAAGAGTTGTTCTACATCCGAGATCTAGTTGATAAAACTTCTATGTAGAAACGTCCAGTGAAATGAGGAATGTACTCAATATTAAATTGATGAGGTCTTGATTCAAGAAAATTCATCAGCATCTAATATCAACAAAACACCATATATGCAGCCATATCGTTCGTTGTGTCCCAAAATGCTTCTTCACAACCAAACTCTGATGCCAATTGACAAAGCGAGAAATACAGCGTAAATAATCGACCCTTTTATTGTCTTCTTGCATTACATCAGCTTAGAATGGTAGCAATCACTTTACCCAAATTTTTTCTTCTTGGCCTCAGAAAGAGAAATGACATGGCAAAGGCCCATTTGAGCCAAGGTTTTTGGGTTCAGAGATAAAACTGTTCAAAGCCCAAAGCAAAATTTGAAGTCAGACCTAGGAAGCCCATGACCATGAAAACAACAAACTCGGCCCAGGTCTAACCCATCTCCAAAGTTAAAATTGACTAAAGGTCCATTCGGCCCAAGACTCATTGAGCAAAAATCTCGGTACAAGCACTAAAGGGGCGGCCCAACCCAAACTGTAATAACCCAAAACAAAATATCTAAAAAGAAATAAAATATCTAAAAAGTAGGATTAATATCTTCTAGCAAAAAGACAATTTTGCCCTCGCATTATTAAATAGGGAAAAAGTTGACTTTTTGATCAAGAAAGAATTTGGGAATTCCGTTTGCGCTGTTGCGTAGAGCACGGCGAAACGAGTCCGTAGACACGGAGTAGACCCGAATCGGAATTGTAACGAAGAAAATACGATCAAAATACCGCGAGGAGCAAAATGATAATTTGGTTAAAAAGTCAAATTTTTATCCCTCTCCTTCTTCTCTCTACTCATTTCTCTCTCCTCTCTCTCTCTCTCCTCCCGTTTCGACCCAGCCCCGACCTCCGCTTGCTTTTCACGACGCCACGGCCGCCACATTTGGAGCCGATCTCCGCCGTTGGTACCAAACGAACCACCACTCGACCGCCGTCATTTCTTGACCCTTCGCCGCCGCTGCCGTGGCCGGAGCTCGCCGGAAAACACCATTTTTGCCGGATTTCCAGTTTGAACTTTGAGCTCTTCGTTCTCCCTCAATTCTCCACCAAATCGATATAGTAAGGTATGGTTTCTCAGCTATTTTTCGTGTTCTAGCTGATGGATGTATGAGTTTCGATCGATTTTAGCTCTAAAACGTTCAATTTTCGACTTGAAATTTGGCCGAAACTTCGGTCGCTGTGATCTACTGTTTCTGGTTACTTTTTGGGGTATGTCCAAGAACAAAAGTGACTCCAAATGGGGTGTTTTACTTAGGATAGGAGTTTGGAGTCTTGGTTCCAAGATTTTTTTACCACCCAAAATCGCTTTGGACACCCGAATCTGCCCTCGCGTGCTGGGGCGCGTGGGTGAGGGTGGTGGAGTAACTCTGGGCAGTTTTGAAATCCTCGTGTCATCACGAGCGCGTAGGATTTCGCGGATCTCAATTCGGAGTCCGTTTGAGCCCCGAACGAATTTTTCATATCGCGCGATCCTTGGGTGCAGTGTCGTCAAATCGTTGGATTGCACTGAATTTTGGATATGTCGGTCTACATGATTTCAGGATCGTGTAGAATTCGACGGATTGCGAATCAGAGTCCCGGATACTCCGACATCGCAAACCCTGGAGCTAAGGTTTGGATTTTAAGCGATAACGCAATTTTGACCAATCCGACCGTCTATTTCAAACCAAATTCGCGGAACATGGTTCCTTCTCTATGAGAGACCTTTAGAGAAGCCCAGATTTTCCATCGGAGACCGTGGACCCATGAGGTCCCGGATCGGCCGGTCTGGTGGTTTATCGCTTAGTTAAGCGTCGGATCTTCCAAAACAAATCTAAGTGTCTGAAAAACTAATGTGGGCATAGGAGTAACTGAAACGAGTGCACGTATTTCTAGGAGCCAGGGGCAGGGTGTTTAATTTAAGTTCTTTTTATTCAGCAGTTTATTGATTTATTATTCATGGATAATCAGGCACCAGAGTTCCAGTCGACCCGCGGGAGGGACCTTCGAAGGGTCCAACTAGCTCGGACCATCAGTGAGTGGACTTTCTTTCATAAACGATTTTATATGCATGAGTTATATAAATGATTTATATAAATGAGATTACTTAAATGATTTTATAATGATTTTATACAAATAAGCTTTTATAAATCAGTTTATATGGGTTAATGTCATTATTTGATCTTGAAGAAGTTTTATGAACTATTCATTTCGAACGTGATTTGTGCTGTACAATACTTTGATTTACGTGTTGTTTAGTTACTGAAGCTCAGTAATATAAAAAGCAGAGTTTGAGAACTCTATCAGAGGAGACAGCAGTTACATTTCAGTTTCACAAGAAAGGCAGTGAGTTATTAGATTTTTCTAAAAATAGTTTATTTTAGAACCACCACCCACCCTTTATTTGGTGATTACCCAGAGTTGGACCTATGTCTACGGACATCCAGTCCGATTTCAGTTTATGTCAGTGCACTTGACTTTGCCTCACGAGTTTCGGGGACGCTCGGACCGTGAGTGCCGGGATTTGCGGCTCGGCAGACTTGGTGTCCCGAGACCTGCCAGGATTGCGGCTCGGCTGACTCTGTGTCCCCGAGACCTGCCAGGATTGCGGATCAGGCTGACTACGGTCCCCTGCATCCTGCCAGAGCGACTCGAGCTGACTTGTTGTCATCGAGGAATCTGCCGGCGGGACAGGCTGATCATAGTCCCCTGATTTCGCCAGTTTGCGGCGCGGGTGGACTGTGTGGCGCCCGAGACCTGCCAGGGAATTGACGGATATGACAGGGGTACAAATAGGTGGTATTTTCAAAGGATTTTGAGTTTTCTTTTATTCAATTATGACTTTCAGTTATTTTATACCAGTCTCTTTGATATTCGCGCATTTATATCCTTATATATTTGTTCAGTTATACGAGTATATTCGTCAATATGCTTTACATGTTTATTTGAATACCTTGTTTTGAAATAGAGACAAACTAGCAATTTGTATCCTTACTTATTTTAAATGGGGGTTATTATGGTTATAAAATTGTTTCCAAGAACCTTATTTTTGTCCACTCACATTTTCAACCTGTTTTTCGCCCACAGGCCGTAAAAGTGCGCAGGATCCACCACCGGGCCATCCCTAGCTTCCGCGCCACCAAGTAAGGTAGAGTTTTGTGGAAAAAAAAAAATCCTTGAAACCCTGTGAACTTTAGAAATTGCTCTGATATCTAGTTTTAGTGGAAAATTGAAGCTGGCAAATATTTGGTTATCCTATTCTGGCAGTTGGTGTGGATATATGTGATTGTTTGACAGGTGGAAAAATTTGGGTTTAGTCAAAATACAGGGGAGACTCTGCCGAATTTTCGGCAGAAGTCTAAGAGAAATTTTACAAAGAATTTGAAACGAGAAGGGTAAAAAGGTCTTTTGTGCCTGAAATTCACCAAGTGTCGGACACGCACAGGACTTGGCTCGAATTCTAAAGTGGAAATTGGGTCGGGTCCTGTCACAAACCGTCCGACATGACAAAGATTTAACCAAAGTCAAAGATCAACATTTGTTCCTCGGCCGAGTAAAAAACACGAGCATCGACAGAGGCATGGATTTCACGTGCAGTACCTTGAGAAGAGCGCCACACAACAGAGCATAAGGAATTATGGGACATCGAGCTACTTTGAAATTACATGTAGGATGATTAAGAATGCCTAGAGGGGGGTAAATAGGCCAATTTAAAATTATAATCAATAAATAAAAATAAACTTCAATCAATCCTGAAACGTGCAGAGCATAAAATAAAGGAACACGCAGATAATTATTTTACGTGGTAAAACTCCACTTATGAGGAAAATCCACGAGACTTCTCAGTCCAAAACAAATTCACTATAGAACGATGATCACAAAAAGTACTCACACACTTATCCTAGACACGTTCTAGATAATGTTTACCGACTTCTTCGTAACTCAACTTTTGTTAGGGGATGATCTTTCGACACTCCTTATGTTGAACGTATTACTAGTCACGATTGCTTCAAACTCGTCGGAGAAAAACCGTCACCATGGTCTTAGTGCCCTCAACCTTATGAGTCACCGAACATTCAAATAAATGCAATATGAATGATGAAAGTATTTGATAAATCACCAAGTAAACATGGAACACTTGATGACTTATCTCAAAGTTATGCACAACAGCTTTCTTAAGAATTTTAGATGCACAAACAAAATATGTAAAAGTTGTGTCTTCAAACAAAAAAGCACATCATGTTCTCCTTTTTCCATGAGAAATGCATAAAGTCAAGAGATCAATATCTTTCCATTAATCAAATTTTATTCTCTAAGAATCCTGTTCAATTTCGTCAGCTTATGCACTCTTAAAGATGACTTCCACTACAACCAATTGTTATAGAAGGAAACATTATCTATCTAGATGAATCAATGAAAGCAATAGAACAACGTTCCTTCCAAGTCAAAGATGAAAGATAATATTTTAATTTAAATCAAAATAAGGTTCAACTAAAAAAGTAATCTCAAGAGATCAAATCTAATCCTATTAAAAATAGGACTAACATAAAAGCACTTGAGTGAAAATAACTCCAGCTAGGAATCCTATAATGAATGCATAATTATGTCATGATTTACCTAGAATCGTATAATATATTTCATGATTTACCTAAAAATAATATACAAGTAGACGGTCCTATTAAGGGGTCTCTATCTCGTTCACGCGAGGAGAGCCTTGACGGCTAGGGTTAGGGTTTCTCCAGTTTTATTTACTCATTCTCTGCGCTGTCTCTCTTAGTCTTATCTGATTGTCTCTTTGGGTTCTTCTTGGTGAATTGGGTATGACCTTTTTTTGCTCTTTTATTCTCCGTGGGGTAGCTGCGTTGGCTTCCTTTCTGGATTTCCAAGGAGCCAGTCGCTGGTGAGGGGTCTCCATCTTAACGCTATGAAGATGGCCACCGCCTCTTCTGCTCAAAGGGATGACCAGTATGTGACACCAAGCTAGAATCAGAAGTGTGCAAAAACTAATGTTAGGCATCTGATTGTTAGTAGCATGGATTTTTCTAGTAACCATAGTTTTTGTATCGATGATTTTGTTGACAAGGCGAACGAGACTAGCCTCGAGGGGTCTCCAAGATCTCCCTAATTATTCTCCTATGGAATGTTCGTGGGCTTGACAACCGATGAACGTTCCTACTATGAAGATATTTCATCGGAATTTTTTTCATGCTAAGACACCAATCTTGGTCTCCCTTGCTTGTCAGCTAGGGTTCTGGATCAAGAAAATTGGATGTGGCTGTTAGTGTTTGGCTGGATCTGTTATGATGCTCATAATACATTTTTGAGTCTGTACGAAGAACTATAATGCTTTCTTTAGATCATAAGAGGCTTTCTTTGACAGTATATGCATAGTGATGGATGTGTTTCAATGGTTTTGCAGTTGGGTTGTTGGCTGGATCTATTCTGATACCCATAGTACGTTTTTGACTATGTACGAAGAACTATTATGTTTTTTTGGATCATAGGATGACTTCTTTGACAATACCTACATAGTGATGGGATGTTGTTTTAAGGGTTTTCTGGTTGAGGTTTAGGTTGGTTTGTTTCGTATCAGTTGTTTGACTCTTTTGTTTAGTCAATAGCATAGGTGGTACTCTTTCTTACCCCGGAATTTGTTTCTCTAGGAAGGTTTTAACGAGGCCATTGTTAATATGCTAGCTCTTACCATGTAATGTTCCTTTCGGTTGAATGAAATACCATCTTTTCTCAAAAAAAAGTTCCTCATATCGATCAAGTCATACTTCAAAAATCTAGGATTGAATATGTTGGCCAAAACTTCTAGCGCCAACATATTCACACCCTAATTCCCGACCAATGCTAGAGTTTAGGAAATGCGTATACAATTTTCATACTAACATACTTCTCAGAACTTGAGCTGATCAAATAATAAAAGCCTCAAAACTCGAAAAGAGGGCATATACAGAAAGTACATCGACACATGTGATCGAGGCATGATGTGACGGTAAGAGGTGTTTCAAGCAAAAGGTTTGGGCGGTGGCCACAAGTCTCGGCACCTACTGAAGACGACAACTTTTGCCTTTAAATAGTAGTACAGTTTTCATTTCCAAACACCCAATCCCTCAACAAAAAAACCAAGCCGAAATGTTGTTCAATGTATTCCCTAAACTAGACTTAGATAAATTTTATTGCTTTCCTAAGATTCAACGTAGCATATCACAAAAAACTCTTAAGCTTGTTCCAAGTTCTTGAGCACCATCATTGTAATCGTCCATTTTATATATCAACAAATAACTCTGTTCTTTAGATTTTTTGTTTGAGCACCATCTGATCCATCTCTCTCTCATTTTAGTTTGTGTTTCATTTTGATTCAAAAAGTACTTGAGAGTCATTTGACAGCTGAGCACGACCACACCGAGCACAATAGTCTCAAGCACCCAACCTGACGCAACACAAGTAGCATTGTTACCAAGACTAAGGACCCAATGATCGAGAAATCATTCCTAACTCGGCCCAAATTATTTGATGAAGTCAGATCCAAGGAATACACCATCATATCACTCTCTTCGCTCTTGCGGTCGTCAACGATTATGGCAGATGGCACGCCATGCAGAGCACTCACACCAAAGAAAGACGACTTTGTTACCAAATCTAGGCCCTTAATTATTCCAGTCAAAATAATCATCTTAGTTGGCCACAAAGATGTTGAGGTCAACAATAAACAATGTGGCAAAAGATTAATTATATATATGGCCATATGGAGTAAGGGTTGGGGATCCTAGGGACGTCTAGAGTTATTGGAGCATTATTCTACTAAATTAAAGGGAAAGGTAACTGGAATTGTAACACATATGTTTTTATGTGACTGAGATCCTTGTTGTGAATGTTCTAGCCATGATAACAAAACTAGGCCAAATACTATATGGTATCAGTTTTTAATTCCAAACGGCATTAGGTATTCACATTTAAAAATAAAAAAAAATGTTTATGTACACTATTGTCAAATGCTATTTAAAAACCCTTAAGAAGTATTGAATTTTTACCAGAAAAAGAAAAAAGAAAAAAAGAAAGTATTGTATATTTTATTTTATTGATTTTACCATGTCCATTTTAGTCAGTTGACTTTTGGGCCATGTTTGGTTCACGAAAAGGATTTGTGAGGAAATCACTTCCCATGGAAAATGGAGATTCATTTCCTGAGGGATGAAAAATGGAGATTCATTTCCCATGTTTGGTAATCATGGGAAAGTAATAAAGAAATATCACTTGTCTTTCTTTCACATGTTTGGTTTGTGTAGGAATGTAAAACAAAGTTTGTTTACCAATATTATACCCATATGAAATCAAATAAAAAAAGAATGCATTCAATGCTATATTGTAATTCTAAATTGTTAATGGGAATAATATGGTCATGAAAAATGTGTATTTAATGTTGGCTCATTTTCCCAAACTTTCACATGATGAGGAAAACAAAACTCAATGAGGGAGTAGGGCTTCACTTTCCCCCCAACTTTCCCAAGTGCAAGGCAACGATTTCCACATGTCAGGACTTACCAAACATGGAAAAACATCCTCGAGCCTCCTTTCTCATAAACCAAACGGAACCTTGGGGTTTACATAAAATAAATGATACCCCAAACGCTCATTTATCATGTTGTAAATAAATGATATCATACTATTCTTGTTCATAGAAAAGGAAAGAAAACAAATTGTGAATTGAGGACAAAAACGGAAATTGCTCAAAAGTGTCCTGGCCTTGCTACTCTAGAGCATATATATGTAGGTTGTACGATTGTGGCTATGAAACTACAGAAAACCTAAGAATGGTGTGTGATGCGAACCCAACCTGACCTGTAATATATTTTAATTGTTTGGTAAACTAAGAAAAAGGAACTGTTGATTATTTGTTCAGTGGGATATGTAAGAGGCTGAGGAAATATTCCTTATGTCCTCGTCAGGTGAAAATTAGAGTCCAACGTCCAAGAAGGTATCCAATGCGGCTAAGCAAGTTGGTGTGCATACAGACAAGAGGAGAGGGAGAGACAATGGTAGAGAAATTATATGAAATTTGAATACAGATCAAGATGTGGGTCCCCTACTGTGGACAAAAGGATACTGCATACATATCCATGACATCCTCGCAAACCAGCTTCAATATTGTAAAAAATAATCTAGAAACAAAATCTATAGAAAACACCTACATGTATATGGGATATTTTTGAGTCGGGCTGTCACATTACTACCTAATTCACTCATTATAATATGAGTCACATTATTACCTAATTCACTCATTATAATATGAGTGAACGACATGATTATATGTCATGGAACTTTATAATAATGTTATCAATTAATTGTTGATCTATTAACAGTGTCGATCCTGAACTGGGAGAGTCAGTGTAATTGCCCTGGGTTCATTATAATGAGGCCCAAAATATTTTTATTTTATATTTATAAATAGGTATATTATATTTATTTTTTATTTTTTTATTTTTTTTTTAAAAAAAGTAACATGAGGTGTTTCAATTCTTTTAAGCTCTAATTGATTGCAAATTTGGAAGTTTTAGGTTTGTTGTTGGAGGGGGATTTCTCAAAATTTCAAGTTATGTTGTTCTTTATTTATTATTTGAAGTATTAAAATTTCATTGGATTTCCTAGTACTGTTTTTTATTTCAAGTAGCAATGATTCTTTAAAAAAAAAAAAACAATCTGGAAGTCAAAAAAGAAAAGGAAATAATTGAATGGTTACAAGTATTTTATCTTGTTATGCGTTAGATTTGAATGTATCAAGTGTAGCATCTTATTTTAGATTTTTATATATTGAAATTTGAATTTATATAATTTATTTGTCTTGAATGTTAAATTTTTAGTTAATTCAAATAAATTAAATCTTGATTGAAAAATGAAAATGAGTCTAGCACTTAAGTGAAAAAAAATATTATATATCTACGGGCCTAATTTTTTACATATGCCCTAGGTCCTAAAAAATTCAGGACGGGTCTTGTCTACTAATACTTCTCTTTGCAAATAATAGTGTAAAAATAGTCAAAACACTTTGTTCTTAAAACTTGGGAGTTCAACTCTAAAACCTAAAACAATAATTTCACATGCCATGACGTGATAAACTCTAGAGATATTTAGTGATATACCCAGTTCTAGCACTATATTATAAATAAACCCTACACAATTGAATTTCTATAAACAAACCCAAAAAATAACACATGGCCTTATTGAATTTAATATTAATTATTAAATTACTTTGA
>NC_047655.1:8295716-8339838 GCF_902201215.1 Prunus dulcis | reverse complement strand
TAAGGTATATTAGATCTTACTGAGTATGTCCAGCAACCTGCTCTGATGCCAATTGAAAATACCTGTAGGATATCTATATATATGCCTGGAGAATGTTAAACAAGCTAATTCGAATTTTTTGCAATAAATAATGATCAACCTTTGAAGCAGAATTGATATGAGTTATCAATCCTGAGATGTGCAAAGCTTAAAATAAACGAACACGCAGAGAATTATTTTACGTGGTAAAACCCCCCCTCTGGGGAAAATCCACGGGACTCCTCAGTCCAACTCAAATCCACTATAGAACGATGATTACAAGAAGTACTCACACACTTATCCTAGACTCATTCTAGATAATGTTTACCGTCTTCTTCGTAACTCAACTTCTGTCACGGGATGATCTTCGACACTCCTTATGTTGAACGCAATACTGGTCACGATTGCTTCAAGCTCGCAGGAGGAAAACTGCCACCACAGTCTTTGTGCCCTCAATCGTATGAGTCACCGATATGCATATGAATGCAATATGAAGGAAGAGAGGATTTGATAAATCACCAAGTAAACAAGGAACACTTGATGACTTATTTAAGAAAATCAGCACAGCAAGCTTTCTCAAAACTAACTCAATATTTTTCAGAGAAAAACCAATACATTGAAAGCCGCAGATCAAAAGAAAACAACAACGGTTTTATCCCATGCAGGTTTCTCTCAATTGAGAGAAGCCCACGCGAGTACACTTCCTATGCAACAAGGATTCACAAAACCAATTCAACTAAGACTTCTAAACATCATGCAAAAAGGTCTCTTCATTGAGACGCCAACACATCAGCCAAACATTTATCCAATTATCAATATAATATTTTAACTTAAATAAAAATAGGATTAACTTGAAAATACTTGATAGAAAATAGCTCCAATTAGGAATCCTATAATGAATGCATGATTATGTCATGATTTACCTGAACTCAGTTTCTCATATCGATCACGTCATACTTCAAAGATCCAGAATGAATGTGTTGCGCCAAAGCTTCCAGTAAAACAAGTTCACACACTAATTCCCAACCTATGCTAGAGTCTGGGAAATGACAATACAATTTTCATACTAACACAGTATCTCTGTGGTGTGTAGTTTTTTGTTTTTGCACTCTATCTGGGTTTGTGCATAGCCCTATTTGATGTCATTTGATATTAAGGCCAACTCTTTCAAACTCACTACTCTAATGAGGGGGTAATTTTGAGGGGGTGTGTTGTGGGTTCAATTCAACCGTATAATGATAGCTCTGTAATTGATCACAAGACTATTAAGGATTCTTTTACTCTAACCCCTTGTTACACTTTTCCTGTGCAGTTTTGCCGCAAATAAGGTTTAGAATTTGGGTCGAGGACCCAACACCGTTTGGGCATACGTACACATTGAAGCCCAACAACATTCTCAAAGTCTTTCATTTTCAGTGGACGCATTTTAGGCCTAGCCCATATATTTCATGTTGGAGGACCCACCGCAAAAATCTTCTCCTGGAAAGTTCAGTCGAAAGATTTGGGAACTTGGGAATGTAGAGGTAAGCTCCAAGAGTGAAAATAATAAAACTTCTGTCCACCACTATTACCCCCCACGTAGCCATTGGGTTCAGAAACCACTCAACACCTGTCAACCACTTGTCAACATTTGGTAAAACCCCACAACACAGTTATTATCTACTTTAATATCGATATTTAACTACTTAAGTTTCTTCTGTTACAATCCAAACATCTCCATTTTCAAATCCATTTTCTAAGAGGGAAAGAGGCAACTTTACTGCAAGCAAATATAGGGCCACTACTGTCAAAAATGGCCCCGAAGCGCTCAACGAAGACGGTGGTGAAGACCACCAAGCAAGTTGTGAGAGAAACAGTACAAGTCTCATCAGCGGTTCAAAGCAAAAGGCGGAAGAAGCAGAGTGAAGACAGTGGTGATCAAACTCGGAAGCCAGTCAAGACTATCAAGACTATTTCCATTGAAACCCAAGAAGAAAATCAAACCCAAAACGTGGAAATCTCAGAGCCACTCAAGACTAGAAGGATCCCCATTCAAACAGAAGAGGAAAACCAAATCCTAAAGGGCCAAAACGCTGAAGCAATAACCACTCTCACTTCTGATCAGAAAGAGGCAGCAGAAGAAGAAGAAGAAGAAGAAGAAGGAGAAAAGAAAGAAGATCACGAAGACACAGTGGAAACCAGTATAACTTCTGATGAGAAAGAAGACGAACAGAAAAGTGAAGAGGTCAAGACCCTAGAAGGAGAAAAGGAAGATCCCATGGAAACCAATACAACTTCTGATGAGAGAGAAGAAGAGGAAGAAGAAACAACAAAGAAAGAAGAGCACAAAAGTGATGAGGTGAAGACCCAAAAAGGAGGCAAGAAAAGTAGTGAGAAGAAGAGGAGGAGGAGAGAGAGAGGTGGAGGAGAAGAGTACAAGATATATGTGCATAGGGTTTTGAAGCAGGTGCACCCTGGCATGGGAGTGTCGTCCAAGGGCATGACAGTGCTAAACAATTTGATGAACGACATGTTTGAGAGGCTGGCGGATGAGGCAGCGAGGCTGACCAAGTACACGGCAAGAAAAACCTTGTCGTCTAGGGAGATTCAGGCGGCAGTGAAGCTGGTTTTGCCCGGTGAGCTCGGGAGACATGCCATGGCAGAGGGGACCAAGGCTGTATCAACCTATGTGTCCAATAATCATGGAAGACAGTCCAAGTCTTAATTAGGATTTAACCAAAACAAGAGTCTTAATTAGGATTTCGTTTTAGTTTGTTTATTTATAGATGTTACTTTCTTTTTGTAAATTGGTCTTCTTTCTTTCTTTGTTTTGGGTTCGGATAACCATGGGTAGAGATGATGGCGTGTGAATATTGATCCACCTGTTTTGGTTATGAATTCCTCCTCTCTCTTTTTTGTCTCATTTTGATATTATACTTTTCGACAGCTATGGACAGGATGTATTAATTGTCTGAGTTCTATTGAGATTCAGAGCACACTTCCGAATTATATTTAGGGAGAATTTGGAAAAACTCAAAGGAGAGATAAATTTTTTAAAAGAAGCTAAAATGGACAAAATTGCCCTCATTTATTTTTGGATTTCCTAAGGCATCCTTTACATTTGCATGTCTTTGATTTGAAAGTCAAGAGGTTTTTTTGTCTTTTTTGAAAAAGTTTTGACTTTTTTCAAAAGTGAAAGTTTTTTTGTGACTAAAATCTAAAGGATAAATTGCGAAAATGATCCTCAAACTTGTATGTGATTTACATTTTGGTCTCTAAATTAAATTATTAGTTCAAATGGTACATAAACTCTATTTTAATCGCTTATTTGATCCAACCGTTACATTTTCTGTTAAATGTAACCAAATTTTAGGGGTAACTACGAATTTTCATAATTAACAAATAAAATAGGGTTAAAATAAATACAAAATTAGAAAATAATTGAAGAAAAAGAGAGAAAAAAATCATGAGACCCAAACCCCCTCCCTTTGATTTCTTCTCCCCTATTCCAATTACTGAGTTTTTATTTTATTTTTTATTATTTTTTATTTTAATGTACGAAATGACCAATTTGCCCTCATATTTAACAGCAATATTGACAGAATGTAACGGTTGGATCAAATGGGAGATTAACATAGAGTTTATGTACCATTTGGACTAATAATTTAATTTAGGGACCAAAATGTAAATCGTATACAAGTTTGAGGACCATTTTCGCAATTTACCCAAAATCTAAATTTACTTTATATTATTTATACCAACCGAGTCATTTCAGTAAAAGTGCAAACCAGTGGTTTTAAATTGAACTTTCATAGCACCTTAGTCACAGGTTTTAAATTTGAACTTTTATAGCACTTTATTTCAGGTATTAGATTTTAACTTTCATGCACTTGGTAAAGGAAAAATTATTATATGTTATTACTTAGATGTTGTTATCCTTTATGAAATTACTTATCTATATTTATTTGGTTATTAAGTCATATTTAGTTGAAAATTAAATTAGTTATTATATGCAATCTAAGCTTGAAAGATCCAAATCCTTTGCTCTAATTTTCTCTATCATGATCTACTTTACTTTTGTTCTTCATACGTCACTTTATTAAAATTTAATCTAAGAGATTTTAAAGTTGACACATCATCCCAAAACAAAAAACTAATTTACTCCTAATTATAAATAAATAAATAAATATTAAAAAAAACCTAACACCCAAATTAACGGGATAGTTAACGTCCAAAAGCTGTAATTTTTTTTTTTCTTCTTCTAAGCTTGATGGTTTTGCCTTCAAAGGATTTTCGTAGTGATGCTTATTGCTTTGCGACAGTGGATCAAGGTGAAGCAAAAAGGAGAAGAGGACAGAACGTGTAGCAAGAAGGAGAAAAAAAAGAGAACAGGACAGAAGTGAAGAAGAAGAAAAAAAACAGCTTTTGGACGTTAACTATCCCATTAGTTAGGTGTTAGGGTTTTTTTAATTTTTTAATTAGGAATAAATTGGATTTTTTGTTGAGTGTTGCTAAACGAATCCTAAAATTAATTGAGTACACCTTACTATCAAACTATTTATTGAATTACTAATTTATCCTAATATAAAATGACCTAAAAAAATAAAATAATATTGGTATCTATTGCTTTGAATCCATGCCTTCAAACAAATTGACTTAATTTTTAACAAACAACACGGAATCAAGGAGAAGTGTATTGATCCAAGTTGATTTTTGTATGCATAAAACTTAAACAATCAATAACACAAACCAGTTCATGTTGAAATATTGGAAACGCACACCCAAAAAGTTCTCCGCTGCGAGGTTGAAGGTAGGAGAGATGGGTGACAGATTTTACTTCCGCTGCGAGGTTGGAGGCTAGGAGAGTCTGTGACTGCCATGGTTGAGGGAGAAGATGCGTTCAAAATGCCTATTGATATTTTACATTATTTTCTATACAAGTTAACAGTGTCTGTATATTGTTAAAGGTGGAGAGACGTGTCAAAATTTTAGATTAAGGACAGGAGGAGATAGGGAATCTGGGGACAACAGATCACAACTCCCTTGAGACCCTATTCTCTACGCCACCCCTCCCCCTCAACAACCCTAGTCACCATTTCTCCTTCAACTCCAACGGCAACTCATTAAAACCCAATTCTCAAATGCAACAATCTTATCCCAATCGCACTTCAGATGTTTCTAAAAAAACCCATGGTTGTCGTGGTGGAGAACTGCAATTCCAGGTGGTGGTGGCACCACATGGGAGAGAGAAAAAAGAAGCAGCAGCAGCAAGCAGGAGAGAGTTTTTTGTTAAATTATTATTTTACTATAATTTTTTTTATTTTAAATGCTTTAAAAGATTAAATTAAAGAGGGTGTACTATAGGTATTTTTGGTAATTAAATAGTGTACTTAGTTAATTTTACATTTTAATTTAAACATTAAGGTGTATTTAGATCATAAGGTGTACTCGGTTAATTTTAGGATTCGTTTAGCATCACTCTTTTTGTTTTAGGATGATGTGTCAACTTTTAAATCCCTTATATTAAATTTTAATGAAGTGACATATAAAGAATAAAAGTAAAACAGATCACGGCAGAGCAAATGATTTGGATCCAAACTTAAAACCCCAAAATATTTCGGAATTCAGAATCTTAAAATACATTTCAATTTCAAAATTCATTTGGGCTCACCAAAATCGGAAATTTTCAGATCGAAATTTCCAATCCAACCTGCACCCTAGATGGTCCAAATGCAAATACCAAGTAAGGGGTGATATCTTTCAGGGATGCAACCCTCAGTTGTTTTTTGGGGTGGGTCGCGGGGCAGTCAAGAGGCAAACCTCAGCTATAAACTAATTGGATACTGAATTTATGGTATATTAGCTT
Source organism: Prunus dulcis (assembly GCF_902201215.1). NCBI lineage: Eukaryota > Viridiplantae > Streptophyta > Magnoliopsida > Rosales > Rosaceae > Prunus > Prunus dulcis. The sequence continues at coordinate 8,333,975 of NC_047655.1, read as the reverse complement.
TCCGTTCTATTTGATTAGATCAGAATAATGAATCAGACAGCATTTTGTGTGTCAATCGTACACTCAATATATGTAAGACATCATGGCACCTAAGCAGCAACCAAAAACAAAGAGAAAAAGAGATTGGAGCAAAACCCTATGATGCCTATATAAATGTTAACTTTAACTTAGTAACTTAGTGTTCAAGTTACAGTACAGAATAAGCACGGATCACCTCAACTGCGGGTGCTCTACACATTGGACACTTTCCGCCACTCTCAACCAATTCAGTAGCACATTTTGAACATGCACACATGTGCCCGCATCTGCAAGACGAAATGAACAGAAATTGAAAAACGATGTTAGAATCTCCACATATCCAACAATTCGAATCACAAAGGTGCACATTTTGGAGTTTTACCTGTACAGTAAAGAATCAATACTTCTATCACAACATATACAGCAAATTCCTTTCCTTACATGATCCCATTTAGAGCCATCTTCTAGCAGACCATCTTCACACAACCCTGCAGAAGCAGACACCTCTCAAGTCAACTTAAGGAAAGCAAGCAATGGACCTAAGTTTTAGAGAATTGTTCACCAAACCAACAACCAAATAAGGCGAAATGACAAGGGATCCACAGCAGGAGATGGGAGCGAAGTTTTAAAAGGAGAGGAAACACAAACAACTAGTATCATTTTTGCAAAGTTTTAAAAGGAGAGGATTAGGGTTTACAAAGTCTAATTTTGTGGTTAAGTCATACAGGTTAGGATTTTATCTTTTGAATGTTTTTGGTCAAATGATGTTTTCATTGCAAAAATAGCACACTACAGGCCTAGCCCAAGATTTGGGAGGGCAGCATAGGCCCATAAGTAAACGTCAATCTTCTTCTTAAAAGAAACGTAACGTGTTGTACGGTGGGCTGGGTACAAACTGATGGAGTTCTAAGACATTAAAGCAGAACCAACACCATTGATAGAAAAAACAATCAGACATAATTTCATTGCAACTATCCAATCAGAGTTAGTAAAACTATCCCAGAGGTGGTCAATGTAGAGTAAAAGTTCACCATAAAAAACAACTATGTAAAATATGCTTAAATGCATCAAAACTATTGACAAACCTTGTGAACCAGATGATCTATTCAGGGCATCAGAAACTTCTTGTCTTATTGAGCGCTGCAACTCGAGTTGCATATCCATGCAGGCTTCTAACATCCTTTGCAAGTTATTCATCCTCTGTTGTAGCCTACCCATGTCAATCCTCATATCGTTAATTATCTCCCAGTCCTGTATCAGTAAGCAAATTGTAAATTGACTAAGCCAAAAGGTAGGCGTCAAGAATATAAGTGACTTGAAATCGAATTATGTAAACGCAAGATGCAAGAAAAATTATGTCAACTTACAATTCCAAAACGTTGATGCATGTCATGCTGTGGCCAATTATCAGGGTGTGACTCCTGGTCCCAAAGTGGCGAGGGAGGTATTTGCTGTGATGGCAGCGCAGTACTAGGACTAGGACTCTCAACAGAATCCACTTGACCCTCATTTTGATATCCACCAGTCTGCTCTAGATCCTGTTCTGCAGATTCAGGAGAAGGTGATGTATCATCTAGCTCCCAGTCAATGGTAGCATGGCTTTGTCTTTCCACATATGATTGTATAAGTCGATCTAGATTCTGCCGGAAACCACTACTAAGAAGATTAGAAACCCTTCTCCTGCAACATTAATAAGATTTCCATGAGAAAAGCTGATCCTTCAGAAGCCCAAAGCATAATCATGAATTAATGAATTTAATACCTGCTTAGGAGTTCCCTTATCTCTGTACTATGAGCATTATCGTCATCAGGAAAATAAAAGGTATCGATCTGTCTGACTGGATCAGCATCCTGGTCAGATGGCTCTTCTAACCAACTGTGAACAGCCTCTTGAAAACCACTTTCCTCGTGCCACACTTCACTAACTTCTTCAAGATGACTGTTTTCTCTATCCTCGCCCTCCAACAACTCTTGGGACCATTCATAACCAGCAGTTTCCTGCTGATCTCCAACTGTAATTCGACCAACATTTTCTCTCAAATCATTATACTCAACAACAGGCTCTTCCCAGTCTCCTTCCTCATTTTCTGAAACTCGATCCTGCCATTGTTGTACCTGAGAAGTAAATTCTTGAAAATTTACACCCCATTGAAAATTTACATCCCCAACCATGTTGCCTTGTAAATTATATGTATCACCAGATTGTTCACAGATTACACTTTCCTCCCCACTTGGCTCAGATTCATTAGATACATCAATGACTTCTCTCATGTTACTGTGTTCACCAGCATCATTTTGCGAAGTTTCTAGAGGCTGCTCAACAGCAGTGGTTGCCTGTAAGTTCCCAATCATATTACTACCAGTACCCTCACTCCTTTCGATGATGTCAAAAATGGTTGAGCAATGCCCGTCTCTTACGACATTATCTGGAACTTCTTCCTGCCAACCTTCCACATGAACATTAGATTCTTGTGAATCTATATCCAGAATGGTGTTGCCACCTAAATCACCCCTACCATTTGACATTCCACATCTATCATGTCCTCTGTCATCACTTGCCTCTTCATTAGCGTCAGATTGTTCGAAAAAACCATGTACCTCTTGTAAATTCTCTTCTTCAGCATGTCCATTTCTACTACCACTAGACACACTTGAAGATGTCTCAGAATGGCTGCTGCTTACTTGACCACATGCAGTATTATCCAATCTGGAGCAAAAACCTTCCCTACTCCAAAGAATAGATGCCCAAATATCAATGAGAAAATAAATAAAAGAAATTTTTCTACATAAGAAACAAAAAATTAATGAAGAAATTAATTCAGTATTAGTCAATGAAATAATCCAGACAGCTTCAAGAATAAAAGAAGAAAAAAGTTAATGGATTTACATGACCACAATCTATAATTGATAAAAATATAGAAGATTAAGATGCTCTAAAGGTGAAAGTCTATATGCATCAAAAGCAAAAAATGACATAAAACAAAGTCCATGAACCGTAATTTTTTCCAACCAGTCAGACACAGCACCATAAGGGTCCATTGCAGGGCAACATCATACCGGAACAGTGATAGAGGTTTTCAAAAAGAACTCAAACTCAATTTCACCATGTCAAAAGTGATTTCTTTCTTGTTTTAACACTTCAAATTCTACAAAACTAGTAATCAAGAAAGGAAACACAAATAACTACATCTTGACAACCCCACTACTTAAAATTGTACCAAGGAATTAATCTGTTTGTTCAACTATCGAACAAACTCACCAGTGCAAGCTAATAGCTATAGTTTGTCATCTTTCCAACAATCAAAATATAAAATCTACAATCTGCCCATTGTAATTTAGACTTAATCATCTTTCTATGGTGGACCACCCTTCAAGCCCCATAAACTCACACATATTATACCAAAAACACTTTCACGATTAGAAAGGGGTTGGAATAATGGGTTTACTGCATACCATTTTTGTATATCACTTTTTGCTAAATTCAATGATTATCAAAAATCGTGCATCAACAACTCTTGGAAGAAGAATAATTAGAAAACTTAGACTTGAGGTGTCCCAAATCATTTTTACTTCAATAAATGTAAAGATGATACAAATTTTACAGAAAACAAAAGAGGATCACAAGGATGGGTTAATTCATCATTACGAGATGATGCAATTCCACCTATTCATTGCGTAAAACTTACAAAGACATCTCAGGTGTATATAAAATGGAAGGTCACACAATACTTAAGAAAACAAATTAGAGCATAAAAGCTTTGCAAACAAAATTAAAAATATCATTCTTATTAATTAAAGCAGGGAAAATATTACCTTAGACCAGAGACTGTGTGTCTTTGCCTCAATAAGCCTAGTTCATTTTCAGCCATGGAAGTGGATCTCTCATTCTCAATCACTCTACCATTTCGTAAGAATCTTCCTCTGAGCAATGACTGCGAGAGAAAAACAGAAAAACAAAAAACATGTTGACATATTAGTAACAAGAAAAGTTTTCCATGCCTAGAAACCAGTAGAAATGCACAGGCATAACAAAGCATCATTACACTTCTAGAACATGATACTAGCATATTGATTTCTTGTCGCTAAGGATGTCTCTATGGGTATTCACATTATCCAATGACTATCGAATATCGTACATAAAAAATTTCACCAAAATGAGATTGTACGCTCAAGTATAACAAACTCAAAACCCATTTTCAAAGAGTAACTCTATGATAAGAAACTGAAGATGTGGAAAGCATGATAACAATGAACCTGAATGCGATTGCGGTGAGCAAAATGTGATACGGCCTGGTGCTCCAACAATTCTTGAAGTTCTCTTTGCCTTTCCCTCTCAGCCTTCTTTAACATATCCAGCAGAGCCTGTCTACCGCATAACTTGCGAATGCCCCTTCGCGTGAGCTCAGACCGGCCTTCGGTTTGATTAACAACCAATCCATCACGAACTCGTTCAATTTGATTACCAATTTCAGCAGGCTGTTCTCCACTACTGTCACCAGAAGCACCTCTCTGCTGGCTGTTAATTTGCACCCACTCCCTTACAATTCTGACCCTCTCCTGTTCAGTTTCACCAAGCCATTCTGCCCTTGAATTGTTACTCATATTAGAAACACTTGAACTACACTCAGCCACACCACAATTCATCCATTCCCTGAAAACTTGCCTCACCCTCCCCCTTTCAACCTCCCCAAAATCAGAATGCTCACTGCTAAAATTGCTACAGTTCTCATGTTCATTGGATGACCCAATTTGACCTTGAGACCATAATCTGCACTCACTCTCCGCCACACTCTCATCGTCTAAATCACCTGTGTGTTCACTACTGTGGCCTTCAGCAGCATCTGCTCTTGAGATGTCATCTATCAACCTATCACTTCTTTGTTGAAGCAGCCTTTCACTGATTCTCTCTTGGGCACGACTCACCACATGCTCATCCTCAAGCTCTCGCCACATTTGTAGTAGGGAGGATGGGCGGGTGTTTACCCTCCTTTCATTGCCTACCCGTCTAGATGCGTGAGACTGAGAGTCTCGAAGGATGGAAGGCTCGAGCACAGAAACATTGTGTAGACCAGCAATAGCCATTGTCCAAGATCCAAACTAATAATTAGACCTTAAACTCATCTGTATAAAATGCATATTAAAACCGCATTTCTTTACAGGAATTAGAACAAGGTGATTCTTTCAAAAATCAGATCATCAAACTCAGACGAAATTAGCCAAGTTCATAGCTATCATCCCTGTCATCATGGCCACATGAAGATGATAAACATACTCATCCAATCTAACCAGCATTAAATCATCCAACCCCATAAAAATTTCACCATGACGTAATTGCTTTCTTCACTTGTCGCTGCATTTCAGAAAAGAAAGAGAAACAAAAATCAACAAATTTTTCCTTTTAAAGCTTTAACTCATTACGAAGTTGTAGAAAGATAAACCATCTACATAAAATAGAATTCCAATTAAATACCTTAGACGTAAAAAAGCAGAAATAGAACAAACAAACAATCTTGCTAAAGTCCAAAACTCCGAAACCACCGGAGTCATAAATCTATTCAACTCCTCAATGCCTCTGTTTGGTCTCTGAGAAATTTTACAAAACGACAAGAAACTAAGGCGCAGAATCCCCTATCCCTCAGAGACACAAACAACCCAACAGCACATTCAGACTTAGTCAACCTTGGACTTTCCACACCTAACAACCATAACCGGAGATTCAAAGGTTTATTTTCCATCATTTTCCCTACCTTTCCCGGAAACCAAACAACCAGTAAATGAAGATTCAATCAAATTTCAAATCGACATTGCAAATCACTCAAGAGAAAAACGATAAATGACCGAATAGAACATGAACCGCAATGTTATTGAGCAATTTAAAAAGCGAAGATTAAAAAAACGTACCGGTGAAGCTCTCTGCCTCTTGATTTGGGAGTAAAGGAAACGAAACCCTAGCTGTGTAGAAAGTAACAGAGAGAGATACAGAGAGAGAGAGAGAGAGAGAGAGAGAAAATGGAAGTTTCAAAGAGAGAGAGAGGGAAGAGCGGCGATTTTACGAAGAATAAATGGAACCACGTCACCGTTGAGAGTCTTCCCCCATAAATATTGCCGTAACGCAAACGTCTTAAATTTTGGGGGAGCCCGCCAGGGGCTGCCACGTGTCACCTGTCTGTTTGTACCGGTCATTTTACGAAACCTTCCAAATCTTAAATTTAACGGGAAGTGGGGAACAAGCTTGAGAGGTAGAAACGGCGCCGTTTCGGGTTTCACTCCTTTTGTGATGCGGCGCCGTTTAGCAAGCTTCCTTTTGTTAAGGATCTCAGTGTTGTATTTCGGAAGTGGGCTCCTTCTATCATTTCATTCAATTAGCCAAAAGAAATTATCATTTTTTTATCCCCAAAAAAAAAAAAAAAAAAAATTTATCATTTAATTATTGGTGATGTGTTCTGTTTGCTTCAATTTGGATGGAGATGTTGTATGGCATGACACATTTTTCACCGTACATTAATTTGTAGGAAATTGAATAATATTATATTCAAAGAATAAAATACAGTATTTTTCTATTATATTCAAAGAATAAAATACAGTATTTTTCTATAATATAATATCATTCTAGATGTTTTATAATATTGTATGATAAAGATGTGGCAACCAATGGACATGGAGGATGAGCTCAAAATATATGACCATGAGCATGACAATGACGTTTATTTAGTGACAGTTTCTTTACCAACACTGCATTGTTTATTACATCTTCTATGGAATTGAAAATCTTACCTTTATGAAAGATATATGGTGACTAAATAAGGTACAAATAAGGTTATTCAATAATTTACTAGTTAGTTCGTATTATCGCAATGTCTTATTTGCTGTGAATAAATAAAGTCTATAACGAGCTTCGAAAGAAAATAAATGAAACGTTGTCCATATTAGTTGGTGTAATACGGTTTTACTCAAAACGTAAAGTATTGAATTCATTATAAAGAGAGACCAAGTTGAATTCAGTATGTGGCCCTATGGTGTACATAAAGGCTGAAAACAATGCCTTTTAGATGGCGAAATCTATGAGTGGATCGAAATCTTGAATTATGTACTTGTATAAGAAGTTGTGTCAAATTTTAATTCCGAATTTGTCACTTTATATCATAATAAGATAGATTGAGTCTTCTTTTTTCTTATTGGTTTTTGGGTAATTAGATAGATATTGAGTCTTCTTAGTCCTAAAGCAATTGAAGGCTTCATTGAATTCAAATCCCTTTTCAACCACCCTTCTCTTCCTCGTCATGCTTGCTCAAGCTCGACAATGATTGGTTCTGATATAAATATTTTTTTTTATATTTAAGATGTATGGAATTGCCCAAGTACACTTAAGCTTTCTTGATTAGTATAACAAAAGGGGATTGCAATAATTAGTGACTCCTTTTAGCCTGTTAATTAACACATTAGAGAATGGCTGTTGCCTGTTTGCCTGTTGAGTGTTGGTCATCTTTCAAATTATTCCGACCAAAATAAAATTTATCAGACTAAAAATCCATACAAAAAATATATAGTGTTGACTTGACTGCTGCCAACCATGTCGCTGACACTGGTTTATAAATATAATAAATCAATGAATCATGCTCAAATCTCCCACCAAATTTTGATGAAATTGAGTAATCATAACGTGGCCAAAATGGGTCTTCGATCGTCTTCAAGAAAACTTGGGTGGAACTTTTATATTAATATATATGATTAAGAGGAACCAGGTTTGAATATCATATATAGCATTTTAGTTGTGTGGGTATGTGTGAGAAATTCTTCTCTTTTATTATTTAGACTATCGTTTATATTTTTAAAAAACGACGAATTATGTTTGATGTATAGCGTCTAATTACTTATAAAGAAGTTATTGTATTATTTTATATAAAAGATCCATTTTAAAATTTTATTTTTCAACACAAACATGACCTTTTTATGTATAATCATAACGCATGAGCATAATGACATGGTCCCTCTATCAACCAAAAAAAAAAAAAGAATTATGTTCATATTATCCCAAATATATATATATATATATATATAAGTGATCCAATGAACATCATCCCAAAACTTCCTTGATATATATAAGAATGAATATTCTTGATTTTTCTCTTAGGTTATAAATGAATATTCTAAATTTTATCATTGGAAAATAAAAAACCCTTTTTTAGGTCACATAATATCATATTATGTCTTTGAAGTAGTAGACATTATGATTAATTTAAAAAAAAACAACAAAAAAAAAAAGTAGGGAGGCATTATGAAACCCACATGTAATCTGCTAGCAAGAGCTAATATATGGCCCCGGCTACTTGAGTAGCTTTGAGGTCAAACCCCACAGCTTTTGCTACATCTTGTTTTGCTTGCATGCATGATGCATGGGTCCTAGATTGCGTGAGCATTCACGTTCTTCTGCCGCTCACTCACTTCTCACATATAAAATGCTTATGCTTAGTTTAAAGTTTTCTTTTATTCTTTATTATATGATCAACCGTATTTCAATATTAGAAAAAGAAATATCACGGGAACAAGAAACTAGTAATGAAGTGTAATAATCTAGTTAAACAACTATGAAAATATAATATTTTGGCAAGATGACTAAATGATAAAAAGGTTACACAATGTAGAAAGTACATTTTGTTTTTAAATAGAAGAACTCCGGAACCCTAATTAAAGACATTTAATACCAAAAATACCCTCAAAATAATAAGTAGAATGAGAGGCGAATTCTGTATATATCATTATATGTGAAGGTAAATGCATGTGTTTTAATTTGTATTTATTTATTCCCTCAATTCTTTTTAAAAAATATAATTAAAATTTCTCTTTACCTAGCTATACAACCCAGAAAATGCATATGGACAAGGACAAGGACATAGAGACAGGAAGATGGTGTAAAATGTGTTAGGTTGCCTGTCTTTCAAAACCTTTTTTCTTGTCGATTTAATTTGGCCCTTCTCTTTTGAATGTTTTATGTTTTATTTCCTTAGCAATATCTGACAAAGCAGAAAGAGCCCTAGCTAGTTGAATGTGTATGTAGTGGAGGGGTCCGGAAACGAAAGGGCAGGTTTGCTTTGCTTTGAGGGGACAACTGCCACATCAATATATGTCACATATTTGCAGGATATCTGTTTAGGGTTTGGACCAACATTGGCCTAATTGAAAAGGGCTGGACCTTATTATGTTGGGAAATATCGCTCCTCTCTCTCTCTCTCTCTCTCTCTCTCTCTCTCTCTCTCTCTGTCTCTGGGACCGTCTTGTAGTAAATGTGTCCTATTATATGATATGCATATATGTCCCACTTTGGTTGTTCAGGTGATTTCATTCATGTTATTTGCTCACTTAGCATCAAATCAAGTAAGGATTGCATCGAAGTCCCATCTAAAGATAATATCAAGTTCACAATCACTAGAATTGAAACATAATTTGGCAATCTTTTTTACGTCAAAGTAACTTTAACAGTGAGATACAAGAGGTAAAAAGTCTCGTGCTAAATTCCTAAGCTCATAACTAATCTTTCCCCAAATTTAACTTCAAATTACCTCTCTTTTCTAGACCCAGTCAACTCCAAATCATAACTACGTATTATGATTACTGCTAATCATGAGTGATCGACAATCCTCCGATTCCAAGTTAGTAAACATGCCAAAGAAATGATCATTACAATTGAGGCTGTTGTAATTGTTAGCGTTTTATACGATAGAGACTTGACTAATAAGGCACTAATTATAGCTTAACATACTAATACAAGATGTCCCAATTAACTCTACAACCTGTCATTAGTTCAAATGTACGACGTCAGCACCATATCAGCTAATTAGAGTTGTTCTGCCAACCAAATAACTTGGCCTAAAGGAAGAAAAAAAAATCATGTGGAAGCTTGATTTCCACCATTTCATATGTTGACCTTCCTTCACATTTCACACCTAATGAATAAAATTGACAGAGAATTCTCATACACCCAAACTTCTTACTCCCACCAAACATTAAGGCTTATTTTATACAGAAAGCCAGGTATATAAATTTCAGTGAGGTAAGCTTTTCAACCAACATTTAGTGAACTCGAGACATTTGTAAGCTTTCACTATTTTTCCATTATTCTTTACTCCACATTGACGATAAAAGTTTAATTGTTTATTCTTATGTTCCTTGCACACAAGAAAATAGAAACTTCAATTTAATCCATGCTTTAATTATATTTGTTTAAATCTATAAATAAAAAATATTTTTGAATCTCAAGCCTTTACATTGAGAAGATCCTTTCTGTATACTAGCGGACTCATGAAGTTTTTAAAGGAGTGCAATTTTAAAAGGCTAAAAGCTTTATATAAAAAAATGACGACCAAAAATGCTTATAATTTAAACAATACCAATGTCATTCATAAGTCATATAAAAAAAATAGCATTATAATTAACCTATAATTGTTGCCGATGGTGTTTCATAACAAGAAAACACCAAACAGAGAAAAGAAGAAGAAAGAATTGCTTAAAGCCCAGAAAATGCTTGCCTTGTTTAAAGAATTGTTGTTTAAAACTCATGAAAAGAATAGCTTCAAGAAAGAATCATAGTTTGAAGCCCACAAAATCAAAGCCTTTTTGAAAGCCCATGAATCCGGTTTCCCCCTTTCTTTTTCTTTTTTGCTCTGGCTCAAAACGATGTTGTTTTGGCCATGACTTAAAAATAAATAAAATTGCACGCTGCACAGCTTATTGCTGGCTGCACAGACATAGTTTGGCTAAGACATTATGTCGAACACCTTGTGTGCACCACCACCAACTTGGGCAGAGATACAATTTGAAGCACCGCCACTGTTTCCGTGTTATAATTTTACTTCATCCAAATTAAGACATTCCAGCTCCTTTTATTTATGGTGACTTGTTCAAACTCGTTCTGAAACTTGATACTGAATACAACGTTAGGACACACTTCACTTGCAATTCATACGTGACAATATCCATTAATAAAATTGTTGCTGGGTCTTTAAGGATTTCTAAATTGATAGAATTTCGGAGTCAAAGTGTCAAGAAACTGGTGAAGAAATTGCTCAAAAAGAAAAAAGAATAAAAGAAACTGGTGACAAAAAGAAAAAGAAAAAAGAAGCCCACATATTTTCTATTTCGAACCAAAGCCCATAAAGTACAACATAAAATAAAAGAAACTTGAAGCATATCTGATCAATCCATATGGATTTAGTTACACAATAAATAAATGAATAAATATCACAATTACATGAAAAATGAAAAGTTCAACACAACAACAATGACCACACACACACATATAGTTGAGGATTATACGAAGAAAACAATGTAAGTTGTAACAGAGTGACTAAAAAAACATGGTATTTAAAATTTAAAAAAACTCCCAAACAACAGAGAAAAATTCAGTCATTGAAATATGCATGCAGTTGCAGAGACAGGATTGATCAAATTTCTGCATAACAGTAAGTCCTCTTCAAGTTCTTAGGCCTTGAAAACTCCAACACTGGGGCACATGAAACCCTTAATGTGCGATGGCGCGATTTCCAAGCTCCAACCTTAAACCTAATCCTTGCCTTGAGCCAAACATCAAACTGGATCTTGCCTGATCTTTTCTCAAGCTGTAGATCGTTAGAGACAGAGCTGGGCAGTGCAGTGGAATGAGCTGTGAACTTGATGTCGAATCGGGTCACGTTTCGATGGCGCTGGTAGAAGGGATCAACACCAGAAAATGCCAGTGTCTGGTCATTGTAGTTCACAGTGGCTTGAATGGAGTCATAGTATAAGGAAACTCTCTTGTTGGGATTGTAGGCTCTTAAGACAAAATCAAAGTCGGCAGAGAGGTGGTCATTGGTTAGGTTGAAGTTTTGGATTGAGCCATCTTCAATGGTGTAAACAAGGCGCTTGGGCTTGAGAATTAGCCAAGTGATGAGCACCACAATACCCAAGAGGACAATGCAAGCTAGCAAGACTATGGCAATGAGTCTAATTGGATTTGATCTTGACTTTGGTGCTTGTGAGGGCTGTGATGTAGCGGTAGGCATTTTGCACAAAAATTTTGGACTGAAATTTGGAACGCTCCTGAAATTTGTTGCTTGGTGGTTGCACCTCTCAAATGAGCTGATATAAGAAAAATCTTGAGGTTCTTTTTCTCTGTCACCATGACACTTTTTCTCTTTTTGTTTCTTGCATGAAACTCAAGACATCTGGATAAAGGACTGAGGCTGCCAGTCTAGTTTGTTCTTTTCTTCAGCTCTGGATGTCTTAAGATTAAGATTTGAGAAGTATTTTATGTATGTGATTGTGACAGTTGAGAGCAAAATCATAGTATTCTGATTCTGAAGACATTAGCTGTGCTGTCATCTGAACTACTTTTCTACCAAGAAAAATATGCTAAAGACTGTGGAGTGGATCTCACAAGAAGAAGTAAAGAAAGGAATATACTTGCATGGTGGCAAAAGTACCATTTTAATATCATTTGCTTCAAAGTCACTAGTATTAGTATGTGATTAGATATTCATCATGTTCCTATCAAAACCATGTTTATTGTTATTATTATTATTAGTGTAATAATTGTATAATATTTTATTCATGGTTCTTGCTTTGCCTCCAAGGTATGCTAAAACCACTCTTGTAAGCTGCTCACTTTGTTCTGTTATTCCCATCCCATCAAAAGAGGTAAAAAAGAAGAAAGTTAATATAGGATAGCTGTAGCTGCTCATTGGATGTAAGTTTTTGAAAGGCCCCAGGGCACATAGTTGAATTGAAAGAATTGATTGACAAAGAAAGAAGGAAATGAGATTTTTCTCATTCCCAAGCCAAACTATGTTGCAAGCAGATTAAATTCTATGGATTGAATGGAATTAGGATGATCTGTTTATAGTTCTATTTCTGTGGGGTCATACATTTGTTTATGGTTTTGTGCTAATATTTGCGGGTTTTCAATGGAAATATCATAGAGGTCTGAAACGACGTAGTTTTAGACTTCAACACAATATCAATATAGAAAACATTACAAACCATGTTTGAGAGTTTATCTTGTTTTGAAGCTCATGCCTTCCAAGTATTAACTTTTTTATTTCAACGTAGGAAGGGGATTCGAACTTTTATCTCTTCCAACATTGTGAAGAGATACCACTGAATTAAAAGTTAGTTGGTAAATGTTCTAAACCTTCTTCCGAGTTATTTTCAACTAATCGGCATAACTACTTCCACAAGAAATTGATAATCTATTACTTTGTCCATGTCCCACTAGCTTGGCTTCATTGTTTGCTCTTGAGCTAGGCATTGTTCAAGGGTGGAGCCACCTTATGCTCAGGGAGGCAAGAACCCTAACTCTAACGATCCAACTTTGAAATTCTTTGCACCAATTGCCTTATGGCCCTCTTCTTGGGCTTCTGGGCTTGCATTTATGGGCTTGAAGAATTACAACCCAACAAGACACTTTACACATAACGTTATTTTAACATTTGTACTTTAATCAAACAAACTTGAGGCGCACTAAGATTTCTATAAAGCAATTTTCCCTCCCACACAAAAGAAAAGACTCTGCGTGATCAGCCTGACCTAACCAAAAATTGGGTGACTTTCACATGAATTTGAAAACTTTATTTAATTTTTTTCTTCAATGACATCTCAAGATCCCACATACACATGAATTTAGCAATCACAATGGGCACGTGGGGGCAGAAACCTTTACTCGAACACTTTTGACCTATTTTATTTATATGCTCATTGACATAAAATGGAGACAAATTGCAATGGACTGACACCAATAACCAGATGCTTGTTACTCAACTATAGGGTTCAATGATAAAATGCTTTTTTTTTTTTCAAAGAGATCATATAATTATATATATATATATATATATTTTTTTAGAGAAACGTGAATTTATTACACTAATTTTTGGATACCAACTGATGTGTCGGTGTTTCAATTATTTTCTTTCTGAGTCTATTATGAACTTTATTTATTTACAGTAAATAAAACTTTAAAAAATAGGTGGCAATAGAGGCAAAAGATGAAAAGGAAATGAGAAGGAAAAGGACTGAAAGTGATGATAGCATCTGAGTTGGTCGCCGCATATGCTTTGGAAGATCCTCAAGGAGCCAACGTTGCTCAACAATCAACAGTTCTCATTCACTTTTTGCATTCCCATCTCTGCATATAAAATGAGACCCTCTTCTCTCATGCTCTTTCACAACCACAGCAACAATATTTGATAGTCCCTAAGATGAAATATATAGTTGAGTTTTTGGTACACCTAAGTGCCCTAGCACTACTAGTGGTGCCATCCCCACCATGTGGGTTGGTGGTGGGAGGTGGCTCTCCAGCAGAAGAATAATGATTTTCTGTAATGGGAGAAGTTGAGCTTGGTCTGCAGCAGCCTCTCTCAAAGGAGAAACACTTGTGTGGAATGGGGATAGTATTGTTTTGCTATCTCCAACCAATCCCGATATGTTACGTGTGATAACTTGTCCACTTCGCATATCGTGATTGGCCAGGGATAGCAAAGCAATGCTATCCCTGTTTCACAAAAGTTTTTCTGCTCTCAAAGGGTCTAACTGGCAAGCTGTTAATTTCTCCTGCACAGGGCAATTTCAAACCTTTGGCATTTTACCCAACTGGGAATTTCTCTGCATCATTATGGGGTTCAGTTTATATATATATATATATATATATATATATATATATATGTTAGTAAGTATCAAAGCTTTTGGTTTTTTTTCGGTATTTGCTTCTTTTCTTTCATATTTATATTAATGTAGCAGAAGTCAGCAGGCAGCTGGTGCAACTTTGATGTACATGAAGCTTTGCAGATGATGTAATTTTATTTTTCAAAGCAATGTATTAATTATTTATGCTGGTTTTTATTAGTCGTTTAGACTTTTAATTAGCTCTCTTTAATTTTAATATGAACAGTTCTTCAGATGGAATATACCCCACATCTCTAAACTCTTGGTCTTGCATATATAAATTTCAATTAAAATACTTTCTTTCATTCTATTTCTTCTCACAACAATCTGTATCTTCCATCTTCTTCATACTGCTAAAGGTACAAAAACTATTTACTGCACATTATTCTATATTGGTCTATCTATCCCCTTAGATGTGATGTCTTCTTCCTCACTAACTTTCCTCTCTGCAATTCACAGAAAAAAAAACTCTTATCGGTTCTTACACAAAAGGAAAACTCTTCCCTCTCACCACTTTCTGTCCTACAAACTCTCCCTCTCTCTTCACGATTGGATTCTTTAAAAAGGGAACTTGAAACCAAAAGGTGGTCTTATGTGCTGCCTCCTCCATTGGATCCTCATAACAGAAAATAATTGGTTGTATGCTGTCAAAATTGATTGGACCATTTCAGTAAACACATGATACATACAACAATTTAACTAGACATTTAGAGCACGGAAAATTCTGACCCGACTAGTGAGATCCATAGCTTGCAGTATGATCCGGTACAGGCGGTTTCCTTTCTTTTCCTCTCAATGGCAATAACGTCTAACCACCCCGCACCAGCAGTGAATAACCATGGCTGCCTTGGATGGAATTTACAGTCCATTACACCTGCATACAACCGCAGTTAATAAAAGATTTAGCTTTAATTTTCAAGTTTGAATTACACTCAGAAACTGAGTTCACTATAAATTTGGCCTGCAACTCTGCAAGTTCTATTCACTAACTCCTAGTCGCATCTTATCAAATCCCCATTGTAGAGAAGGGACCTTGAACATATCATACGTTCAAAAACATTCAAGCTGGTGAAAGTATGTTTAATATAATGCCCAGAATTCAGTAAACTTTTTACACATGCACTAGCAGCATTTTTTTGGCTGCCTTCTCTTCCTTGCCAGTTGAGCTACTTCCACTCCTCTTCCAATTTGAGTTTCCTCCTCGATTAGGAGGAATAACCATCAGATAAAGACCATGGTAACATGTCCCCCGTATTTGGCGAGGGAAAGATGATGAGCAAACTTAGTCATCTTGTTAAACCACCCAACAGAATACAAACCGAAGAAAGCTATAGGGCGCACCTCTCTCATTTGTGCTTGAATGACCTCGGAGTATTTCCAATGGAACAATAAGAGGGTTCTTGTTAAGATCTGAATAAACCATGCCATGAAAAACATATGCAGTGCAATCATCAGAGCATGTTGCAAACAGGGGGCACGAGCAATGGAAACACACATTGTTGATGTCCTTCTGATGCAACCTGATAAATTTTCACAATGTCAGAAGAAAACAATTATATGTCAAAAAATCAAGCAAATAGAATTTGATGTGTTATATTTGGTTTGGTGTTTGTCTAATTGTTAATGATTGGTCATTTAGCTGATTAAACCTATCTATTAGATAACATCTTCCAGAAATCTACGCATTATGCAGACCATTTCAGAGATTGCAAAATTTAAAGTGAACCAGTGTCTTGCAAGAAAGTATTAACCCCCTCTTCAAACAACCAAAAGAAAAGACCCTACAGAACATTTATTTGTTTTGCATCATTATTTGAAAAATAAATGTGTGACATACTTGAGAGTTTTGTAGGGTTTAGATGAAAGGTCCATGTCGAACCAACATAGTTTTCCTTCTCTGCTCCCCACAATTATATGATCACCTGCATAAACAGTACAACCCAGATAAATCAGAGTACAGTTCACGCACAACTGTTACGACGAAGAGAATAATGAATGGACTCAATCCATACAGTTGTATATAGTTAGCAAAAATTTAATGAATGAAAAATAAATAAAAAGAACTACCAGAAGGATGAACTGCAATAAAGGAGACTTCACGTAGTCTGATCTCAAGTTTTCTGACAAGCTTTCCCTCTTTCACCAGATCATAAACACGAATTATCTTCTTTGTTGAAATGAAGAAGAAGGAAAGTGTAGGATGGAAAATTGAAGTAACTGCAATCCCTCGCAACTTGAATGAAAGTGTCTGGGTAAACTTCTTAGAGAGCTTGCGTATAAAAATAGCTCTTGATTCACGTAAAGCCAAGTCAAGAAAATCCAAGGAGATGACTTATTTGATATAACTTGGTTTTGTTATCAGAAATTTAATAATAACTCATTCGCAAACAACAAATATACGCATTAACCATACACGTCTAAGAAATAAAAACACATACCCAAACCCATCTGTGTCATGCTTAATGTAGCATATAATATAAAAATATGTGTATATATATGCAGAAAGGATATCAGCTGGCACCACTGTCGAAGGATACTTTACGATGTCATTCTACTGAAGCCACAGTCTGCAGGAGCCCAACAAAGAAAGCAGTTAAGATTCTTCATAGAAAGACCAACCTTCTAATCTTGACTTCAGCTTAAGAAACTCATAAACTTGCACAACCACAAATAAATTGGTGAAGGAAAAGGCTAATGTACCTTAGACTTAGAGTGCCTAACCTGATTCCCTCAAGTTTATCATCTTGAAGCCAGCTTACACTGGATGCTGTTTTGCCTATGTAAGGAAAACATGTTCCGCAAAGGTTAGAAACCATTCATTTGATATATGATATTGAAAGCTATGACGATCTCACACTGACCAGAGTCATCACAGGCATCTCAACAGAGAGAAGTTCTTTAGTCCTTTTCTGTACTTCTTCATTTCCACAACCAGTGTTCAAAAGAAGTACGTCTTGGCCCCTTCAATTTACCAGTGATTAATTTGCAGTTAGGTATCAGGATCCCCAGTGAAACAAATGTAAATGAAAAAATAAATACAAAAGTAAATGCAGCCTTACACAGAGACAGCCAGTATAGAATGCTCGGGATTAGGATTCCACGCTACATATTTGATCGCTTCACCAATCTTATAGTGTTTTAGACATCTACCAGTTTCAACCTCCCAAATACGCACAGTTCTGTCCAATAAACCTGTAAGAAGAACAGATGATGAGACCTACCGGCTTCAATTACGTTACTGAATGTAACAAAGAATTAAGGAATGTCATCCACACCTGATGCAATCCACTGCCCTGAAGCTTCTACAGAAACTGACGTAACTGCATCTTCGTGACCTCTATACTCAAGATAACATGAAACAGGGTAAGGCTTAAGATCATTTCGGTTTGGTAGCTTGGGCTTCAGAGACTCAGGATCGATATTAAGCTGGAACATAAAAGGATATACTTTGAATAATTTGATCCTTGTCCTCATATGACTATAAGTAGATTGTACAAATTGAAATATCTTGCAAAACCATCAAAATCTGAACAAATAATCACTACGGAATCTTTTCCTCGATCAGGATTTTTCACTTACGCGTTTTTTTCGGACTCGGGGGCACAAATAGATCCAAACATCTTTCAAAGCATTCCTTAACAGCATTCTCATATGCAGGGATGCTTCTCATAGATGTAAACCTAACGAATATGATAATAATGTGCTTGTTAGATGCTGTAATATCAGAAAGAGTAGCAAATTACGATTAGTCCAAATTTCAAGTCACACTGAATATTACCTTTTAGGTATAAATTTAGGACGGTCTTCCTCGTACGTTAACTGATAAGAATTGATCTCTTCTTGTGTTGGGATGTATTCTATAGAAGGATTGAAGGACTCCTCATGGCCTAAAAGCAAACAACAATTTTAAGCTTTCCATCAAGTCTCAAGATACTTCGTGCCAAATAAAGGAATTGCACTACATCTGACTTTTCACAATCCTCAGAATATGGATGAAAATCATTACCAGGCAATTTTGGCTTTGGTGCAGGAATGTAAGATAGATGGTCATTCTTTTCTGTTGAATTAGAGTCATCTCCCCACAAGGGATAAACACTTTCTTCTTCTTCCTCCACCTCTTTGGACTTTTTAGGCTTAATCAAACCCTTGCGAATGGCCAACTTGATCTTATTAACCTGTAGATTCATCAGAAGAAGTGCAGATGATGGAACAGGAAACCATGTTAAATTAATAATAATAAGTTTTCCAATCAAAACAAACTCTAGTACACTTGTTTAACTCTGAAGCTGCGTTGAAAAGAAAATAAAACTACAGGAGAAAGGAAAAAGAAAGAAAACACCCAGCAGGAGTAATACATTAAGCATGCCTTACCAGTTTACTTTCAGATTTTGAAGGAATTAATCGTCTCTTGGGATCAGGTGCATTTGACAGTGGATGCTTGGAGCCATCCCATTTAAACCAATCAACATATGGCTGCACTTGAAACATGGGGAATTTCACTTCAACTTAAAATGAGGAATTCATTTGTAAGAAAGTTCTTATAAATAGCCATGTACTAGTCATATGATCAATAAGAATATCATAAATATTACAACTGGATGAGTTTGATCTACAGACCGCATAAGGATCAAAGTCACCATGGTGAGCCTTTCCTTCGAGCAATCTACTTATAGATTTGATATCTTCTTTCGTCAGTTCTACATCCTCATCATTTTAATCATCATAAATTTTGCGCCTGAAAAGTAACAAAACCAGAGTAAAAAATATACTCTTACTTATACCTTCAAAACAAAATGAAAAGAAGAAAAGGTTGACAATAAAATTATTGCAAAAATATACAAGATAGCTGATTGATAATTCCACTCTTTCTTGTTTTGATTCCTCCCACAATGCTTTGGAAGGCTGAAGCACCTCCCAAGGTACAAGTCGTAGTCTAGATAATTGCCCATGGGAGGTCAATACTTGTGATTTGGTTCAGAGGAGAAGGAAGACCGGGTTGCTTATCTATGCGCCAGTGTATTACCATCCTATAATTGATGGCTATCAACATATTAGAAATAAAAGCGTACCAGTTCTCTGAATGGTCAGCACTAGCAAGAAAGGATTGCAATTTATCTTCTTTTTCCTTCTTCTTTATCTTCTTCCCTGTAATGTCATACCAATATGTTTCTCATCCTGATACCACTCCAAGGGGACATCACCAATTGTATTTCAAGGAACCACCTGTTAAAAACAGAAAAAAGTAGAGAAAAGGCACTTAAGTGCATTCAGGTAACTATACTATATAAAATCGCATTTAATTTGCTTAAGACAAAAAGAAAAGAGACCTCATCTTCAGATGAATCACTCTCCTCAACTCCTTCATGAAGTTCAGAACTATCACTTTCCTCATCATTACCATGATCATTGGCCAAGTGATCCTTGTTGCTTGAGTTAAGAACGCCCTGCCATGGTTATAGCTAACAATATTAACACACTGACAAACAGAAAAGTTGTAGAACCAAACCGGCTTCATTGTTCTACCAAATCATGAAAATTATATAGTGTCTGACCTATAGGCTTGGTGTAGCTGTTTATTAGTTGAAATAAAAATAAGAGATCACATGGCATGGAAAAGTAAGTCACATCTTTACATCTTTAAACATTTTTTCATATTTCCACAACTCTAACCTCATTTCCAGAGGAACCACTCTCTTCATCTTCTGAGTCTGGGTCTCTGATTGCTGGATAATCATCTAAGTCATATTCTTCACTATCTGACATATCCTATAATCACAAAAGGCTAGCTCCTTTATTTCAGTGCGAGGCGAAAAATGCAGCGGAGCATCCACAGCAGGGGGCAATGCAATAAAGGAAACAAAACAGAACCGGCTTCATTGTTCTACCAAAAGATCCGTTGGTTCAGTTTTACCTAAAACTATAAGGGAAACCGAACCAATCCAAACCATTGGTAATCGGTGTGGTTCGGTTTGTGCCTAACTCAAAACCATGCATTTTTCGACATGCTCTTACATAATCATTGCTAACATTCTATCATTATATCAATCCATCAAAGGCTGCGTAATTTGCAGCATAATGAACATTCAAAAGCATACATTTTTTTCCACCTGCTGTAAGAGAAATCATGCTAACATATTAACATTCTATTATTCCATTCCATCAAAGGCTGCCAGCATACTAAACATTCAAAAGCATGCATCTGAGTTCATATTGGTGGCTCATTAGAAGCAAGACCTTCTTCCACCCCCTGGTGCACCTCCATCTATATAAAATTCCCAACAGATTTAGCACAATGATTGAAACAGCAAGCATGAATCAAGACTATCAAGCAATCACAACAAAATCCAACATGAAAATCAAGCCTAAACCAATATCTCATAAACTGCAGAACCTATCTATAAACAACAGCAAGTCTATCTATAACCACAAAAAATTTCAGAACCAATATCTCATGAACATCAAGCAAGCAAATTTTCAGAACTCACCACCGTTGGCACTGAGTCAGCTTCATCCATAATCACCACCACATTGTAGTCACAACAGACTTTTATCCAAGTCCTGTACCACAAAGACGCACATATAAAGTTAAAAACAACATACCATTGATTTGGATTGAAGACAAATTAGAAATAGCATAGGGTTTATACAGTGTTTTAAAAGGCGCGCACGTTTGTGAAATGCAGCGAAGCATCTCTGGCCGCGCGGTTTGCCATTGAGGCGCGCAAGAGGTGTCGACGAGCAGTTTAGGCGCTGGGCGGTGCGTGTGAAGAGGGAGAGAGATCGAGACAGAGAGAGTGGAAGAAGGAGAAGAGAGATCGGCGCTGTGCAAGCGCGGGAAAAAGAAGATGAGCTGACCTAACTTTTAATATAACTAACGACGTCGTTGTCCTAAAACATGTTTTGTAAATTTTAAAAAATGGGCAAACTACAAAAGAACCTCAAACTAAGGGTATGAACTTGCAAATGAACTCATAGTTTGGGGGTGTCTTTTGGAATTTGTAAATATATATATATATATATATATATAAATTATAACAAAAAAAACATAGATCTGTTTATGGGTTTTTGTTCATATATAATTCAAACCTCTAAAGAATTTTATAGAGTTTAAGTATGGAGGTGTCCAAAAAGTTAACGACTTTTAAAAAGCTTATTAAATGAATGAATTTTTAGGTCTAATGGTCCCTGAATTTTGAACAGATTGGCATTTTGGTCCCTCAATTTCCAAAATCGTTCATGTTGTCATTTAACTTCAGTTTCATTAAGACAAATGGTCCTGCCGTCAATTTTGTTAACTTTGTTTGTTAAATGCATGGGCAAAATGGTATTTTTGTATTTAAAAAAAGAGTATTTTTGTATTTTAAATAAAAATAAAAATAAATCTCTCTATTTCTTTCCTCTCCCTCTATCCCGATTTCTTCTTCCACAGCCACCTTCTCCCCAACCAAAAAAATGGTATTTTTGTATATCACACACTCTGATGTCAAAGAAAGGCTCTCTTAACAACAAAGGAAATCGGGGAGGGGGGAGGAGGAGGGGTTCTGGGTTCGTTTGGGGTTGGAGGCCGGTGGTCATGGGGGAAAAGAAAATCAAAGGGGAGGGGGCGCTGGGTGAAGGGTGGCTGTGGATTGCGCTCTTTGCTCTATCTTCCTCTCATATGAATCTTGAGTATGCAGGTAAGCTTCCTTGTTCCTGATAGAGGGAGAGGAGAAATCTTGGTTTGAGGGGAGAAGAAATCTGGGGAAGAAATTGGGATAGAAGGAGAGGAGAGAGATATTTATTTTTAATACAAAAATACCATTTTGCCCCTGCATTTAACAAAAAAGATAACAAAATTGACGACATGATCATTTGTCCTAACGAAATTGAAGTTGAAGGACTACGGGAACGATTTTGAAAATTGAGGGACCAAAATGCAAATCGGGTCAAAGTTCATGGACCATTAGACCTAAAAATACTAAATGAATTGTTTTCGTGTACTTTTAAGGCTAATTTTTAATAACAAAAGTCTTGCTAATTTATTAGTGACTTTTATCAACTCTATGAAAGTGTTTAAAAATATGTCAATAGTAGGAAAGTTACTCACTTTTAAAAAGTCTTTATAAGTATGGATTGGATACACCTCTCCTAATTTCGATACTTCCAAACTTTTAAACTCTATCAAAATCTTTGAAAGTTTAAAATGATATATTTTAGGCAAAATATGGCTTTTCTTTTAAACATGGCATGTGAGAGGCCTAAGCCCAAGAGCTGAAACAAGCTATATAGGGCCTAAGAAAATATAAAGAACTAGGAAAGAAAGCCCAAGTTTCAGGGGCCATTTTCACTTTGCCCCATGCCGTCAACTCCGTTCCAAACTTCGTCAAAATTGTTGATATGGCATGGCTCATTTCGTCATTTCATCCCAGCAGGCTATTTTCCCACTAATATGAGAGGGTGACGTGGCAAATTGTGAAGCCCACCTCAACCTTCACCTCCTTTAGGCTTATGTGGATTCTATGGGAGCAAATATTATAGCACGCCACATGGAAAAGAAGAATATCCCTTAAATTAATTAATTGAACCAATTTATATGGCAAATTAATTAACAAGGATAATATCTTAATTATAGGATATTATCTTTATTTAATAAGATAATATCATTAATTTAAATATTATCCTAATAAGGAGATATAATCATCATCAAATTAGGACATTTGGATCACAATCAAATCCCTAATGGACTTAATCTCTACAATTTGGGGAAAGAATAAACTTCTTCCCAATAAGAGTTTTATTCTCTACGAAACCCTAACCTACGAGGCTCCTATAAATAGATGGCTTCATTCATCAGTCAAGGTACATCTAAACCTACTTGGAAAACCCAAGAAAAATATATGAAGCTCTCTCCCTCTCTCTCTAGCAGACGGCAACACCCTTGCTGCCAACCTCTCCACTCTCCATATATTCTCCACATGGCTCCAGCCACCACACACGGATCCAGCCGCCCAGTTCACACCATACATACATCTACATACCCTTTTGTTAGCTATTGTTTTCCTACAAACACTTGAACTAACTTAGGCATAGGAGGGCCTTTGCCCAACACCCTTCTGTTGTGGTCTATTTACTCCGGTCTTTTTTACAGGAATTGAGGAGAGAGAAGGAACATCAAAGGGCGAAGGATCTAGAAGCGAATATTCTCCCGAAAGATTATTTGCACAAACAGATTCCATGTAAGCATAGAAACAATTGTTTTTTTTTTTTGTTTTAAAAAAAAAAAGAAGGAAAAATCCTCTTAAACAATTCAAATTCAAATTAATTTAATTTCAACATTAAAAATTTTAAAAATCGGAAGGCTCATCCTTTGCCCAGCAACCTCATGCCCCACCTTCAACAGCCATCTCCACCCAATCCCACTTCGATGTCATGACCACCTCTCCCCTTTCTTGCACTCTACCACGACCTCAGCCTACCTACCACATCAGAGCACTCCAACAATCCCCATCTCCCATCTTTCTTGGCCCACAAAAACCACCCCACCCCTACAATCGCTCCCCTTAAACAAACCCTACCACTAGCCGCCTCCTCACCCAACCACCTCCACCCAATCACCTCTAGCACATTCATCCACCAACCCCAACTTATTCCCTACCCAAAATAACATAACCCCAAGAAATCCCCACAATAAAATCGCACATAATAGAACCATAAGTGTATGGGAGCCAACATATTTGCACTGAGCTAAAAAAAAATGAAAGAATGGGACCTTTGGTAGGGTCAGACGCATAAACTGGGAGAGTGAAAGAAAATGCAGAGAAAGCTTTAACCCTAGGAGTGAAAAAGACAAAGAGCATCGAGGAGAAAGACTAGGACTGATGATTTCCCCTTTATGAGAGTTTAAATAAGATGATTTTAGGTTTGTGGGGGTTGGGTGGGAATGGGGTGTGGGTTGATTTGGTAAAGTTGAGAGATTAGAGAAGATGGGTTGTGGGGAAGAAGGTTTTTTTTTTTGTTTTTCTGGCTTTTGAATTTTTGTTTTTTTTCATTTTTATTAATAAGGGTGGGCTGCATAATTTTCCAAGTCACCCTCTCGTACAGTAGGAAAAGACGAAAATGTGAAATTACCCCTGCCACATCAACAATTTTAACGAAGTTTGGAAAAAAGTTGACGGCAGGGGCCAAGTGAAACGTGAAACCACCGTCAAAGGGGGTATATGGGTCAATTTTAGTTTCAAGGTGCGAAGTGAGATTTGACCTAAGTTTCAGGGGGAATTTTAACTAATAAACCTTTATAATTTTACATAGATATTAGTTCTTCCCTTATTCGGACGTCCGAATGTTATTATCTTGCCGACACCATTGTAAACATGAAGGAAAGCAAGGAGGGGTAATAGAGAATACATGACGTTTGCACAGTAATAACGTCCGGACATCTGCATAAAAGAAAATATGTATACTCATGTTATGGAATATATGTTTATTTATTTATAATTTAATAATTTTTTAATTAAAAAAATCTCAAAAATCTTACGCCTTAACGTTTTAAAACATTGTCTTTATATAGATGTTGGTCATACTTACTAATTATTTAAGAGATTAAAGCATGAGACCAAGAAAGGACTAAGAAAGTGTCTTAGGTTAGTGATGGTGGTGAAGGAGGTTGTTTGAGATGAGTGATGGTGAAAAGTGTTGAGGCCCAAAAAAGTCCATAGTTAGGCCAAAATAAATTTCCGGCCCAAATACGATAATTTATTAAGAAAAGTCACATATCAGAGTACATGAGGCCAGTCATATACAAGTCACAGCCCACATGCCATGCTAAATAAATAATTTGTCATGCCAGGAACTGGGGTAAGGTTATAAAATACAAGCCTATGCTAAAATAAACATTGTGTCCCTCTCTAAGGATAATAAAATTAGAGCGTATCAAGCAACATGCCACGCCAAGCAGGATATTATTGTTTCAAACCCAACTACGCTACAAGCCTAAGTGGCCCCAAGCCACTCAAATGCTCGGGGCTTGCTTAAGCGGGTTGTAGTATGGATGGTAATAAGTTGTCATGAGGCCCATTGATGGGCCAAGAAATGGAGGTCCCAGGTTGCTTGGGAGCCTCGGAATCTAAGCCCGTTTCTTAGGCCCAGATATGTGGGTAAGCACGAAGGAGAAAAATAGCCCATTACCTCAGCCCAAAATGGTCTATTAAATTAACCAATATAGCCCAATACTTGATAAGATTAGCCCATTTATTTGGTAAGTTGACTTGCTATCTTAGAAGGCTCATACAATTAGAAATGAGAAACAACAAAAGCCTCAGCTCCTTGCTGGAAAAAAAAAAAACAGAAGCCACGAAGAGAGCAAGATGTCCACATATGCAGAGCTCCTGGAAGGCTCCAGCACATGGGAAGGAACAAGTTCTAAGCACAAAACATCCGAAGAACCAAGAGATATTAGCGCGCAAGCTGCCAGGAGGAGAGGCACCCTTTAAACCAACATGTATATCCATTTGCTTTCCTTGATCAGATCTAGCCATGGAAGAAGGAAGGAAAGAAAAAGGGAAGTAGCTGAGAATGGGAGTCTCCTACTAAAACAGCTGCGGGAAAGGGCCTTGAGCTCCCAAAAATCCCTGATTTTGTGCAAATAGACTGAGGAAATTTCACCAAAATGGGAAAAGTCAAGGGAAGATATGAGAAAGGAAGGGAGAGATTTGGCCAAATTGGATAGAAACCATTAGGGTTTCTTGGAAAATGTCAGCTTCAGTAGCTATAAAAGAGGCCTCTTCCACCCAACAATCATCAACCACATCCAGAGAGCAAGCTTCCTCTCTTACTCCCAAAACCCAGCAATTTCGTATTCAGTCCATCCTTTTCCCTTAGTTTTCCCTCTTGGCAAGCTGTTCTAACACTTGACAGAGTCTCTGTCAAGTTGCCGGAAAAACACTCAAGCCATCATTTTCTCTCTTTTTCCTCATCAGCCAAAACCTCTGATAATCCTTTCGTCCTCTTCCTTAGAACCCCTGTTTTTCATGGAAACTCAAAGCTCTTTCCCTTTAAGGCTAAACTCATGAAAATTTTGCTCACATGCCACAAGCCTCTCATGCCAAGCTAAGATTTTACCTGTAAGCACTAAGAATTCATCTGTAAGTAGCCATCGTTTTTGTTGGTGAAGGTGACCAGAGTGTTTTCTAAGGCTTTACTATCCTTTCGAAACATTTTAGAGTATGATCTTTGAACTCAAACACAATGGGGAAATTTCAACCATTTTGCTATTTACGGCAGCCCAGCCTGCCAGAAGAAAAAAGCCCATACAAAAAGCATATGTAAGTTGGCTAGGGCTTCAACTGGTTTCGAATAAGTGGAGAAGATGAGATGAAAATGAGGAGCAAAAGTGATGATCGACTTAGTAGAAGGATAATAGAAGGTGTATGAGATGAGAAACGGTGGAATGTGAAACGATACAAATAAAAGACTCGAAGTTGCATTTGGACACCGCATGACATTATTCAAAGAAATCTAAGAATAATGGAGTTTGAAATTTAGCAAACCCATATGAGTGATGTTAAGTTCATAATTTGTATCTATACTTCCCACCTTGTCATTATCGTTATACTCACGGGGATTGTTCAAATTGCAAAATTCTTGAGTCATAGGAGCATTGGCTTTATTATCAATAAGCCATTTGTTGGAATTTGGATGATTGTCGTATGTCGAGTTAAATGCCATGAAAGAAAGATGACGAGTTGGAATCCTACCTTCATACTAAGTATTCATTCGATTATAACAATTGGGAGCTTGATCCCTTGAAATCCCACAAATTTGACATTTTGTGACAGGACCCGATCCCAATTCCACTTTGGAATTCGAACCAAGCCCTGTGCGTGTCCGACACCTGACAACTGTCGTGCACAAATGACCATTTTACCCTTCCTGCTACAGTTACTATTAAAACTTTCTTTGGACTCCTGCCGAAAATTCGGCAGAGTCTCCCCTGTATTTTAACCAAACCCAAAATCTTCCACCTGTTAAACAAGCAAATACCTTTTTCACCAACTGCCAGAATAAATAACCAAACAATCACCAGTTCAAGTTTTCCACTAAAACTGGATATCAGAGCATTTTCTACTAATTTACAAGATTTCAAGAACTTTCCAACAAAACCCTACGTTTCTTGGTGGTGCGGAAACTAGGAGCGGCCCGGTGGTAGATGCCTGCGCACTTCTACCGCCTGGGGGTGAAAAACAAGTTAAAAGTGTGAGTGGACGAAAATCATATTCCTGAAACAAATTTATAATCATCATAACCCCCATGGTAAAAATAAAAGGATAAGTAAGGCTACAGTTCGGCTGTACTCAAAACACGAGGCCTTCATTTAAACATAACTAAATCTATATATATATATATATGTTTGAAAAGCTGAACAAATATATGGAAATATAACACATGCATGAATATCGAGAAAACTAGTTTAAAATGACTGAAAATAATAATTATATAAAAGTACTGAAATTCCTTTAAAATTACCATCTAATTGTACCCCTGTCAATCCGTCAATTCCCCTGGCAGGTCTCGGACGACACGCAGTCTATCCGAGCCACAAACTGGCCGGATTCAGGGGACTATGGTCAGCCTGATCCGCCGGCAGGTCTCGATGACACCTAGTCAAC
The DNA here is from genome assembly GCF_902201215.1 of Prunus dulcis. Classification (NCBI taxonomy): domain Eukaryota; kingdom Viridiplantae; phylum Streptophyta; class Magnoliopsida; order Rosales; family Rosaceae; genus Prunus; species Prunus dulcis. Next base: position 8,305,626 of record NC_047655.1, on the reverse strand, counting down.
TCGAGCCGCTCTGGCAGGATACAGGGGACCGTAGTCAGCCTGATCCGCAATCCTGGCAGGTCTCGGGGACACAGAGTCAGCCGAGCCGCAATCCTGGCAGGTCTCGGGACACCAAGTCCGCCGAGCCGCAAATCCTGGCACTCACGGTCCGAGCGTCCCCGAAACTCGTGAGGCAAAGTCAAGTGCACTGACGAAACTGAAATCAGACTAGATGTCCGTAGACATCGGTCCAACTGTGGGTAATCACCAAATAAAATGGGTATGTGGTGGTTTTAAAATAAAATACTTTTAGAAAAGTCTAATCAATAACTGAAGTCTAGAATCATGCTGCTATCTCTTCTGACATAAGCCTCAAACTGTGTTTTCTATAACTTTTTAGTATGTGTAAGTAAGCAACACAAAACTATGGGACTATTTCTGTAGTAATCATTCTCGGAAATATAATAAAACTTATTCAAGATCAAATAATGAAATTTTATTTAGATAAACTCATTTATAAAAACTTATTTATATAAAATCAATATAAAATCATTTATATAAACTCATTTATATAAATCATTTATATAACTCATTTATATATAATTCTTTATGAAAGAAAGTCCACTCACTGTTGGTCCGAGCTAGCTGGACCTCTCGAAGGTCCCTCCTGTGGTTCTGTCGGGCCTCTGGTGCCTGATTACCCATAAAGATTAAATTAATAAAACTGTTCAATAAAAGAATTAAATTAAACACCCTGCCCCCGGCTCCTAGGAATACGTGCAGTCATTTTAAAGTCACTCATATGCCCACATTAACCTTTCAGACAGTTAGAACGGCCTTAAAAGACCACCAGACCGGCCGATCCGGGACCCATGGGGTCCACGATCTCCGATGGCCAATCCAGGCTTTTCTAAAGGTTCCTCATAGAGAAGGAACCATGTTCCGCGAATTTGGTCCGAAACGGAAGGTCGGATTAGTCAAAATCCCGTTATCGCTTAAACTCCAAACCCTAGCCCCAGGGATCGCATTTTTCAGAGTATCCGGGACTCCGATTCGCAATCCGTCAAATCCTACACGATCCTGAAATCATGTAGTACGACATATCCAAAATTGAGTGCGATCCAACTACTCGACGACACTGCACCCAAGGATCGCGTAATATGGAAAATCCGTTCGGGGCTCAAACGGACTCCGAATCGAGATCAGCGAAATCCTACGCGCTCGTGGCAACACAAGGATCGCAAAACTACATAGAATCATTTCACCACCCTCACCCACGCGCCGCCACATGCGCGGGCAGTTTGGGTGTCCAAAGCGATACCGGGTGGCTGAAAAATCTCGGAACCAAGACTCCAAACTCCTATCCTAGGTAAAACACCTCATTTGGAGTCACTTTTATTCTTGGACATACCCCAAAAAGTGGCCGGAAATGGCCGATCACGGTGGCCGAAGTTCGGCCGATTTTCAAGTTGAAAATCGAGTGATCTAGAGGTGAAATCGATCAAAACCCATACATCCATCAGTTTGAACACGAAAAATAGTTGAGAATCCATACCTTACTCGATCAATTTGGTGGAGAATTGAAGGAGAACAAAGAGCTGAAAGTTCGAACTGAAAATCGGCAGAAAATGGCAGATTCCGGCGAGCTCTTGCCACGGCAAGGGTGGCGACGGCTCGGGGAAGGACGGCGGGTGAGTGGTGGTTCTTTTGGTACCAACGGCGGAGATCGGCTCGGCCTGTGGTGGTCGGGGCGACGTCGAGAACGAGCGGAGGTCGGGCGGCTGTGCGAATCGGGAGGAGAGAGAGAGAGGAGCGAGAAATGAGGAGAGAGAAGGGAGAAAAGGGATAAAATCTGACTTTTTGTCCAAATTACCATTTTGCCATTCGCGGTATTTTGATCGTATTTTCTTCGTTACAACTCCGATTCGAGTCTATTCCATGTCTACGGACTCGTTTCGCCGCGCTCTACGCAACAGCGTAAGCGGAATTACTAAATTCCTTCTCGATCAAAAAGTCAAAATTTTCCCTATTAAATAATGCGAGGGCAAAATCGTCTTTTTGCTAGAATATAATAATCCTACTTTTTAGATATTTTGTTACTTTTTTAGATATTTTGTTTTGAGTTATTACATTTTGGGAGAGAGCCATTCGATGAGAAACATGTATCTCCTAGAAAACTGTCAATGCGTTGAAAATTAGAACCCTATCAGATCAACTTGTGGTTGAACTCACTCTTCTTGTTGGTGTTCAATAGTGAGAAGAAGAGCTTCCACATTAAAAATTCTCCATTCAATTGTTAAACAAGTTAGTTATACATGCATATCAATTAACTCAATCAACAAGCAGCCAACCAAAATTAAATTGCTTTGAAGCCATAATGCATTTCATTAGTAATATTCCAATGTCTAAAACTATCAAATTTTCATTGTTTATATTTGGAGATAATCGAGTGTCATCAGAAATTGTATTTACTTTTTAGACAAATGCATATCGAGAACAACATTTCATCATGAATCATGAATCAATTAGAAGGAATGTTTTATAAAGTTCTTGATAAATACAATACATAGCACCGATAATCTCGAGTACAATCAAAGTAGTTGAGGAAGAAATCACGATATAGTGTTGTGCAATATTTCATTATGTAGCATTTCCTTAAATTTCTTAAAAGTCATATTGGGCTTTTAACTCAAGTTGTGCACGACAACTTAAATGAAAAGCAATAGGCCCACCAACAAGGCTAGGCTCACTAAAGGAGTGAGGATGCTATGGTTTCACTTAATTGAACCCCTATATAATTATATCATAGCAAAAAATTTATACATGCTCATGTCATTTTTAGGGTTTTATGTAACTTGGTGAGAAAGATAAGCAACCCCAGAACTCACTCTCCTATCTTGCACATGGTTGGCCACTCTTGGTGAGATTTTGCTAGCACTTTCATCTCACCGAGCTCATCACATCGTCATCCCCTATCTTGGTTTGGTGTGGAGACTTAGAGATTCCATTTATTTTTGGAGGATCTAATTGAAGGCCCATTCAAGGATGAAAGACTTTTTATCTATATCAACAGTGGTGCTTCAAAGGTATAATCCTCTTTACTTTATTCTATGATGACAATTAAAATTATGGAATACATCAATTTATAGACCTAAAAAGATATTTGGATTTAATTTAATTTTAACTCATGCTTAAATGTTTAAAGCTTATATTGCCATGGTTATCGTAACTAGCACGTGTTGTTCAAATGAATTTACAAAGTTTCAAAATGGATTTCCTTCAAGTGATTATATATTCTTTTGAAAAGAAAGATAAAGTATAGGTAAAAATTTGAACTTTCATAGGTGGCAGACGATTCTTAGATAATTCTCAAAAAATGCCTATGTACTAAAAGAAAGAGCCAATTAGCGAGCGTGTGAGTGCCTGCCAAGGAGCTACTAATAAAAGAATGAATAAAGCCTAAAAGTACCATAATTTTTTTTTTCCAGGACATCAGCTTTAATTTGTCACCTTAAAAAATTTTTTTAGAGAAATGTTACTTTAATTTTTCAAAATCCATAATTTGTCATATGACTTTAACATCATCCAATTTTCCATCCATTTTAAGGGTATTTTAATCTTTCAATTTTCAAATAAAAATAGAAAATAAAAAATAGACCTATTATCCCTTCCTCCCCCACACGAACCCACCCGCCCCTAAAACACATCGAATAGGACCCCCATCTCACCCCTTTTCTCTCTGTCTCTCTGAGCATGTATAATTTTTTTTTTTATGGTGTTCATTGAGCATGTCTGAAATTTTCTTTTCAATTCCAAAACTTTAAATTTTCTTCCTTCTACCTTTAATTTTTTTAGGAATTAAGAAATTCTAAGAATCCTTCTTGAATTCCCTTTGTCCCACCTAGGGCTTATTGATTTTATGAAATGAAATCCCTATGCAATATATTAGAGATGGTAAATTAATCACTTGAGGGCGAGAAGTCGGAATTCGTCAGAATGCAAATGAGATAGAAATAAAAGTGCAACAACTAACCATAGATTTCATTCCTTGTAATTTCAAATTTTGCGTGCAGTAAAGAGGGAAAGTTAGAGAAGAAAAGAAGGGGATGTTTGTTGATGGTGAGGAGAGAGGGAGTTATGAGTGGGGTGGGCTTACCGACGATGGGGTAGGTTAAAGGGTCAATCATGTTTTCGATCGTTAGATAATTAGAATGGTCTAGATTTAATAAAATGCAGGTAAATGCATAAAACCTAAATGTAAAGGCTCAGGATCCTTGTTTAAAAGATATACAATTTTTTATATAATGATTTTTCCATTTTTAAAATACCCTTGAAAATGGAAACAATTAAATACCCTTAAAAATGGATGGAAAATTGAATAGTATTAAAGTCATATGACAAATCACGTATTTTGACAAATTAATGTGACATTTCTCTTAAATTTGTATTTAATGTGACAAATTGAAACCCTAAGTATAAATTCAGGTGACATTTCAACAAAAAATCATTTTCTTCTTCTTCTTCTCATACTCTTATTTAAGGTAGTTAATTAAAATCATCAAACTCTTTGACCGCAACAAGTTTAGTATAAAACAACCGTTATGACATAATTGAATGATTATGAATAACCAAATTGCTTTCTTCTATAGTTTTACTTAAAATTTAAATATGAGATGTATTAGCCATAAAAATAAAATAAAAAATTGACAAGGAGAGAGATGTACTCATAGATTCATGTATGTGAAAAAACATAATACCCTAATTATTGCATTTTACAATTATCATTAGAAGAAAAAAATTATTTGAGAAATAGATAGAAATTTAATATTCAAATATCCAATATTTTTGGAAATATTCTTTATATATATTTTAATAATAAAATTTAGATGCATTTTTCTTGAAGAAAAAGTATATTTAAAAAAAAAGTAAGTTACAAGTGGATCAGTTTCAAATGAAAATAAACAAAAAGTAGAGGACCACAATCTCAAAAATAAAAATCTCATAAACGATGAAAGACATCGTGATGTCAAGGGTAGTTTCGACATTAAAGAAAATTACAGGTGGACTCTTCCTCTTGTGGGTCCCACCCTTTCTGAGTGAGCCGTTGCATGTGACTGCCTCTTCTAAGACTTTCTTTTGTTTTCTTCGATAAATGACGTCTGGCATCCATGCCATGTAATATGGGTTGTTCTACGACAATATTGAACCTTTCTGAGGATTCTCGGTTTCACATTTGTGTTTTTAATAATGATAAAATAGATAAAATAGGGAGTAAACAAATAAATTCTCATATTTTTATTTACGTTTAATTATAATAATGATCCCTAAGTTATAATCTGATTTACATTTTGGTCCTTTATGTTATTGAATTCTATTGTCCTCAAACTTGAACTTACGTTGCACTATTGGTCCTTTCCTCACGTCTGTTTATTTTTCTGTCAATAACAAATAAGACTTTAAGTTAGCTAATTAAAATTGTCAAATTCTTGACCACAACAAATTTGATACGAACAACTAGTAATTAACAATCAACCAAATTGCTTATTTATTCTATTTTTCAATATGAGATGTAGTAGCCATAGAAAAACAATAGAAGATGTGCTTAGAGATCCTTGTATGCGGAAAAACATTATATCCTAATTATTACCTTTCCAATTTTGATCACAAGACAAAGAAAACATTATTTAGATAGAATGGATTTGGATGCATTATCTAGTTTATATCTTCAAGAGAAAGTAAACAAGCGGAAATTGCAAGCGGATTGGGGGGAGGGGGTGGCACGCAAATGAAAATAATTAAAACATAAAGGACCGCAATCTCGAAAATATAAACTAGAAAATTAATCGTGGTGTCAGGGGTAGTTTCGTCAACGAAGAAAATTACAGGTGGACTCTCCCTTTTCCTTCTCTCCCTCTCTATTTGTCTTTCTCTTTCTTTGATTCATACCTGGTGGTGGCTCTTCTTCAAAAACAACCCGACGTTTCCTATTTCCTCCCAAAAACGCAGAAATAAATCTCTCTTTCTTCTCTCTCTCTCTGAAACCCTAATTTGTTATCTCTTTCTCAGAAACCTAACTCCTTCAGATTCAAATTTTATATTTTTATAATATAAAAAAGTTCGAACCTTTTCAGTTTAACCCCACACGTATATAAACCAAGGTTTTGTCTGGGTTTGGATTTGCAGTTCTTCGAATACAAATCTGAGCCAGTGATTGGGGGTAAATTTCTAGGGTTTTGAATTGATCTGAGGCGGTGCATGGCGAACGGTACGGATTCTGAGGAGTTTGTGGTGATGTCTAAGGTCCGGACGGGCCTGAAACGTGAGTTCGCGTTTGCGTTGAAGGCCCAGGCTGAAGTGTCTGGTTCTTTGGGACGGACTCGGGGCAGTAATTCTCTGAATGAGAATGGTAAGAGGTTGAAGAAAGCGACCACGAACGAGGTGCAGAAGGATGATGGGGACGAGAAATTGACGAGTGGTGACGATATATTGGTGGGTGGGGAGACGGTTGAGGGCGACAATGTGAAGGTTATGGAGGATTTGGATGAGACCATGAGCGAAGAGGACGCCAAAAGCGATGTGGTGGACCTCATAAGCGACGACGAGCCTAAAACCCACGTGGATGACTCTGTGCTGAGCGAGAGGGTCTACGAAGACGAGTTGAAGAACGGGGAGGTTGAGATGGCAGTCGACGATGAGCCACAGACGGGTTGCATTGGTGATTCGGTGAATGAAGATGTGGCTCAGGAGGAGCAATTGAAGAAGAGTGGACCAGAAAAGCCTTTGGTGGTTGAAGAATTGCCGGAGATGATTGAGAGTGGCGGCGATAAGGTGGAAGGAGAGGTGATTGAAAAGCCGGAGAGGCGGTTTACTCGGTCAGCATTGAAGCCGAAGGCGGAGAAAGTGAATAATTTACCCGGGAAAAGTGATTCCCAACAGTTAAATTCGGAGATGCAGAAAAGCCCATTTGTTAGTAAATCAAAACTTGAGATGAAAATGCCGAAGATGGTGAGGAAGTTTGTTAAATTAAAAGATTTTCTTGATACCGGTATCCTCGAGGGGCAGCCCGTCAAGTACCTTAGAAAGGTATTGTTTCGATTAGTGGTTTTGTTTCTTCATTGTGTGCATATTATTAGTGTTTTGTGGTTTGGGCTAGACTATGGCTTATCTTGTGGTTCATTTTTTATTTTTTGTTAGGTAAGAGGAGCTGGAGATACGTGGCTTATGGGAGTGATTACGGGTTCTTCCATATTGTGTCACTGTGATTCTTGCCAAGGAACTGAAGTGAGTATTGTTTAATGATATTTTATTTTGTAGTTCATAAATCTTACAGTGTTTCTGTGAAGAGTTGATAGATCAATTTATCGAATTTTTAGGTTGTTACACCTGCGGTGTTCGAACTGCATGCGGGTAGTTCAAATAAACGTCCTCCGGACTATATATATCTTGAAAATGGCAATACCCTTCGGGATGTCATGACCGTATGCCAAAATTCTCCTTTGGGAATTTTGGAAGAAGCTGTTAGACTTGCTGTTGGTTGCTCATCGATAAACAAATGTACCATCTGTCTCAATTGCAAAGGTTGCTTTTACGTCCATATAAATAATTACAACTCCTCTTGATGAGTATTTTGCATATACATAACACTTTTGTCATATGATGAAATGTAGAATCTATTCACGAAGAGGGTACTGGGTCAGCAGTGCTACTTTGTATTTCATGCATGGAGTTAAAAAAGTCTGGTGAAGCTACGCCTGCTGTAGGTGCTAACCATAGTGATGAGTAAGCTTTCTTTTCCCCGCTCTTTTGGTAATATGTTATCTGTCTTTCTAACAAATCTTTCTGCCTCTGATGGGTTGATGCAAAATGTTTACAGATGACCGATGTGTTTAATGTAACGTTGACAGAGAGAAAGTTACAATTTTTTTTTAAAGGGCGGTTTAATTATTTTAAAAGATTTTGCTATCTAGGCTTTTGTATATAGTGATATGTACATATTATATACTTTTATGCGTGATATGTACATAATTATATGCTTTTATGTGTGATGTGTAATTCAGGGGTTTTATTCTTATGTCAAATATAAGTCCAAAAGAATATCATAAATAGTATTTTAATTCATATGCTATGATTTCTAATTGAGGGTGTGCATGTAGATCACCAAAGCCGGTTATGGTTCCAAAGGGGCCTGATACCATGTCAAATTGTAGCTCACTGAAGCCGGTTCCAGCTCCAAAGTTTCCTGATACTGTGTCAAAGTATAGCTCACCAAAGCCGGTTACAGTACCAAAGTGTCCTGATACCGTGTCAAAGTATAGCTCACCAAAGCCGGTTACAGTACCAAATTGTCCTGATACAGTATTGAAGTGTAGCTCCTCAGAAAGTAAGAGCCAGGGACGTGTAACAAGAAAGTATATAACCTCTCTCTCTCTTTTGTGTTTTGTATCTGTCTCATGTTTATCTTTTCCCTTGATGTGAGCTCCGGTATTTGCTGCTTCTTTCTTATCTTAATTTGCTTGTTGTCTGACATTTTTTTGAAAGGGATCTTCGGTTGCACAAGTTGGTTTTTGAGGAAGATGTTTTGCCAGATGGAACAGAAGTAGCCTATTATTCTCATGGGGAGGTTGCAATTAAATATCTACAGCAGTTTTGCCTAATTGAAGTGGAATTTTATTTTCTCAGTAGTGATTTTTTGTGTGCAGAAAATGTTGGTCGGTTATAAAAAGGGGCCTGGCATTAGTTGTAGCTGCTGCAATGATGTGGTATGTCGACTTTCTATTGAATTGTTATCACTTATGGTGTTAGTGACTGGTATGTGATTCTCTTACGTCTAATTGGCAGGTCAGCGCATCGCAGTTTGAAGCTCATGCTGGTTTTGCATCACGTCGCAAGCCGTGAGTCCTTGGTTATATTCTTTGGGTTGTTGGGTCTAAGTTTGTGGTCTTGTGTGTATTGGTCCTGGACTTTTGCTGTGTGTATTGGTCCTGGCCTTGTTCTAGCTCTGTCACATGACATGAATCATGATTGAATTGGCAAGTTCTCCATGGGCCTGTCTACCTGATTTTTGGGTGGAAAGATTGTGGGCAGTTTTCGTTAATGTGTTCTTTTATTTATTTATTTATAAAAAAAATTATTGTTTGACTTTGATTTGCTTGATTTGGCAGTTACCTATTCATTTACACATCTAATGGGGTATCTCTCCATGAATTGGCATTATCTCTGTCAAGAAATCGGAAGTCATCTACAAAGAAGAATGATGACCTATGCTCCATGTGTCGAGATGGAGGAGATCTCTTGTGCTGTGATAATTGTCCAAGGGCTTTTCACAAAGGTGATTTTCACAGTTGTTTTTGTTGCATCAACACATATTCTCAAATACCATGTGGAACTTTCCATTAGTATATATGTTAGGTAATATATTGAAGGAGCTTCTATTTGCATCCATAAAACTGTTGAGCCTCCTCAGTTGAAAAAGGGCCAGACATGGAAGTGGTGAAAGGGGATCGAGAAGCGAGGGCGATTCTTTTTATTTTTACTTTTATAAAAGTTATTTTCAATATATATTTCTTTCAATAGGTAAATACGGACAGAAATGGGTATGTTTTAGTAGTGGATTGCTTCTATTTGCACATTGTTTGTCTCATTAGGCCCCCTCTGTAAAACTTTCATAACTTTCCCATTTCATCCTGACCTTTTTAAAATCTTTAATCTGTTACTTAAGTGGATAAAAATTGAAAGTAAAAGTAATTTGACGCGGTAACACACACCCCAGTTGTGCCATGACCTGCAAAGATAAAAAGTTAGGGTTAGGGTTGGGAGGGGTTAGGAGAAAGGAGAAGGAAAAGAAGAAAATAATTTCTTTTCCTTTTTAATTTTTAAAATTTAGATTAATAAGGCGTACAGTTCTCGGATGTGCTATGATGACAATGTTCTG
>NC_047655.1:8120285-8295616 GCF_902201215.1 Prunus dulcis | reverse complement strand
CTCCTTCGAACGTCTGGCTCCCCCACGGACCCGGCTCCTTCGAAGGTCTGGCTCCCCCAAGGACCCAGCTCCCATCCTATCTGTAACATGCCCAAGTATCCAGGTACCCAGCTACCATGTGTTGACGCAACTCCTAGCTTGCCAACTTGGGGGACTAGGGAGTGCCCTACGACTCCCAACGAAGCTGGAATGCTCGGTTACAATTACAAAACTCACAAGTTCCCAACCCAGAAGTTACTTCTCGACCGCGAACTTGGGGGACTACTGTTTACACCATAATGAACCGAAGCAGTCCCAGCATCAAAGCGACTAGCACCAAGGCAACCACGCCTTCTCCCATGCCGAAGGAAGACACACTTCCAAGGTCGAGCAGACCCAGCATCAAAGCGACTAGCACCAAGGCAACCACGCCTTCTCCCATGCCCAAGGAAGACACACTTCCGGGGTGCCGGACACCTGCCGAAGCTCCCAAATGCCAAACCTAATCTCCAGGACACGTGTCGCCACCACAACGGCTTGCACAAAGTCCCACATTGGAACTTTGTGCAAAGCCCCCACTTTCACTTCCCTATAAATAGGGAACAGTACCCAGGTAAAACCAAGAACCATTCCCCTACTTTCACTGTTACTCTGCCAGAATTACTACCTGTAACTGACTTAGGCATCGGAGAGCCTTCGGCCGGCACCACACCGGTGTCCGAAGCTTAACGGTTGCTTCTCCTCTTTTTACCTTCTGCAGGTCTCTCACCAATCCATTTCACCAAGGGCTTCAGCCCTCTTCCCTGCTGAAGACCTAGTACCTTTAATCACTAAGTTGGACTCAATAGTGGCCGAGCCATTTTGAGCATCAACACAATTGCTAAAACTATACAATACACCAACCACTCCATTTCAGAACACAGTTCGCACGAACATGATTTGCCGATTTCGTGGACCAATTGATATCGGATTGAGTCCAAAACTTGGGGAACATCATGATATTGTGGGAGTAGTCATTTGGTGGGTTTTGAGTGAAATCCAATGTAAGAACCCAAAACAAAATATCTAAAAAGAAAGAAAATATCTAAAAAGTAAGGAAAATATCTTTTAGCAAATAGACCAAATTGCCCTTGCATATTTTAATGGGGGAAAATTTGGCTTTTTAATCGAGAAAGAATTTGGGAATTCTGCTTACGCCATTGCGTAGAGCGCGGTGAAATGAGTTCGTAGACACGGAGTAGACCCGAATCGGAGCCGTAACGAAGAAGTTATGGTCTAAAAACCGCGAAGGTTAAAATGGTAACTTGGTCAAAAAGTCAGATTTTTATACCCCTTTCTCTCTCTCTCCCCCGTCACTTTCTCTCTCTTCCTCTCTCTCTCTCTCGTGCGAAACAGGGCCGTGCGACCCTTCGCCTTCTCGGCGACGGCCCGGCCACCACAGGCCGAGCCGATCTCCGCCGTGGGTACCATCGGGTCCGCCTCCGTGTCGCCGTCACAACCTGACCAACCTCCACCCCAGGGCCGCCCTGAGCTGGCCGGAAAAACCATGTTTTCCGGCGGAGGTTCCTTCGAAGCCACCCGAACTTCCAGCTCAAAATTCTCCTTCGTTTCTCCACCAAATCGATCGAGTAAGGTATGGTTTTTGAGCTATTTTTCGTGTTCTAGCTGATGGGTATATGGGCTTCGACCGATTTTAGCTCTAAGGGGTTCGATTTTCGACTTGAAATTTGGCCGAAACTTCAGCCCTTCGAAACTACTATTTCTGGTCACTTTTTGGGGGTGGTCCAAGAACAAAAGTGACTCCAAATGGGGTGTTTTACCTAGGGTAGGAGTTTGGAGTCTTGGTTCCGAGATTTTTCGGCCACCCGAAATCGCTTTGGACACCCAAAGCTGCCCGCGCGTGCTGGAGTGCGTGGGCGAGGGTACCGATGTAATTCTGGGCAGATTTGTGACCCTCGTGTCGTCACGAGCGTGTGGGATTTCGGAGATCTCGATTCGAAGTCCGTTTGAGGCCCGAACGGATTTTCCATATCGCGCGATCCGTGGGTGCAGTGTCGTTAAATCGTCGGATCGCGCTGAATTTTGGATATGTCGGTCTACACGATGTCAGGATCGTGTAGGATTCAACGGATTGCGAATCGGAGTCCCGGATACTCCGGAATCGCGAACCCTGGGGCTAGGGTTTGGATTTTAAGCGATAATGCGATTTTGGCCAATCCGACCGTCCGATTTGGACCAAACTCGCAGAACATGGTTCCCTCTCTGTAAGGAACCTTCAGGGAAGCCCAGATTGGTTATTGGAGATCGTGGACCCACTGGGTCCCGGGTCGGCCGATCAGGCAGTGTATCGCTTAGTTGAGCGTCGGACCCTTTAAAACTGTTCCAAGCATTTGAAAAAGGCTAATGTGGGCATAGGAGTAATTTGAATTGAAAGGCACGTACTTCTAGGAGCCGGGGGCAGGGTGTTTAATTTAATTCTTTTATTCAGCGGTTTACTGATTTATTATTCATGGGTAATCAGGCATCAGAGGTCCAGCCGACCAGCAGGAGAAACCTTCAAAGGGTCGATTTAGCTCGGACCATCTGTGAGTGGACTTTCTTTCGTAAATTATTTTATAAATGAGTTATATAGAGGATTTCCATAAATAAGATTTTATAAGTGATTTTATTTTGATTTTATATAAATGAGTTTTTATAAATGAGTTTATTCGAATAAATTTCCTTATTTGATCTTGAGTACGTTTTATTATGGTTCCGAACACGATTATTACAATAATAGTTCTATAAGTCGGTGCTGCTTATTTACCAGTTATAGAAACAGAGTTTGAGTTTCGAATCAGTTGAGACCGCAGCACGACTTGAGTTTTACAGTTATTATTCAGATATTTCTTTTTAAAGGAATTTATTTTAAAACCACCTCGTACCCGTTTATTTTATGGTGATTAGAGTCGGACCGATGTCTACGGACATCCAGTCTGATTATAGTTCTGTCAGTGCACTTGACTTTGCCTCACGAGTTACGGGGACGCTCGGACCGTGAGTGCCAGGATTTGCGGCTCGGCAGACTTGGTGTCCCGAGACCTGCCAAGATTGCGGCTCGGCTGACTCTGTGTCCCCGAGACCTGCCAGGATTGCGGATCAGGCTGACTACGATCCCTTGCATCCTGCCAGAGCGACTCGAGTTGACTTGGTGTCATCGAGGAATCTGCAAGCGGGACAAGCCGATCATAGTCCCCTGATTTCGCCAGTTTGCGGCTCGGGTAACCTGTGTGACGCCCGAGACCTGCCAGGGAATTGACGGATATGACAGGGGTACAAATTGGTGGTATTTTCGAAGAATTTTGAGTTTCTTTTATTTAATGATGATTTTCAGTTATTTTATATCAGCTTTTCTGATTTTTCAGGCATAGATACCTTTGTATTTGTTCAGTTATGCAAGGTTTGAGTACAGAGTTTTTATACACGTTTGATTTCAGCATTTTTATGCAAGCTTTGATTTCAGTGGTTTTGTATGAAACTTTCGAGCTTGAATATGACTGATATAGAATGCCTTGAGTTGAATATGCTTGATGCAAAAGAGTACGTATAGTTTTATTTAACTATTTTTTTCCATGGGGAATATTATGTTTATGAAAATTGTTTTGAAGAACATTATTTTTGTCCACTCACATTTTCAACCTGTTTTTCGCCCCCAGGCCGTAGAAGTATGCGGAATCCACCACCGGGCCATTCATAGCTTCCGTGTCTCAAAGCCAGGTATAATGTTGTAAGAAATCCTCACAACCCTGAAGGACCTAGAAAACGCTCTGATATCTAGTTGAAAATTTAGTGATTAGAGTTGAAATTGATTACTGGAAACATTCTGGCAGTTGGGAGGAAATATTTGAAATTGTTTGACATGTGAAAAATTTTGGGATTAGTCAAAAATACAGGGGAGACTCTGCCGAATTTTCGGCAGAAGTCTAAGGAAATTTTAAAGAGAATTGAAGTAAGAAGGGTAAAAAGGTCTTTTGTGCCCGACCTTCGCCAGGTGTCGGACACGCACAGGACTTGACTCGAATTCCAAAGTGGAAATTGGGTCGGGTTCTGTCAGCAGACGATTCTTAGATAATTCTCAAAAAATGCCTAAGTACTAAAAGAAAGAGCCAATTAGCGAGCGTGTGAGTTCCTGCCAAGGAGCTACTAATAAAAGAATGAATAAAGCCTAAAAGTACCATAAATTTTTTTTTTTCCAGGACATCGGTTTTAATTTGTCACCTTAAAGAAAATTTTAAGAGAAATGTTACTTTAATTTTTCAAAATCCATGATTTGTCATATGACTTTAACATCATCCAATTTTCCATCCATTTTAAGGGTATTTTAATCTTTCAATTTTCAAATAAAAATAGAAAATAAAAAATAGACCTATTTATCCCTTCCTCCCCCACACCAACCCACTCGCCCCTAAAACACCTCGAATAGGACCCCCATCTCACCCCTTTTCTCTCTGTCTCTCTGAGCATGTATAACTTTTTTTATGGTGTTCATTGAGCATGTCTGAAATTTTTTTCTTTTCAATTCCAAAACTTTAAATTTTCTTCCTTCTACCTTTAATTTTTTTAGGAATTAAGAAATTCTAAGAATCCTTCTTGAATTCCCTTTGTCCCACCTAGGGCTTATTGATTTTATGAAATGAAATCCCTATGCAATATATTAGAGATGGTAAATTAATCACTTGAGGGCGAGAAGTCGGAATTCGTCAGAATGCAAATGAGATAGAAATAAAAGTGCAACAACTAACCATAGATTTCATTCCTTGTAATTTCAAATTTTGCGTGCAGTAAAGAGGGAAAGTTAGAGAAGAAAAGAAGGGGATGTTTGTTGATGGTGAGGAGAGAGGGAGTTATGAGTGGGGTGGGCTTACCGACGATGGGGTAGGTTAAAGGGTCAATCATGTTTTCGATCGTTAGATAATTAGAACGGTCTATATTTAATAAAATGCAGGTAAATGCATAAAACCTAAATGTAAAGGCTCGGGATCCTTGTTTAAAAGATATACAATTTTTTATATAATGATTTTTCCATTTTTAAAATACCCTTGAACATGGAAACACTAAAATACCCTTAAAAATGGATGAAAAATTGGATGGTGTTAAAGTCATATGAAAAATCACATATTTTAAAAAATTAATGTGACATTTCTCTTAAATTTGTATTTAATGTGACAAATTGAAACCCTAAATATAAGTTCAGGTGACATTTCAACAAAAAATCATTTTTTCTTCTTCCTCTCATACTCTTATTTAAGGTAGTTAATTAAAATCATCAAACTCTTTGACCGCAACAAGTTTAGTATAAAACAACCGTTATGACATAATTGAATGATTACGATTAACCAAATTGCTTTCTTCTATAGTTTTACTTAAAATTTAAATATGAGATGTATTAGCCATAAAAATAAAATAAAAATTGACAAGGAGAGAGATGTACTCATAGATTCATGTATGTGAAAAAACATAATACCCTAATTATTGCATTTTACAATTATCATTAGAAGAAAAAAATTATTTGAGAAATAGATAGAAATTTAATATTCAAATATCCAATATTTTTGGAAATATTCTTTTTATATATATAATAATAATAAAATTTAGATGCATTTTTCTTGAAGAAAAAGTATATTAAAAAAAAAGTAAGTTACAAGTTTATCACTTTCAAATGAAAATAAACAAAAAGTAGAGGACCACAATCTCAAAAATAAAAATCTCATAAACGATGAAAGACATCGTGATGTCAAGGGTAGTTTCGACATTAAAAAAAATTACGGATGGACTCTTCCTCTTGTGGGTCCCACCCTTTCTGAGTGAGCCGTTGCATGTGACTGCCTCTTCTAAGACTTTCTTTTGTTTTCTTCGATAAATGACATCTGGCATCCATGCCATGTAATATGGGTTGTTCTACGACAATATTGAACCTTTCTGAGGACTCTCGGTTTCACATTTGTTTTTTAATAATGATAAAATAGATAAAATAGGGAGTAAACAAACAAATTCTCATATTTTTATTTACGTTTAATTATAATAACGATCCCTAAGTTATAATCTGATTTACACTTTGGTCCTTTATGTTATTGAATTCTATTGTCCTCAAACTTGAACTTGCGTTGCACTGTTGGTCCTTTCCTCACGTCTGTTTATTTTTCTGTCAATAACAAATAAGACTTTAAGTTAGCTAATTAAAATTGTCAAATTCTTGACCACAACAAATTTGATACGAACAACTAGTAATTAACAATCAACCAAATTGCTTATTTATTCTATTTTTCAATATGAGATGTAGTAGCCATAGAAAAACAATAGAAGATGTGCTTAGAGATCCTTGTATGCGGAAAAACATTATATCCTAATTATTACCTTTCCAATTTTGATCACAAGACAAAGAAAACATTATTTAGATAGAATGGATTTGGATGCATTATCTAGTTTATATCTTCAAGAGAAAGTAAACAAGCGGAAATTGCAAGCGGATTGGGGGGAGGGGGTGGCACGCAAATGAAAATAATTAAAACATAAAGGACCGCAATCTCGAAAATATAAACTAGAAAATTAATCGTGGTGTCAGGGGTAGTTTCGTCAACGAAGAAAATTACAGGTGGACTCTCCCTTTTCCTTCTCTCCCTCTCTATTTGTCTTTCTCTTTCTTTGATTCATACCTGGTGGTGGCTCTTCTTCAAAAACAACCCGACGTTTCCTATTTCCTCCCAAAAACGCAGAAATAAATCTCTCTTTCTTCTCTCTCTCTCTGAAACCCTAATTTGTTATCTCTTTCTCAGAAACCTAACTCCTTCAGATTCAAATTTTATATTTTTATAATATAAAAAAGTTCGAACCTTTTCAGTTTAACCCCACACGTATATAAACCAAGGTTTTGTCTGGGTTTGGATTTGCAGTTCTTCGAATACAAATCTGAGCCAGTGATTGGGGGTAAATTTCTAGGGTTTTGAATTGATCTGAGGCGGTGCATGGCGAACGGTACGGATTCTGAGGAGTTTGTGGTGATGTCTAAGGTCCGGACGGGCCTGAAACGTGAGTTCGCGTTTGCGTTGAAGGCCCAGGCTGAAGTGTCTGGTTCTTTGGGACGGACTCGGGGCAGTAATTCTCTGAATGAGAATGGTAAGAGGTTGAAGAAAGCGACCACGAACGAGGTGCAGAAGGATGATGGGGACGAGAAATTGACGAGTGGTGACGATATATTGGCGGGTGGGGAGACGGTTGAGGGCGACAATGTGAAGGTTATGGAGGATTTGGATGAGACCATGAGCGAAGAGGACGCCAAAAGCGATGTGGTGGACCTCATAAGCGACGACGAGCCTAAAACCCACGTGGATGACTCTGTGCTGAGCGAGAGGGTCTACGAAGACGAGTTGAAGAACGGGGAGGTTGAGATGGCAGTTGACGATGAGCCACAGACGGGTTGCATTGGTGATTCGGTCAATGAAGATGAGGCTCAGGAGGAGCAATTGAAGAAGAGTGGACCAGAAAAGCCTTTGGTGGATGAAGAATTGCCGGAGATGATTGAGAGTGGCGGCGATAAGGTGGAAGGAGAGGTGATTGAAAAGCCGGAGAGGCGGTTTACTCGGTCAGCATTGAAGCCGAAGGCGGAGAAAGTGAATAATTTACCCGGGAAAAGTGATTCCCAACAGTTAAATTCGGAGATGCAGAAAAGCCCATTTGTTAGTAAATCAAAACTTGAGATGAAAATGCCGAAGATGGTGAGGAAGTTTGTTAAATTAAAAGATTTTCTTGATACCGGTATCCTCGAGGGGCAGCCCGTCAAGTACCTTAGAAAGGTATTGTTTCGATTGGTGGTTTTGTTTCTTCATTGTGTGCATATTATTAGTGTTTTGTGGTTTGGGCTAGACTATGGCTTATCTTGTGGTTCATTTTTTATTTTTTGTTAGGTAAGAGGAGCTGGAGATACGTGGCTTATGGGAGTGATTACGGGTTCTTCCATATTGTGTCACTGTGATTCTTGCCAAGGAACTGAAGTGAGTATTGTTTAATGATATTTTATTTTGTAGTTCATAAATCTTACAGTGTTTCTGTGAAGAGTTGATAGATCAATTTATCGAATTTATAGGTTGTTACACCTGCGGTGTTCGAACTGCATGCGGGTAGTTCAAATAAACGTCCTCCGGACTATATATATCTTGAAAATGGCAATACCCTTCGGGATGTCATGACCGTATGCCAAAATTCTCCTTTGGGAATTTTGGAAGAAGCTGTTAGACTTGCTGTTGGTTGCTCATCGATAAACAAATGTACCATCTGTCTCAATTGCAAAGGTTGCTTTTACGTCCATATAAATAATTACAACTCCTCTTGATGAGTATTTTGCATATACATAACACTTTTGTCATATGATGAAATGTAGAATCTATTCACGAAGAGGGTACTGGGTCAGCAGTGCTACTTTGTATTTCATGCATGGAGTTAAAAAAGTCTGGTGAAGCTACGCCTGCTGTAGGTGCTAACCATAGTGATGAGTAAGCTTTCTTTTCCCCGCTCTTTTGGTAATATGTTATCTGTCTTTCTAACAAATCTTTCTGCCTCTGATGGGTTGATGCAAAATGTTTACAAGATGACCGATGTGTTTAATGTAACGTTGACAGAGAGAAAGTTACAATTTTTTTTTAAAGGGCGGTTTAATTATTTTAAAAGATTTTGCTATCTAGGCTTTTGTATATAGTGATATGTACATATTATATACTTTTATGCGTGATATGTACATAATTATATGCTTTTATGTGTGATGTGTAATTCAGGGGTTTTATTCTTATGTCAAATATAAGTCCAAAAGAATATCATAAATAGTATTTTAATTCATATGCTATGATTTCTAATTGAGGGTGTGCATGTAGATCACCAAAGCCGGTTATGGTTCCAAAGGGGCCTGATACCATGTCAAATTGTAGCTCACTGAAGCCGGTTCCAGCTCCAAAGTTTCCTGATACTGTGTCAAAGTATAGCTCACCAAAGCCGGTTACAGTACCAAAGTGTCCTGATACCGTGTCAAAGTATAGCTCACCAAAGCCGGTTACAGTACCAAATTGTCCTGATACAGTATTGAAGTGTAGCTCCTCAGAAAGTAAGAGCCAGGGACGTGTAACAAGAAAGTATATAACCTCTCTCTCTCTTTTGTGTTTTGTATCTGTCTCATGTTTATCTTTTCCCTTGATGTGAGCTCCGGTATTTGCTGCTTCTTTCTTATCTTAATTTGCTTGTTGTCTGACATTTTTTTGAAAGGGATCTTCGGTTGCACAAGTTGGTTTTTGAGGAAGATGTTTTGCCAGATGGAACAGAAGTAGCCTATTATTCTCATGGGGAGGTTGCAATTAAATATCTACAGCAGTTTTGCCTAATTGAAGTGGAATTTTATTTTCTCAGTAGTGATTTTTTGTGTGCAGAAAATGTTGGTCGGTTATAAAAAGGGGCCTGGCATTAGTTGTAGCTGCTGCAATGATGTGGTATGTCGACTTTCTATTGAATTGTTATCACTTATGGTGTTAGTGACTGGTATGTGATTCTCTTACGTCTAATTGGCAGGTCAGCGCATCGCAGTTTGAAGCTCATGCTGGTTTTGCATCACGTCGCAAGCCGTGAGTCCTTGGTTATATTCTTTGGGTTGTTGGGTCTAAGTTTGTGGTCTTGTGTGTATTGGTCCTGGACTTTTGCTGTGTGTATTGGTCCTGGCCTTGTTCTAGCTCTGTCACATGACATGAATCATGATTGAATTGGCAAGTTCTCCATGGGCCTGTCTACCTGATTTTTGGGTGGAAAGATTGTGGGCAGTTTTCGTTAATGTGTTCTTTTATTTATTTATTTATAAAAAAAATTATTGTTTGACTTTGATTTGCTTGATTTGGCAGTTACCTATTCATTTACACATCTAATGGGGTATCTCTCCATGAATTGGCATTATCTCTGTCAAGAAATCGGAAGTCATCTACAAAGAAGAATGATGACCTATGCTCC
Organism: Prunus dulcis; assembly: GCF_902201215.1. NCBI lineage: Eukaryota > Viridiplantae > Streptophyta > Magnoliopsida > Rosales > Rosaceae > Prunus > Prunus dulcis. Next base: position 8,285,623 of record NC_047655.1, on the reverse strand, counting down.
ATGTGTCGAGATGGAGGAGATCTCTTGTGCTGTGATAATTGTCCAAGGGCTTTTCACAAAGGTGATTTTCACAGTTGTTTTTGTTGCATCAACACATATTCTCAAATACCATGTGGAACTTTCCATTAGTATATATGTTAGGTAATATATTGAAGGAGCTTCTATTTGCATCCATAAAACTGTTGAGCCTCCTCAGTTGAAAAAGGGCCAGACATGGAAGTGGTGAAAGGGGATCGAGAAGCGAGGGCGATTCTTTTTATTTTTACTTTTATAAAAGTTATTTTCAATATATATTTCTTTCAATAGGTAAATACGGACAGAAATGGGTATGTTTTAGTAGTGGATTGCTTCTATTTGCACATTGTTTGTCTCATTAGGCCCCCTCTGTAAAACTTTCATAACTTTCCCATTTCATCCTGACCTTTTTAAAATCTTTAATCTGTTACTTAAGTGGATAAAAATTGAAAGTAAAAGTAATTTGACGCGGTAACACACACCCCAGTTGTGCCATGACCTGCAAAGATAAAAAGTTAGGGTTAGGGTTGGGAGGGGTTAGGAGAAAGGAGAAGGAAAAGAAGAAAATAATTTCTTTTCCTTTTTAATTTTTAAAATTTAGATTAATAAGGCGTACAGTTCTCGGATGTGCTATGATGACAATGTTCTGGCTTGAAAGGAATAGGAGGGTCTTTGAGAATGTGTGCGGTGAGGAGGTCAATTGTTTATTGGGTTAGGGTTCACATTTGGGCTATTTCTGTGTAGCTTTGGAGTTTCGGGAGCTATCTTTCCTTGTTATTTTATGAGATTGGAAAGCAACTAATGTATAGTTTTTTCGGGCAAATTCTGATTTGGTGTTCTATTTCTCTTAGGATAGAGTTGCTGCTGCAGGTTTGACTGTTAGTTATTTTTCCACAAGTGGATTCCTTGCTCACTATTTTTGAACTGTTTTTTTAAAATAAAAAAAGCCTGTTTCTTATTATTATTTTTAAAGGAAAAAAGTATTATGATCGATGTGGTGATCAGAAGAAAGTACAAATAAATATAACCTTGAATATCTTTGTCGAAAATAAAAACATGAAAATGGGGTTTTTTTTTTTTTTTGGTTGGTTTTTTTCCTTTCTGGGGTTAGGGGAGATGAGCTTAACATATACAAAAGCTAGTGGCTTGACGAAAATAACACAGATAAAATTGCAACTTAATACGTTAGACCCTCAATTCTATTTTGTATGCCGGGAAGGCAAGCATGCGTGGATGCACAATCCAATGCTTTAGCTGCCTCCACATGGAGGGTTAAGAGTGATTTCGCTCCATAGAATTAATTGTTAGGATTTATCTCCAATTGTCCCTTACATTTTGATGTCGTTATTCTTTTTGTTTTTTAAATTACTCCCATATCATTATACAGTTTGTTTAAAATAGTTGCAAATAGAACTTGTGCAGTGAGCCTTATCACTTTATTCTTTGAATGGTAGGATTCATGACTGGGGTAGCTAATTATTATCTCTTTTTTTACTTGAATCTTTAAGCTAAAAACATACGTTATGGTTATTGATAACCTACATGCATATTCATTCATTTAAATCTGGTTTTTCAGTTGGCTTGTTTGTTGGATCCTTTTTCGTAATTAGTTAAGATAGTAGCTTGATAATTACAACACATGTAAAGGAAAAAGATAAAAGAAAGAAAAGGGAGAAGGGTATAGTATGCTTGTAATGTATTGTGCATGAGTTACATGTTTTATTTATTTTGTTGCCAATTGCAGAGTGCCTTTCTCTACCAAGTGTCCCTGAAGGTACTTGGTACTGTAAACAGTGCCAGTCTATGTTTGAGAGAGAGAAATTTGTGGAGCATAATGCCAATGCTGTTGCAGCTGGAAGAGTTGCAGGAGTTGATCCTATAGAACAAATAACCAACCGATGCATTCGTATTGTCACAACTTTTGAGGAGAAATTTGGTGGTTGCGCACTGTGCAGGTTTTTTCTCATATTAGTTGTAATGAACCAGAAAAATATTTGCAGCTATTGTAGAACACTAACTTTTGGCAAAACCCTTTGGTGATTTTATTTGTGTGTCTAGTCTCCCTATATTACACAATTGCCACTGAGAAATTACTGCTTTCCATATGTTTGGTGCATTAATTTATCATGATTTTCAGCTTTTTTTCTTAATTCAAATTTTCCATTAGAAAATATGAATATTCTTGATTTTGATGTCTACAGAGGACATGAATTCAGCGGCTCTGATTTTGGTCCTGGCACAGTTATTTTGTGTGATCAGGTACTTTGATTGCTAACTTAATTTCTTAACTAATTAAGTCTTGGCTTTTAAGTGCTTTACATTTCCACTTTATTTATGATTAACCCTTTTGTTCTATTTGATGTGCTTATTCTCCTCACTCTCCAGTGTGAAAAGGAGTTTCATGTAGGCTGTTTGAAGGATAACGGGATTGAAGATTTGAAGGTGCCTCAGTCTTCCTTTGTTTTTTTATTGTGAACAGTAAATTTTTTTTTTCTTCCCCTTCTTGTTTTGGTTGTGCGCTGTATTTTTGCTGCTATCTTAATCATACTTCGTTTGAAAACATTTGTTCTCCAGGAAATACCGAAAGGAAAATGGTTCTGTTGCCCAGATTGCCACAGGGTTCATTCAGCTTTGCAGAAGTTGGTAGTTCATGGGGGACAGAAGCTTCCAGACTCCTTACTGAATGTTGTAAGGAAGAAGCACAATGAGAAAGGTACAGAGTTTGGGGCTAATCTTGATATAAAATGGAGGGTGCTTAATGGGAAAACGTCCACTGATGATGAAAGTTTACAGTTGCTTTCAAAGGCTCTTGCCATATTCCATGTGAGTAAACTTGTTATTTGTTTCCCTGTTAAAAATATCTGTTATTTTAATTATAGTAGCCAACCTAGCTGTAGTAAATCAAATTTTAATTTATTTTCCTATATTGGGGAGAATGTTGTGTTGTATTTGGTGATGTTAATTGGTGATTTGACGTGCCATGATGTCCCATGCTTCCAGGCTTTTGTCTATATGGTGCATAATTGGGCATCTGTGTCTGATGTTACTAGATGACTTTCTGCCATTGTTTCAGGGGTTAAATTTTATGCGTACTTATTTGTCAATTTCATTTCTGTGCTATAGGATCGTTTTGCCCCAATAGTTGATCCTACTTCACGCCTTGACTTCATCAAAGAAATGCTTTATGGGTGAGCCACGATATTCTCTTTTTCATTAGTCATACTCAGCCTCTATTCTTTTGGTTGCTCTGTTTGCGTCAATTATCACGTAATGTAGTACCCAGTTGAATTCACTTTTGACTGATTGTATCAACTGAATTTGCAGGGGGACCATCCAGACCCAAGAATTTGGTGGGATGTACTGTGCAATAATTACAGTAAAGTGAGGATCATATCGAAATGCAGTTATATAGTGTTAGTATAGATAAAATTGTCTGTGTTGACATATATTGCTTATTATGCAGCCAATTGGTTGTGTCAGCCGGAATGTTTCGTATCTATGGAGCAGAAGTGGCAGAGCTTCCTTTAGTGGCAACAAGTGCTGATTACCAAGGACAGGTTATTTTTGCATCGCTCTGTGGTCGCATTGCCACCTTTTTTCTCTTGGAATCAATGAAGTTTATATGAATTTTTTTTTCCTGACTTGAATTCATTATTGTTTTTTGTAGGGTTACTTCCAGACTTTATTTTCATGTATTGAGAGGTTTCTTGCGTTCTTAAATGTGAAAAGTCTTGTTGTGCCAGCTGCTGATGAGGCAGAATCAATATGGAAAAAGAGATTTGGTTTGGAGAAGTTGACCCAAAATGAGGTATGTGAACTTTTGGAGAGAGATTTTCTTTTTTTTTTTTTTTTTGGGTGAAGAGGGGGGGGCTAAACGCCCGAGACAGCAAGCACACTAAGTAACATGAATAATGAGGGTCTAGCGATCAAGTTTATTTAAATGCTTAATTTTTCAAGTTTATTTATTTACATATTTTCTCTTGCAGATAAGCAATTACAGGAAAAGTTACCAAATGATGATCTTCCATGGGACATCCATGCTGCGGAAGCCCGTCCCTAAGTGCAGAATTCTTGCTTGAAAAGAGAGTAATTGAATATTGGATCATCGAAGTCTTCTATTTTGGAATGGAGAGAAGAAAACTAATTTGTGGATCATTTTCCTTCAAAATGTACATGACTTCCCTTGGCTCTTGGTGTACAGAAAAGCAGAAAATATACAACAACCAACCCTACAGGCAGTTTTTGTTTTTTTGGTAGCGTATAGAAACTGAGAGATTTCAGTTGGCCAACAGAAAAGTGAGAGTAGGTTAATGAAAGAGTAGTTTAATGAAGAGACTTACAGAAATTTTGGTAACTCCTGTCTCCTGGAACTGTGCCTTTTATGGCACTCTTATTTCTGCTTCTGGCCATGGGATTCCATTTTTGTAGCTTATGCCTTTCTCCCAGTTCCATTGTGGTTTTCTTTGTAGTTCCAAACTTGAATTGAGCTCCTTGGCTCTAAACTAGTAAAGAAGGCTTCCGATGAGATTCAAGTGTTGGAGTAGTTTTGTTTATCATGATTTTCCTTGAAATTTTTGTGGGAAAAGCCAATTTCGGTTGTCATTCCCATTTTTCTTATTCCTTGAAAATGCTCTATTACACAATAAAAGATGTGAGATTCACTCCATGTTGTATATAAGAAAAGACTGGTTCGGATCATGAGATTATCTTGCGAAGTAGGTTTAAATAAGTGTTTAGTGTCATATTAACTTATTAACTAGTTAGCCTTAAGCGTTACTGATTGTTAGATACAACCCATTTTCTCACTCTCAGTATCATTTTTTTCTTTTCCAACTTTAACTTCCATAATCTCAATTTGCATGATGTTTGGCTTATGGGGTCTGACCCAGTGAAAAAGAGCATTGATTTGCATACTAGTGTCGATGTGTGATTTGCATGATGTTTCTAGCTATTGAGTGTTGGTGCAGTGTGACATACACATTTTACCTTTCTTTTTTTCAATGTTCATCATTGCAAATGACTTGGTTTTAAATATCTTATGATAATTTCAAATAATCCTGCCGTTGTGAAACAAATTACGTGAGAAAAAGAAATCATAAAACAAATCAAAGCGGGAAAAATTCAAAATTTTGAAATTCAAACCCACATAACGGGGCGTTCTCTTTTCTTTCAAATACAAAATTATTAACAAAATGATCAAGAGCACATTTTAGGAAAGTAAATTTACACAATACCCCTTCTTGAAGTTCCCTTTTATTCCACCATCACTCCCATCCCATCCCCCCTCACCCCTTTTTATTATAATCTCACGCTCTCTCATTTCCTCCCGTCCCTAATCTCTCTGAGGTATGCCCTTTCTCCTGTTGCTGTGCTTTAGTTCTTTTTTCTTTTTTCTTTTCGTTCTCTAGAATTTCGACTTCATTTGATTTCTTGAAAATTCGTTCGATTTTCACAGATTAAACTGCTAAATTTTACAAACCCTGTTTGAGATTTTGGGTTGAAAGAGCGATCCCTGAATATGGGTCAGATCCAATACTCCGAGAAGTACTTCGATGATATTTACGAGTACAGGTACCTTCAATTTCGCTTTGCTTTCTTTTGTTTGCTGCTTTGTTTTTCTTGATTAATTTTTTTTTTCCTGACCGTCTGTACAGGCATGTGGTTCTTCCTCAGGAAGTGGCTAAACTGCTCCCAAAAAATCGGCTTCTCTCTGAAGTAAGTGGTTAGGGTTTTTCTCTCTGTTTTTTCAATTTTTTTTCCCTAAGATTCATTGGGTTCTCTGTGTTTTGTTATTTGGAGCCATAGTTCTGTTTGATTGCCGAAGAAATTAAAGAAATGGAATTCAAACTCTGAATCTCCGTTATGCAAATGCGTGAAAACCTAGAATCTAGTTGGGATTTTTTCATTGTCTGGTGTAATTCGGTTAATGTTTCAATCATGGAACCCAAATTAATATGCAATATATTATATTGGTTTATACGGTTCTTCTTTATTGCTTTTCAGTTCATTGAATCTCAAATTATTAGGATCTTTTAATTTAATTTAATTTGAAAAGGCATTGGATTCCTAATTTTTGTTTCTCGGTGATATGTAGCGGTTCTTTAACGAGCGTTTTTGTTTTTGGGTTCTTATGTCTATGTAAAACATCATTGTGCTATTTGGTTTTTGAGAACCTGAAGGAAAGGGAAAAGAGAGGATTGAGATTTTTGAAATATATGGTTTTGCTAAGTTGTAAAATCAGAAGCATTCCCTCACTTCCGCGGAAGTGAAAGATGATCTCTGTAGATAAGAAAACTCGTGGTATCTGAAATTAAATAACCCCGTTTGTTTCCCTTTGCATTTTGATTTCAGAATGAATGGCGCGCCATTGGAGTTCAGCAGAGCCGTGGCTGGGTTCACTATGCAATTCATCGCCCAGAGCCCCACATCATGCTCTTCAGGAGGCCACTGAACTATCAGCAACAGCAGGAGAATCAAGCCCAGCAGGTGCTTGCAAAGTGATTGTTGCGTTCAATTTCACCTTGTAATCTCTAGAATTGAAATGTTAGATAAACAGGTTTATGGTTTGTTCAAAAGTAATTTGGATGTTTGGGTCTTGGCACTGTAGGGTAATTCTCTCATTTGGAGAATTGTGAGGCGTAGTGACTATTATTATTGTAATCTGTGGTATTGTTGATGACTTTTATAACGTACATGGTTGTTTACCTCTGGTTTACTGCTTTTATTGTGTGGATTTAGAACAAGTGGTGAGCTTGAATGATGATGTTCTGATTGTGGGTTTTTAAGCTTCTCGCGGCTCTGCTTTCTCTGATTTAGAACAAGTGGTGAGCTTGAACAAGTGAGATCTCATAATTAGAATAATGGATGGATGAGGCGGTGATTCTGCTAAATATTATACTTTCCCAATTGATTGGAAGTGAATGCTGAATAGTTTTGTGATTGTTGAGAAGCAAAGCTAATTCTCCATTTTTGTCAGAATGATTGGAAAGTGAATTATGTGCAAAGATATTTGGGATTGATGGGTTGTGTTCATCTCAGTTTTTATCTCCTGTAGGTCTTCATTTTGCGTGGGAAATGTCGAACTTTTGAATGGGTCATCAGTTGATGTACATTGTAATTTCCCAATAACCAACTCACTATGCATCTAACAGCAGCATCTTTAACCTGGTGATGGACGTGGGATTATCCTAGTCTCAATTTCTTTGGTCACCAGTCTAAGCTTCTTGTCTGAGAAACAAAGGAGACGCATATCTTACAAAATGGGTTTGCAAGACAAGTATGCCCAGTAGATCACAGACTATCACAGTTGAAATTCTAGAACTAAAATTACCACCGCCAATCATTTTAAACATAAAAGCTAGAAAATGATGAAATGTTTTCTAGACACCGGGTAACCATTATAATCACACTAAACTAAATTAAAATCGTAAGCCAACGAGGCTAACTCAATGAAAAATGGTCTTTACTTGTAAATCAGTGGTGTCAAGTTTGCCGTAGTGTGTTTAAAAAACCCTCTCCGCTTTTAGTTTAGATTATTGCATGTATTTTTTTTTAAAAAAAAAATGCTAAAACCGTAAAAATCACATTATGTTTTATGGGTGTGATAATTTAATTTTAAGGTGCCGATAGAATTATCTGTCTTCTGACCCGATAAATGTTTTGGGTCATAACTTACCTGAACCTCATTTGTTATGATTTGCCCCGTTTCTTCCTAAATGAAAGAGCAGTTCACCAGAAAAACGGCAAACACTTTCAGTTCCCCAGTCTTAACCCGAATCCCGAGTCGGTGAGTGTTGGAGCAGCTATTATTTCCTTCTGGGCAGCAATTGGAAGTGACTCAGGTGATTCAATCGTTCAATTTCAACTTTCTTCTTTGCGATTTCGAACTTCCATTTCTGTTTTCACCAATTCATTATTCATAATTCGTTTTCAAAATTAGGGTTTTCTTCGATTTTTGAAATATGATTGGATTAACTTTTTTTTTTTCCTCACTCATTACTCAATTCATTGTAAAAAAGTTGATCTTTCTGTGTGCGAATGCCTAATTATCCGTTTGGATCAAAATATGCGGAAAATTCTATCAATGAGATGAGAAACAGAGTGATAGCTTTTCAATTTCTTAATGTGAATTGGAGGGTTTAATCAAGATTCATGAATGTGAATATTTGAAGCATACTTGTTGTGGAGAACTTTAGTTGGAACTACCAGGAGTAAAATGTGTCTTTGCCTTTCTTTTCTTTAGTGAGATTTGAACCTTAGATTTACTGTTTGAATTGAAGTTAGAATCTGTATAGCCTTCTTTCTACAGTTTGGAGGTTAGATAGCAAGAGATAATAATGTCTATTTAATTTATGGATTGAGCATTTCCTTGCCTAGTTTTACAGTCGGCTGAACATTTTCTTTTACTGAACTTGGCGTGTGCATTGGTTATGGAAATGAAACAGAAGTTTGCTCTTATTGTAATATACTGGCTATAATTTTCGAGGCAATAACCATGAAAATTTTCGGTTGGAAGCATACCAAAATACATAGTTTCATATTCACTGAATATAACTGTTATGTTTCTTGTTTACTTCATGTGTAGTTTGCTTTGGTACTCTCAATGGCCCGAGCACGGAATGCCATTGTTGCTACTGGCTTGGTGGCTTTTGCAGCTGCGGGCTTGGCATTTCCCTTTTACATGGCGTAAGTAGATTGCCATTTCAATGATGATGAATACACACCATAATGTTATGTTAATTCATGAGGGAAAAAAAAAAGTTAGCATAATGTGGTTTTTTGTTTTCCAGGTCATCCCCAAAGCCTGTCATTGACCCTTCAAAGCCACTGGCACCCCAAGCAACGTTTCGAGGGCCTTATATAAACACTGGTTCCCGAGACGTTGGCCCTGACCATCAGACCTACCCAAAGAAGTGAGTATTTTGGCATGATATCTGCTCTCAGGAAGTAAACCCTAATAAGTTGAATCAATTTGGAGTTTGCTGCTCCAGATGAACGTACTTGTCTGGATTCGGGACCAGGAATGTCTTGAGTACCACAGAGCGAGAGGTCGAAATTCTTCTCATGTTCACTTTTGAATGTATTAAACTGAGTGGCAGCGGGATGTTTAATACTATTATTAGTACTAGAACTCGTTTGTGTAAAGCATAAAAAGAGTTTAAGTTAGACACAGAGAGAGATGGATATGAATTGTTTTGATTGATTCTAAACTAGTATTATTATGTTTTTTTAATGTATGTTTCAATAGAAGGATCATACTCTAGTTTCTGATTCCTGAAGGAAAATCAAATTCAAGTTAAGAAAAATAAGGAAAGTGCATTCGTTAGCGGGATGTAAAATTCTTTATGTATCATGTGTTCGATTCTGATTATACTTCTATGTTTTATAAAATGCAACGGAGGACCGGATTTGGCTAATTGAGAGTGTACCTCTGTATGTTTACTAAAACATATGTTGATTAATTGAAAAGAGAAGAACAATATAACCAGAGTTTAAGAGAGGTACATCTAAACCCTAAACCCTAGTTATTTTTGCTTTCATATTCACATGCCTCTAAATTCTAAACAATAAACCCTAACCCTACTAAAGTCAAGACTTGTTCAAAGTAAAGACTAAATTCGAAGCATAAATTGGCATTCAACATGTATGCTGTTTTAAGTAGGTAAAAAAAATCATTTTTCTTCCCTTTAGTTTAATGAAATTTTCACTTTCGTCCATATGGTTTCAATTCTTGCAATTTGACCTCTGTTGTTTGATTTTATTGTAATTTAAGGACTTAATTCCTTGATGGAATGAACATGTGCCTCTTATGTGCAGGGGTATTTTGGTGGAATTAGATAGAAATTTGGATGTGTCATTGAATTGTGATAGAATCAAACTACATGGGTTAAATTGAAAAAATTAAAACTACATTACTAAATTTAAAAAATTGACAAACTACAGTGATCAAAAGTGACTTTTTCCCTTAGATTTTCAGATGTTTTACCTCCTGAACTCATAATAATCGAATTTAACCTCTGAATTAATTTTTAAGCCAATTTAGTCCTCAAAATAATAAATATCCAATTCACCTTTACCGTCAAATTTTTCAAACTCCATCAAATTTTCCGTCCAATTGTCACATGATTTACTGTTTGAGTTTTAAAAAATTAAAATAAATAACTAAAATATTTGGAAAAAAAAAATAATAAATACCACAACCCAGCTCTACCCACCCTGAGCCGCTCCCACCAACACCCACCCAGCCGCAACCTTCACCCCCTTTTAAGTAAGAGTTTTTTGGGCCATAAGGATCTTATTAGGGTCCATTTTATGAACCCAATTGCCACTTGGCCCATCCTTAAGAAAAAAGTCCAAAAAAATTTCCACCTCGTCCATAATTCAGCTTCTTGATTTTTCTGTACTCGTGTCCTTGTTTTACGTCTGAACTCTGAATCAGCAAGTTTACTGTCTTCCAAAGTTGTGGACGTGATTTTTTCTCAACGGTGGCTCACTCACTAATGCCCGGCAACGTCAACACCAAACAAAACCTAACCAATGACCTCTCGCCACGACACAAATGACTATTTTGTGCACAATTTTCCCTCCCGAAATTACCGTTAATCTCCTCAGAGCTTAAACTGGAATTCTCTAGCTCAGGCAAGGACAAAGGGCCCCATTTCAAACTTGCACGCAAAGTCCTCCATTTTCCTTTTTAGAGCCTACCTTGACCAATTTCTTCAGCAGAAAATCACAGAATTGAAGTATCAGAAACAAACCCATAATGGCAGTTTTACTCTCTTCCTCTGCTTCTTCTACAATTTTTACTCTATCATCATCATCACCAACCCCAAAACCTCCCAAGACACTTCCTTTCTTGATCTCCACCAATAACCCAAATCATAAATTACCAGGTAGAGCAAAAAGTATATCTCCTTTGAGAGTAGCTGTGCCTGCAACCCAACCACAAACCACAGACCCAGAGGCACCACCCACACAGACAGAACAAGATGGTGAAGATTACAGAGTTGAGGATGAGGTTCACGATGAGAACCCGACAACCAAGTTCAATTGGAGGGATCATTGGTACCCAGTTTCTTTGATTGAAGATTTGGACCCTCGCTTGCCTACCCCATTTCAGCTTCTGGGTCGTGACCTTGTTTTATGGTATGATAAGTCTTCTGGTGAATGGGTTGCTTTTGATGACAAATGCCCTCACCGCCTCGCGCCCTTATCTGTAAGCTTTTCTGGGTTCACTCTTACTTGATCATTTTTGTCAGATTAATGTTATGCTCTGTTTGGTTGCCGATAATTTGGAGGAAAAGAAAGAACAATAAGACAATAAAATTCCCCAAGTTGGTCTTTTTTAATACGTTAGGTTGCTTTCTTTTTGTACAGTTGGCCTCACTAATCATATAAAATTTGATGACTTCCATGTAACTGTAATGTAAGCGTAACATCAATTTCTGGTTTAAAGATGTTCAGATAATTAAATGAGAAACTGGGTCATGGGTGGGGTTGTTTGGTTTTGCAGGAAGGACGGATTGATGAAGGGGGAAACTTGCAGTGTTCATACCATGGATGGTCATTTGACGGATGTGGATCATGTGTTAAGATTCCGCAGGCTTCATCTGAAGGTCCTGAGGCTCGTGCCCTTCGGTCTCCAAGAGCATGTGCTACAAGGCTTCCTACACTGGTGTCTCAAGGCCTACTCTTTGTTTGGCCAGATGAGAATGGATGGGAAAGAGCTAATGCCACTAAGCCTCCCATGTAATTGATTCATTTTATGTCTCTCTTGTGAATTTTTAATTTGTGAATATAGTGATTAGGATTGTTGATTACTGTGCTCGAATTGTTTTTTAATTGTTTAATATGGTTAGTTGTTAATTGTTATACCTTTGATTACTGAATATTTTAATGCCCTTTTAATGTGATGTACTTATTCAATGTTTAGGCTGCCTGAGGAATTTGGTAAACCTGAGTTTTCATCAGTGACAATCCAGCGTGATCTGTTCTATGGCTATGATACCCTCATGGAAAATGTCTCTGATCCTTCCCACATTGACTTCGCTCATCACAAGGTATATGGTTCGATCTAATATCTGGGTTTTTCTTTCTTTTTCGTTATTCAAGCAAAAATACCTCTAAAATCGTGCAGTTAGAGTGGTAATAGTGAATGCTAGTAAATTGAGCAGTTGGCGTATTGTTGGTGGATAAATCTACGAAAGCATTATCATACACATTTGTGTCTGTTCCAATCTAATGTTATGTACTTTTGCTACATGTATTTTGCATGTGTTGGTCTTTGGAACTTGACCATTTTTTTTTTTCTGCTCTGTGGTACTTGGCATGTGAATTCTAAGATCCAAGCTCTTCTAATCGGGATGTGTTAGGAAATGGGCAATGTAGAATAAGGAACGTTAATACTTGGCAATTGAAGTTCATTTCATGATAGATAAAGTTTCCATTTTAATTAATTGTGAAATCACTCAAACAGGTTACAGGAAGGAGAGATAGAGCCAAGCCTTTGCCGTTTAAAGTGGAGGCCAGCGGCCCATGGGGATTTGCTGGAGCAAATGAAGGCAACCCACGGATTACTGCTGAGTTTATAGCTCCTTGTTATTATTTGAACAAGTAAGTTCATCACCCTCATATAAGCAGTAAAAGATTATATGAGTTATGTGTAGGACTGGGATGTTATCCTTATAAACTAAATCATGTTTTATCCAGAATAGAGATTGATACAAAGCTTCCACTAGTTGGTGATCAAAAATGGATTATATGGATTTGTTCCTTCAACGTTCCAATGGCACCAGGGAAGACTCGTTCTATTGTTTGTAGTGCTCGAAACTTCTTTCAGTTCAGCATGCCAGGGCCTGCTTGGTGGCAGGTATGAACTTTGTGTTATCTTATGTCGTAGTTTGTACTTCATAACAACAATTTGGTGAACCAGCACTTGTTGTCCAGCAGGATCCTTATGTTGGAGACTATTATGGTCTCTTGTGTAGAAATAAATTACTTTTACTCATTATAACTTCATATAACTTGATGAGAGGATATGTGAATTCCTGATTTCTCCATACAACATGTGATGTTTAGCTTTTCTGGTTGACACTCAGATAAGTTGTACGTGATTAGTTATTAAACTATAGAAGAAGGGATTAGGCACCAGTCCAAATTATGAGCATCGGATGCCATATGAGCTAAGAAGCAATATCACTTTTCAATGAGCTTCCAAAAGTTCTTACTTTGATTTGTGTGTGAAATATATTGATCTTACTTGCTGTCAGTCCTTATTCCCGAGTCAAGCTAGGATTTTGTCAAACAATTTAGCAGTAAACCAATCAGAATGTTACGCTCATAGCAGGCTTCATGTTAATTTTTTTAAATATCCTTTTTCAATGTTTATTTCCTTATAATCTTGGATTTTCCTTATTTCTCAACTTGTAAATATTTCAGGTGGTTCCTAGATGGCATGAGCATTGGACTTCAAATAAGGTGTATGATGGAGACATGATTGTCCTTCAGGGTCAAGAGAAGGTCTTTCTTTCCAAGTCCAAGGAGCAATCTGGTGATGTTAATAAGCAGTACACAAAAATCACATTCACTCCCACACAAGCAGATCGCTTCGTCTTGGCATTTCGGAATTGGCTGAGGCGGCATGGCAACAGCCAACCTGAGTGGTTTGGCAGCATTGACCAACAACCTTTGCCATCAATGGTCTTATCAAAACGTCAGGTGATAAGCAGTTCTTTCCTTTCTTGAAAAGCAAACTAAACAAATTCTATCTGAAGCTGCTATTTGACTTGGTTTTTATTTTAACTTTGTTTTGCAGATGTTAGACAGATTTGAGCAGCACACCCTCAAATGTTCCTCATGTAAGCAAGCTTATACAGCATTCCAGACATGGCAGAAGCTGCTAATTGGGGCAACCGTTGTTTTCTGCGCAACAGCCGGAATTCCGTCAGATCTGCAGCTACGGATCATTTTGGCCGGCTTTGCGCTTCTAAGTGCTGCCTTTGCTTATGCCTTACGTGAACTCGAAAAGAATTTTGTGTTTGTTGATTATGTACATGCTGAAATTGAATAGAGATATAGAGTTGTACATGGAAAGTTGGAAACTAACCAGAATTTTTTTGCCTGATGCAGGGCTTACTGCCTTAGATAGTAGTTTCTAGTGCATCACTGTTAGGATTAATACAAAGCTTAAACAGCATTCCAAACGAGTCCAAGTCCGTTTGGATTATGAGATTTAAATCTAGGTACCTTAATTTATGTTTAGAGTTATTTGCTTGCATACAAAACATAAACAATGTACAAAAGTTTGTATTTATGCAAAAAAATGACAAGACATTGATTTGTATTAAACCAGAACCCCAAACTTCAACTCACTAGTTAAGCACCTACAAGAATTGGTTAGTTTGCTACTGTCATGATTTCAACCAGACCAAATTAGAGGTGCTTAACAAGTCTCAAAAACACAATTAAGCACAATTTGATTCAAAACAAGAACATCTAATTAATATGAGATCAATTACATCCAGAAATCACCAAGCAAAATGTTCAAATTTGAAACCCAAAAAGCAAACTGCAAAATACCCTAAACCTAACATCCTAAGCATCCCAGATGCCAACCCCAAATTTAGAATTTACAACTAAAAACCCTAATTAAATTCCCGATCACAAACTACCCATTTCCCCAAATGCCCTAAGAGCTAGTAAACTTGGTCACCGCCTTGGTCCCCTCCGAGACGGCATGCTTAGCGAGCTCACCAGGCAAAACCAATCTCACAGCGGTCTGAATCTCCCTGGAAGTGATCGTCGGCTTCTTGTTGTATCTAGCGAGCCTCGAAGACTCCTGAGCGAGCTTCTCGAAGATATCGTTGATGAAGCTGTTCATGATCCCCATGGCCTTGCTTGAGATCCCAATGTCAGGGTGGACCTGCTTCAGGACCTTGAAGATGTAGATCTTGTAGGTCTCCACGCTCTTCTTGGATCTCTTCTTCTTCTTGTCAGTGGCACCAGAGGCTTCTTTGGGAAGCTTCTTCTCGGCTCTCGGCTTCTTCTCTGCAGGGGCCTTCTCGGCCTTCTTCTCCTCCGCTGGCTTCTTCTCGGCTGGCTTCTTCTCTGCCTTGGGCGCCATGGCAAATTTCAGAGATTTTTCAGAGACTTTTGAAGGAAGAGAGAAATACAGATTGCTTTTGAAACGAAGGTTGTGTTGTGAAGGTGTTGGGTTTGAAGTTTGAGGTTTGGGGTTCTGTTTATATAATGGGAGGAGGTGGAATGTGATTGGTTGAGTTTGTGAGGTGCGGATCGATGACGTGGAGCGGTTGGATTTTCGGGAGATGGGCATGGACGGTGGAGATTGGGTTTCGGTTGAGCGGTGGAATTTTTGGGCTTGTTTTGTTTTGAATAGTTTTTAAAATAGGTTTTTGGGTTTGGCGGGCTTGGGTCTTGAAGCGCGCTCTGGCGAAAATAATTGAAAGTTTTAAACTTAAAAAAATCGTTAATTTGTAGATCACATCACACATTCACACCAGTGTGTTAAGAGGAATGCTGTCTACCTTTCTCATTTACTTTCCCTGATTTGGTTTTTCCAGTCTGTTGATAGATAGACTCCACCAATAAACCAAATAATTAATGTTCTAAGAGTATCTACAATCACGCTCTTTATTTTTTAGTTAAAATTTAACTAAAAACACACGAAAGTTATTTTAGGAGCTCTTTATAAAATTTTAACTTCGATCATACTCTCTAATTTAGGTGGTCATAAATGTTAGAATTATATTTTAATTCAACATAAATGGTCCATCTATATGAAAAAATAATATAAAAATAGAAAATATTGATTAAAGGTTTAAAAATATTCATTAAATAGTGTAGCATTAAATTATAGGGAGCCACTAAGAGTTCATTCTCTCTCCTCATACTTAGGAGCTGGATAGGGAGCATAGTTGGAGGTGAGTTTTCTTCCTCCCTAAATTTTATCTAAGAGCATCTCCAACCGATGTGTCAAAAGTGCCACATAGACATTTAATGACTAGAAATAATATCTCACATCACTCCAACTAATGTGTCAAAGTTGATATAGAATGAAAGCTGGAGGTTAAGATGTTATTTTTGACATCCCAAAAGAAAGATGTCAAATGAATATTTTATTTTTCTTTTCTTTTCTTTTCTTTTTAATTAAAAATAAATCAACACTAAAATGTAATAAAATAATAATTTAATTTGACATATCGAGTGTAAAGCTGTGTAAAATGTCAAATTGCCACATCAGTCATCAAATTTAAATTTGATGTTTGGCATTTGACATCTCCTTTGGAGATGCTCTAAAGAGGTGGTTTAGGGAGTTCATTGTGGATGCTCTAAGAGCATCCAGAGTGGGGATGTGTGAATTCGGAGGTATAAAGTCACTTTTACATCTCCTTTACACCTCTGAGAGATGCAGATGTTATTTTTGCTCCAATGAGTTGGATGCAAATTCAAATATATAAATATGATTTTCTTGTATTAATTTGTTTTTTGTGTTACTTTTTGGTGTGTTAGGTTTAATTATTTTTTCTAAACAAATCAACTTAAATTTTTAAAAATTCCAATAAGATATAATTTCATCCAATATGATGTAAATAAAATTAATCTGAACCATTGGTTTTTAGATGAGTTTATTCTTCACCATTGATCAGTGTAGTTGTTAGTTTCATATTTCAATTTGAATGAAATTTGGCCATACATTAAAGAGTTGTTGGCGAAGAACTTTTCACATTTGCATCATTTTAATAAATCTCAGCCACGTCATAGGCCCACCATTTTAATATCTTCCCCATCTTTTAGGGGAAATATTTTTGCTCACCACTTTAATCCAAGGTGTATCATCACCACCATTTTAGGGGAAATATACTTGACACGTGTTCATAGGCATAATCGTAATTAAGTTTTTACTTTGTATTTATAGAACAGTAGTTATGCATATGGACACGTGTCAAGTGTTGAGAATGGTGGTGATGATACACCTTGAATTAAAGTTGTGAGCAAAAATGCTCTCATCTTTTAGGCAGCTTTCCTCTCTCCTTTGTCTTGGCTTTTCTATTATGGGATCCACTTGGTTGGGTGTAAAATTAGATGTACATTTGCATCTTTTTTCCCATCTCACGGTTGTGATATGCATTTACAGCCGTATACACCTCCACATAGTAGGACATTCTGGCAACCAAATGTCTATATTTGACATACACCTTTCTACTCTGGATGCTCTAAGCCAAAAAGGATTATTTTTTGGACACTGCTTCCCTTTCTTTCCGGAAGGAGGGATTCCTACTTCCTAAAAATTACAGTTTGAATCATTGCAGGGGCTTTTTCGTTCTAGCAGCTACTTATGGGGCCTGGGCTGATGTAAAGAGCCAAATGTGTGAAATTGCCCCTTGAGTCTGAGTTCGAGGATCAAACCCCAAGAGTGTTTTGAAAGGGTAGCTGAGCCTTAGGAAACACATTGGTCTTCTTCACCAATGAAACCAACAGTCGCTTACAGATAAATTTTTGGCTTAGCATGAGAAGCTTGTGGCATGTGAGCTGAACATTCATGAGTTTAGCATGAGAGAGAGAAATAGCTGTGATTTCCTATGAGAAACAGAGTTTTTAAGGCAAAGAGGAATGGATTCTAAAGGGGTTCGTAGGAGAGAGAGAGAGAGAGAGAGAGAGAGAGAGAGAGAGAGAGAGAGAGAGAGATAGATAGATAGATAGATAGATAAGAGAAGTTGGTGGTTTGAGTAATTTTCCGGCA
The DNA here is from genome assembly GCF_902201215.1 of Prunus dulcis. Lineage (NCBI taxonomy): Eukaryota > Viridiplantae > Streptophyta > Magnoliopsida > Rosales > Rosaceae > Prunus > Prunus dulcis. The sequence continues at coordinate 8,267,850 of NC_047655.1, read as the reverse complement.
GCCTGACAAAAGCTTGGTCAGACTCTGTAATGACTTGACATAGGAGAAAAAAAGAAGCAATGGAAAACATGGATTGAAATCGAAGGGTTCCAAGGATGAAAGGTAAAGCTTGCTCTTTTTGGATATGTTTATCGGAAAGAGAGGAAGAAGATAAAAGCATGAGTGACTTTAGCAGATTTCCAGCAGCTTGACGAAAGCTTCGTCAAGCTCCTGGGTTGCTTGACAGAAGAGAAAATAGGAAGAGATAGAGGAATATAGCTCGAAATTGAAGTGTTGCAAGGATGAGAGGTGATGCTTGCTCTATTTGGATGTGGGTTTTAGGAGAGAGATGAAGAAGATGGAAGAACAAAGCATGAAATTGAAGGGTTCCAAATGGGATGCTTGCCTTCAATCAGTTTTCATGGTTGCTGGGAGGTTTGCAGCAACCAAGGTGTGTTGCTTTGCTGGGTAGGAAATGGCTCCTTTTATAGGCGTTGGAAACCTTAATTTTGTCAAGCCTCCTTCCCCCTTTTCTTCACTTTCTTCCATTTAATCTTGTTTGGTGAAATTTCCCTAGCCTGAACCCATAGGCACGCAACTTTTTGGGGTTCCAAGGTCCTCAGGCGGCTGGACTTCTCCATGTGGGTGAGGCGCCACTCACTTTTGCTTCTTGTTTTCTCACCAAAGCTTGAATAGAAAAGAATGGGTAAGGGTGCTAGTCAAAAAGGTGATCAGCACATGGGTTTGCTTGGTTTTGATAGTTTGGCTTCGATCTGGTTTTAACAGAGATGCTGGATATTTTCCACGATACTGGGCTGGGCTATTGGTATTTTGTTTCCAGCGGCTTGTGAGTTTGCTCAAGCTGCTGGAAACAACCTATTTGATCACGGTTCTGGATATTTTAGCAGATGTGGGATTTCTCCAAGTGTTTGCAAGCCATTAGATATTTTCCTAAGCTATTGGGCCACTCATTCTTTCTCATGCTTACCCATATGTTTGAGCTCAAGAAATGGGCTCGAGTTTTGGTGCTCTCAAGCAGCTCAAAACTTCCACTTATTGATGGGCCTCGTGAATGCTCGTAACTATCCATACCACAACCCACTCAGCAAGCCCCAGACATTCACGTGGTTTAGGCCCACTTAAGCTTGTAGCGTGGCGTGTTACTTATTTGCTGTGCGTGGCACGTGTGCAAGCGTATATGACGAACTCTTGCGTACCCAAGTTAGGTGTCGTATTGGGGTAGAAAAATATTTAGGCCCAGGCTTGGATTTTTTGAGCCTCAACAATCATAAGCAAACTTAATTCATCAAAAAAAATATATATATATATATATATACACACATGTCAAGCTATGATTTATAGGATAGTATGAGTTCCTTCTTTCAAGAGTGGAAACAAATATTTTCCTTATTTTTCCACATATAGCCCTAATCAATCTAACAATTAAAAATTAAATAAAGGTATGGTCACAAACGATTGGGTTGGGAAAGATTGAGAAATCATTAAAAAATAACTCATTTAGACAATAACTACCATACAATATAGGCTTAATTACACTAATGCCCCTCCTGAAACTTTGGTCAAATCTCAATTTGCTCCCCCAAACTCAAAATGGTCCACTTTCATCCATTGACCGAGGTTTGGTGACCCACTTTGCATCCTCCTATCAACTCCATCCAAAATTCTGTTAACTTTAAGGCTTATTATCACAAAACGTCCCTAAGGTTTACGAAACTATCAGATTGCATCCTTAATGTTTTTTTTTGTCATTCGTGGTCCTCAAAGTTAGCATGTATGATCACAAATGGTCTCTGCCGTTAGGTTCCGTCAAAAATTCCGTTAGTTTGCTGACGTGGCATATATGTATATCACAAAACATTCTTAAGGTTCACACACCTATCACAAATGGTCCTTACGAAATTTTTTTAATTTAAAATTCATAAAATTTTTGTTTTCTTTTTAAAATTTATGAATTATAATTATTTTAAAATATATATTAAATTTTAAATACATATGACACTATATTATTGTAGATGTGGGCTCCATATATATGCCACATCAACAAACTAATGAAGTTTTTAAAAAATAATTTAAAATTCATAAAATTTAAAAATGAAAAAAAAAAACTAAAAGTTTAGGGTTCATAAATGGTCCTCAAGATTAAAATCCTTCTATAAATTGTTTTTTCATTTATAAATAATTTTAAAAAGAAAACCAAAATTTTATGAATTTTAAATTTTTTTAAAAAATTCGTAAGGACCATTTGTGATAAGTGTGTAAACCTCAGGGATGTTTTGTGATATATATGTATGCCACGATAGCAAACTAACAGAGTTTTTGACAGACCCTAACGTCAGGGACCATTTGTTATTGCACATACTAACTTTGAGGACCATAAGTGACACAAAAAAACATTAAGGATGCAATCTGATAGTTTCGTAAACCTCATGGATGTTTTGTGATAATAAGCCTAACTTTAATAACGTGGTAGGGGTATGTTTGTAATTTCGTACATATGGATAATTACCCACTCAAGTTCTCCTCAAGTAAAGCCTACTCCACATATATAAAAACATAATTAAATAATTAATAATTAATAATAATTAAAAACATAAACAAATTACCTATAAACAAAATAAAATTAAAAAAGTAACAAAAATAAGATTAAATATAAACAAATCCATTCCAACGTACACCGTACACCACCACCCCTATCCCGACCTCTCATTCTCTCTCACTCTCTCCATCCTTCTCTTCTTCTATCTACCCCTCTGTTTCTTTCTCGGAATCGAGCCAATCCCGCAAAACACACCATCTCACTAACTTTCTCCTAATTCCATGGCCGCAGTGGTGGCGGCTCTACAATTTGAGATCATATGGCTCATATCTGGGGGACTAGGATGAGACAGAGGGAGATAGTGGGGTTGAAGGCCAAATCTATTGAGGTTCAACTCAAAACCTGGTAATTGGAAAGCGAAAATGGCAACCCCACTAGCAAATATCCACAAAATATCAATAAATAAAAAAATATCCACAAAATATGAAGAACCTAAAACCTAGAAAACAGAAGCTGAGGGCGCCGTAGAACTCATACAAACCTTGTCCACGCCAGCAAAGATTTTAAATTTTCTTGTTTTCTAAAATTTAAGAAAGAAAAAAAAAATCACCTGAAAGAAGGAAATGAATGATGAGATACGTATATGATGAAAGAGATGAACATATGGATAAATGGGTTAAGGTTGTTTTCTTTTTGGTTGATTTTGTGTAAATTGGAATTGGCGTTAACAAGGGTGGTGAGTTTTGAGCTTTTAACGATTTGGATTGTATTGACTTTTTTAGAGAGAAGGAATTTGGAAGAAAATGTCTCCTTTCTTTCCTTCTCTACAAAGTGGTTAGTCTACCATTTCCAAACTTTCCCAGAATTACTCAAGCCATTGTACCTAGCCTCATACCCAAGCCCCGATTTGCAAGGCCCAAGCCACTGTACCTCTTTGTCTCTCTATCTCCCCCAAAATTTATCAAGTTTTATTTTGGATTTAGGGTTGATGAAGAGATGAAATTTGAGGAAATAGCATGAGAAGACGAGCAGAAGGAGAGGGTGTGTATCGGGGAAGGGAGAAAGAGAGAGCGGGGGCGGCTGGGGATGAGCGCAGGGAAGGCTGAGATGGGTTTGTTTGTTTTATTTTTTTATTTTTTACATTTTAAATTTTGTATATATGTTTTTATTTTTAATTACTAAAAAATGTAATTATATTTTTATTTATGTAGACGTAGGCTCCATTTGCCATGTCACCCACTTAATTAGTGAGTAATGGTCTATATATACGAAATTACAAAAACACTCATGCCACGTCATCAGAATTAACAGAGTTTTAGATGGAGTTGAGGGCAGGGGGCAAAGTGGGTTACCAAACCTCGATCAAGGGATGAAAATGGGCCACTTTAATTTTTTAAGGGGGTATTAAAGTGAGATTTGACTGAAGTTTCAAGAGACACTACAATGAATAAGCCTACAATATATCAAAGAAGCATATAAAAAAAACAACATGAACAACGACAACAACAAAAGTAAAAAATAAAATTAAAAAACAACAACAACAATAATATGAGATGACGAATAATTGGAATATGCATTTTTGGAAAATTAAGAATGGGAAATTAGGACTTCATGCCTAACCTCATCACAAAAATCATAGTTTACAATCGTCTCATGAATATTAAAAATTGAAAATAACCTAACAAAAAGTAGTGAAAAATAAAGATTTAACAATAATACTATGCTTCAACTCATGTGACAATTTCTTATTTGTTGTGAAAAAAAAGAGTTAAAAGTAGGCCTAGAATTATTATTTTAAAAAATTGTCACAGTAGTAAACTATTGCTTTTTATCAAATAACTATATTTCCTAAAACTTTCCACATCTTATTATTTCATACCTAATATTCTTCTATTTATTAAAGTTTTTATGTAATTTATTAGATTTCTTGGTTCACAATTTGAGTTTCTTAAGATCAACGGTTCACTGAATCGAACCCATCACAAAAAATTACAAAAAATATTAAGAGACTGGAGCCAAGGGGATTCAAACCCTGACTTCCAACCTCAAAGGAGCGTACCAGACCACTATCCAACACCGTTTTCTGTTTTTTTTTTTTTTCCTTTCTTCATTTTATCTTCTTCGGCGCACCAAGAACTAGGTTCTCAACTATGTTGCATGAATACGGATATGGATATGTCGATACAATACGATACGATTCCATGATATGCCAAAATTATGAAACTAGGATATAGATACGACACCTATACATTGATTAAAATACTATATATTTTAAAAATAATATAAATAACAAAAACTGATATTACATCCATCATGTTATCATCATCATTAAGTTCAAAACCTAAAACTAAAAATCAATTAACACATGTAACAAATTAATGCATTTTGATAACAATTAAAAAAGTACAACATAGTTTACTCCTTAAAAAATGGGTGTGTTGTCTCAAAAAAGAAAAAAAGGTTTATTCCTCTAAAAATGGGTTTCAACCATAGTTAGTAAAACACGAAACGGAAAAAGTAGGATTAAATACGTACGTATTTTATTCGGTAAAATTTTGATAAGAATTGAAAAGTTTGACAACTATATAATATTTTAATATATACTATTTTTTAAATAATATGTGAAAAATACATGTATAATAAGTGAATTTTGTCTGTATTATTCAAAATTTTGTAAAAAACACGTGTATTAAACGTATAAAATATGTACGTACGTGTATAATACTTGAATTGTACATTTTCTTTTTTAAAAATTTGTGTTTTATCAAGTCTTTAAGACGTGTAAGGGAAAATGAAAGTATTATTAAAAAAATATGTACGTACGTGTATAATACGAGTATTAAATGAGAAAATGCTAACTAGGTTCCAACTTAAGTAAAACTAAACTCTCTGCACGCGCTTCCGAGCCTGCGAGAGGCTTTTTAAAAAAAATTTTTTATTTTAGAATTAAAAAAGATAATGGGTAGTTTTGTTCCATAAAAATAGGATTTACTATTTGATTTTTCTTTTAATTTTAATAATTATGAAAAAGTGTGAATTCAAAAGCGTTTTCTAGTATTTTTACATGTTTTACAATTCCCTGCCAGTTGTTTTATGCTTCATATATATAAGTAAAATTATTTTTCAAAAAAAGAAAAAAGAAAAAAGTGAAATTGAAAGCCCAACAATGAGACGACGACGTCTTAGTAAAAACCCTAAAAAAAAAAAACCAAATACGCGCTCTCCTCTTCTTCCTGGCGCAGTAGAGCCTCACAGACGACGACGCTTCTTCATTTTCCTCAGACTTCGCGCAGCAGCGCCGTATCGGAACGGTATCATTGGAGTATCGGAGAAATATCGGACGGTCAAACTTTCAGAGAGGGACGCGTTTGGGTAGGGTAAAAGCTCGAATGGAAATGGGATCACTGAAGAGAAAGTCGGAGGAAGTGGCGGCCGAGGCAGAAGGAGCTTCACAGAAACAACAAAAAAAGGAGAATGGTTGTGTAACCTTGGACGACGAAGCCGTGGCGTGCTTGCATGACGTGTCTTACCCTGAGGGTTTTGTCGTTCCTCCCTCTTCTTCTGCTTCTGCTGGAGAAGCTTCGGAGCCCGCCAAGAAATTCAACTTCACTCTCGACCCTTTTCAGTCCGAAGCCATAAAGTGCCTGGAAAAAGCCGAGTCAGTCATGGTAATTTCTTTTAATGATTTTTTCTTTTTCAATTTTTTTTTAAAATTTAAAATTTCCCATTGAAATTATTTGAATTGTGGTGTATTTCGAATTCAGTATAATAATTTGTGAAATTGTGGGGATATGCTAATAGGTGTCTGCTCATACATCCGCTGGAAAAACTGTTGTGGCATCGTATGCCATTGCAATGTCTTTAAGAAATAAGCAACGGGTGATATACACTTCACCAATCAAAGCTCTGAGCAACCAAAAGTATAGAGAGTTCAAAGAGGAGTTTTCAGATGTTGGGTTGATGACTGGGGACGTAACAATAGACCCCAACGCTTCCTGCTTGGTATGCACGTCTTTTTCTTTTTGGATTTTCAGGGTTTTTGGTAGATTGCCAATTTACCCATATTGCTCAGCTAATCAGCTACTTTCGAATTTCGTTCAGGTTATGACCACAGAAATCTGGCGTAGCATGCAGTACAAAGGGTCGGAGGTGACACGGGAAGTGGCTTGGATAATCTTTGATGAGGTACATTACATGCGTGATCGGGAGAGAGGTGTGGTGTGGGAAGAGAGCATTGTTATGGCTCCAAAGAATGCACGGTTTGTTTTCCTCTCAGCAACCGTGCCAAATGCTAAGGAATTTGCTGATTGGCTCGCAAAGATTCACCGTCAGCCTTGTCACATTGTCTATACCGATTATAGGCCAACTCCTCTGCAGCATTATATTTTTCCTTCTGGAGGGAACGGTTTGTTCTTAGTAGTTGATGAAAAAGGGAAATTTCGTGAGGACAGCTTTCAAAAAGCTCTAAATGCTCTTGTCCCTGCTGCGGATGGTGCTAAGAAGAAGGATAGTGGAAAGTGGCAGAAGGGTTTGATCATGGGCAAGGCTGCCGAGGAAAGTGATATCTTCAAGATGGTGAAAATGATAATTCAACGACAGTATGACCCTGTCATACTTTTCAGCTTTAGCAAAAGGGAGTGCGAATCTCTTGCAATGCAGGTACAAACCTGTTTGTTGCAAACTATACTTCTTTTAAATGACATGGAACACTGGCAAGCCCCATGCCAATAAGTTGTCCGATTATTATTGGCTGAGTTTTATGCAGAGTGAACCTTTTGAACCCTGTTACCCGCATGTTGCAGATATGATGCATTATGTTTTGATCATCCATTGTTTGTCAACCTTTTGGATAAAAGATCAAGTGTAATATGTATGTGGATGGGTATTCATTCAGAAGTATTACTTCTTGGTTGGGAAGCCTTGTGGAATCCAATCAAATGTGGCCCTGAATGTTTATTTGAATTTCTTTAAAAATATTTTGTTGTAATTCTTTAGTTTCTTCATCTTATTGTTGAGCAACTGTTCATGGTTCCAATTTTTTGCTTTTTGTTTGGTTGGTGTGACAGATGTCAAAAATGGATCTAAATGGGGACAATGAGAAAGAAAACATAGAAAAGGTCTTCTGGTATGCTATGGATATGCTTTCGGATGACGATAAGAAGTTACCCCAGGCAAGCTGTCATTTCTTCCTGTTTGAGTTGGCATGTCTGTTCAAGCATGTCTTTGTGTTTGGTTTAGAATTTAGATTTATTGTTTTACTGCTTCTCAAATATTACGTCAGGTGTAACTTGTTTCTATGTTCATCAGTCTTGAGTTGATCTGTTTGCATGTGTCTTGCACTCCTTTTAAATATTTGAGTTATCTCGTGACTTTGGCAGTTGAGTAAGCAAAGTGGAGCTTTGATGGTTCAGTTAAAGCATAATGGAACTGAACACACTTAGTGGCTGGGTTAATCTAATTAACTTCATATATAGTAGCAAATAAAATCACAGTAAATAATGTTAACTCTGTATAGATATTCAGATAAAGTGGTATGTAATTATTTGAAATCATGTTTTGTATTAAATTTGTGATCTCTATGCCCAAAACTGCTAAGAATTTTGCTTTATTTCATATTGATATTCATTCCTTAGGATACTGCTTAAAACAGGTTTCACATATGCTACCCCTTTTGAAGCGTGGAATTGGTGTGCATCATTCCGGCTTGCTTCCCATTCTGAAGGAAGTGATTGAACTTTTATTTCAGGATGGTCTGATCAAGGTTGGGTTTAAATTTTATTTCGTCTATTGTTGTTTTATGCATAACATTTCATATATTGTTGTTTGAAATGGCTTAGTTACAAATCCCAAACAGTATTTTAAATCTGGACCAGGCAGTTGGACCTTTTTTATCATAGGAAAGTCTTGATTTGTTCTGGCTAGACTGCTATGATTATTTTTAACCAAAATCCAAATTGGTCTACTTATTCTGTTGGCAATACTGTTCCAGACATATTGGCCAGAAAAGCCTTTTCAATAAATTGCATTATCATTCTTTTTCTCACAATTCCAGCCTTATTATATGCATCTTAACATATATTTTTAGCATTTTTTTAAAAACAAAGTGGTACAAATATTGAAATATATTTCTTTAGTGTTTATTTGCCACAGAGACCTTCAGCATAGGATTGAACATGCCTGCAAAAACTGTTGTGTTTACCAATGTCCGGAAATTTGATGGTGATAAGTTCAGATGGCTGTCCAGTGGAGAGTATATACAAATGAGCGGCCGTGCTGGTCGCCGTGGTATTGATGAACGTGGGATATGCATACTCATGGTAGACGAGAAGCTGGAACCATCTACTGCTAAGATGATGCTCAAAGGAAGTGCTGATTGTTTGAACAGGTACATGTGTTACTTTTTAATCTAGATTTTTTATGAGAAACAAAATAATTTGTTAATATAATAAAATAGAAAAGTATGCACAAACGCAGTGAAGAAGCTGTTCATGATATATACGTACAAGAACTTGCATCCTGCTACCAGAAATATCTAAACATATCTGACAACATATCTTTTTAATGTTGAAAAACATTTAAGGAAACAATATCGTGAGAAACCACAGCTTGCCAATGAGGGCTTAGTTGAGCGGTCTGCCCCATGGTTTGTTCCCACAGGGTATCTGGTTCAAGTCCTCAAGGTACTGCTTTAACTATTTGTTAGAGTTTACTATGTCCCAAGGTTGTTGCCTTCAGCAAGGGACCCCAGAATTGAAACAGAGTCCACAAAGCATGTTTAGTGGACTTCTGTGTATCAAACTTAAAAAGAAAAATGGTAATACTCATTTATACAATTTTCAACATAGACGGGTACACTCATCCATTTTCTCTGAAATTTTTGTTCAATAGCAATCTGAACTGTAATAAATTTTCCCCTTTCATGCTTCTGACCTCTGTCCCTTTTCTATCCAGTGCTTTTCATTTGAGCTACAACATGCTTCTGAATCAATTACGCAGCGAAGATGGTAATCCAGAAAATTTGCTTCGTAACTCATTCTATCAGTTTCAAGCTGATCGTGCCATCCCCAATCTTGAGGTTAGTTGGCTTTGATGAGGATTGTAATCTTGCAATTTCAGTTCCTCTTTCTTTTCTTTGTATCTTTGTTGAGATTTGTTTGTATTTCACAAGGTGTCTTGACAATCTAAAGAAATCTATTAAGAGATTACAGATAATCAATTCTATTGTGTTTTTTGATTTGTGAAATTGTGAATTACGTTATTATTGCAGAAACAAAGAAAGGACCTTGAGCAAGAGAGGGATTCAATTATAATTGAAGAAGAAGATAGTGTAAAGAATTATTACAATCTATTACAACAATACAAGAGTTTGAAAAAGGAACTTCGTGGTATTGTGCTTTCTCCCAAGTACTGCTTACCATTTCTGAAACCTGGTAGGCTTGTGTCAATCCAATGTGCTAGGAATGATGAAGCTTCCCCCTCTTTTTCCGTTGAAGACCCTGTCACATGGGGAGTGGTACTTAATTTTCAACGGGTGAAAAATGTTTCCGAAGGTTAGGATTTCCAATTGCTTAGAGTCTATATTCTGATTTGAGTTTTTGGGTTGCTAAATGGCCCATGTGTTGTCCAGACGATGCAAGTAAAAAACCTGAAGGTTCAGACTACACAGTGGATGTCCTGACAAGATGTGGGGTGAGTGCAGATGGAGTTGCAAAGAAAACCATCAAAATTTTTCCTCTAAAAGAGCCAGGAGAACCTGTTGTTGTTTCCATTTCCATATCTCAGGTAAATGTCTGATGCTTCCTGCTGTTTATCTGCTTCTATTTTATTGTGATTTATTTTTCCTGTGTATGAGTTATTATTGAAATTCATTAAGAAAGCATTCTCAATTCGATGCCACATGTATTAATTCATTGACCGCTCATTAAACTTCTTATTTGCTGTCTTATATTTGTGAACAGATAAATACTATGAGTAGACTTTGTATGGTCATTCCAAATGATCTTTTGCCACTACAAGCCCGAGAAAACACGCTGAAGAGAGTTCTTGAAACTCTTTCAAGATTTGATAAAGAAAAGATTCCTATGCTAGATCCAGAAGAAGATATGAAGGTATGCTGCTGTAATTTGATTTTTATTCTTTATTATTTTTAATTTAAATATTCTATATGTTACTGATTTCAACTTGACTTTGCTGTTCTTCAGATTGAAAGTAGTTCATACAGGAAGGTGTCTCGTAGGATTGAGGCTTTAGAGAACCTCTTTGACAGGCATGAAGTTGCAAATTCTCCACTTATAGAACAAAAGCTTAAGGTTTTTCACATGAAGCAAGAATTGGCTGCCAAGATAAAGTCGATCAAGAAAACAATGCGCTCTTCCACTGCATTGGCTTTTAAAGATGAACTTAAGGCAAGAAAGCGGGTTCTTCGGAGGCTAGGGTAATGATTCTCTTTATCCTTCTTCTGGCCTTCCCTCACTTTCTATTGTAACCATAATGTTGTTTATTTTTTCTTTAGTACTGATATATGTTACTCTTTGCTTATTATTTAGTATAAAATTTAAAATTTGCTTATTATTTAGTATAAAATTTAAAAATTATCATTCTTATCACGCTAGAGACAGATTTTAAGGATTGGCCAACTTTTCGTAATTCTGTGTAACTTTGTTATTATAAAACCAGAAATTCTATATCACGAATGTTGTGGCTTGAAATGCAGATATGTTACAAGTGATGATGTTGTGGAGTTGAAGGGTAAAGTTGCTTGTGAAATCAGTAGTGCAGAGGAGTTGACCTTGACTGAGCTCATGTTCAATGGGGTTTTTAAGGACATAAAGGTGGAAGAGATGGTGTCTCTTCTCTCATGTTTTGTGTGGCAGGAGAAACTTAAGGATGCTACAAAACCAAGGGAAGAACTTGACCTGCTCTTTTCTCAGTTACAAGATACAGCTCGGAGGGTTGCTGAGGTTCAGCTTGAGTGCAAGGTAAAGAAGTGACTTCCTTTCTGGTACAGCTGAATATTCATTTGAAAATAAACTGAACTCTAAATAACAGGGAATTATTCCTCAATGAAATGTTTCTTACTTGGAAGTTTGGAAGTCATAATGGTCAAAGAAAAGTTGGGTGCATGTTGAGTTGTCTAAAATAAAGGACAACTTGAGAAAGTGACAGCCCCGTTTTGTTGGGCCTTCCTGATTGCAGTCATATACATTAGATAATGCTAACTAATTTACTTAAAGATCTGTGACACATGAATTCCCAAAAGTATTTTGATGTAATGTTTGTGTCCTTGTAGAAAAATAACAATCTATACCTTGTAGAGAACTTAAGGTCCCATATCCATGGTCAGTGGTCACATTCTGCCATTCTGTCATCCTAAACTCTGGCTGCGAAGTAGCTACTACCAAAACTGGAAATCCTATCATAGTTTCATAAGGAGTTTGATGATCATTTGAGTTATAATCTGATAGCTTGTGCGAATTCAATCATGTTTATACGACCAACTTGATTTGAATATCAATTAAAGCTTGTATATGATCAGTCTACCAGAGTTCTATGGTCATTCAAACCATATGTATACTCATGCATCTTTCGCAGTAAAATTTGTGAGAAGCTTAGATTCCTTTTTGTGTGGAGTACATTTAGACCACCAAGAGATTATGATTCATAGATTAAATATTATCAAATTAAATGGCTATTGCCTGTGGACAAGAATAGTATAATAAATTTCTATGATCTTTGCTCAGTGCGCATGTACTGTTTGGTTCCACTGGTATATTGGTCTAAACTGACCCAACTGGACTACTTTGTAAAACATTTAAGTGTTTAAATTTATCTGTGCTATTGCAAAATATTGAAGTTTCACCTTCTTGACGTGTTATATATTGAAATGCTTTTTTGCATTATATACACAACAGGTCGAAATTGATGTTGACAGCTTTGTGAGTTCATTTCGGCCTGATATTATGGAGGCATTGTATGCTTGGGCGAAAGGGTCCAAATTCTACGAGATCATGTCAGTTACACCTGTTTTTGAGGGAAGCTTGATCAGGGCTATTAGGAGATTAGAGGAAGTTCTTCAGCAACTTATACAAGCAGCCCAGTCTATTGGAGAAACTGAGCTCGAGTCAAAATTTGAGGAGGCTGTTTCGAAAATCAAGAGGGACATTGTCTTTGCAGCTTCCCTATACCTATAATTTTCCCTGGAAAATGTTTCCTCCCTTTTTTATTTTTCTAGTTTTTATGCTAGTAGTAGGGAATTTTGAAGTGGATGAATTCATGTTCCAAGGGCGTCATGAGCATCCTACAAAATTTTGGCCTGAGATGTACATATTATTTCCGAAGTAGACTTTTTTTTTCTTTTCGGTTCGGACCGGACCTTATGTGTTATTCTAGGAGGGGTTCATTAATTTATTTATGTAAACTGTAACAGGGAAACATGTTATTGTGTTACAGAATGGTTTCGAAAATCAAGAGGGAAACTTATAAAAAAAAATTTAAAAAAAGGGTTTTTCGCAGCTATGGTCCCTCAACTATACCTGTAATAGCATTTGGGTCATAGAATCCAATTATTAGTTGCAGAGGTCACTCAACTGTGTGTTTCATTGCACGTTAGTCCCTACCGTCAAGTCTCTCTAACGGAAGGGACTAATTGTGCAACACAACACCTAATTAAGCGATTTCTATAACCATTTTTTGGAGTAAAAGTGACCAAAATGTAATTTCGAGTAGAGTTGAGGGATTATTGCTACAAATAATTCTAACTAAAAAGTCACATTTGCTCATCAATAATTAGATAGATCTTGCAACGTTATCATTTTAAACGGAAAAAACTAACGGACTTGACGGAAGGACTACTAGTGCAACGAAACACATAGTTGAGTGACCTTTGCAACTAATAATTGAGTTCAGTGACTCAAATGCAATTACGGGTATAGTTAAGGGACCATAGCTGCGATAAACCCTTAAAAAGACTTAAAAGAAAAGAAAACATATTAAAAACAAAAAACAAAAAATCACCATCATCTTCTCCATCGCACAAAACCCCAACCCCCACCATTCTTCCTTCCCCCATTTTTCTCCTAGCTCCCATCCACCTCCACTCTCTCTCCCTCTCAAACCTCCAACAGCCGCACCTATCCTCACCCACCCCCCGCACCACTGCCCCACCCTCCTCCTTTTCTCTCCCTTTTTGTCTCTCTTCCATGCTCTCTTTATTTGACAGCAACCAACCTAAACTCCACCCCCCTCCCCTCCAAGCAAACCCAGATAACCACTAAGCCCACCCAACCAACTCATTTGGCCTTACTAACCACCATCCAATTTTGGTCTTTGGTGGTGGAGATTAGACTGGCAGTGGGTGAGGTTCCTGGCATATCAAGGTTTGGGTTGGCTGTTGTGGGTGTTGACTTGGGATAGCAGGTTCGGATATGTAGGTTTTTGTTTTTTGGACGAAGGATGTGGGGGTTTGGTGCAATGGAGAAAGTGGTGATTTTTTTTTTTTTTTTGGGTTTCTAATTTTTTAAATGGTTTATAATTTGAAATTATTTTTTAAAATGTATTTTTTATTTAATCCACGTGGCATCATATTATTGGATATGTGGGATCCACCACATCATCAACCTAATAGACTTTTTAACGGAATATGACGACAATGACTATTTGTGAGGACACTTATTAACCTTAAGGACCATAAATGACAAAAAAAAACATAGAGGACGCAATCTGATAGTTTCGCAAAACTCAGGAACGTTTTGTGATAATAAGCCATTAAATTTGTTATTTTTTTTGTTTTGTTATTTCTCACTCTCGGCTAGATGGTAGTGAGGGTGCGCGTGCCATGCTCCCTTGCCCTTTCTAAGAGCACCTCCAGCGCACAAGCCTTGCCAGGGCAACAGGCCCCCCACCAGCCCAAATCCAACTCCAGCGCAACCAAATGAGCCCGGGCAAGCTCTGGGTCCCACCAGCCTGGGCAAGCCCACGGGCAGATCTTGCCTGGGCTTCAGCCCGAAGGCGCTGACGTCACGCTGATGTCAGTGAGCGAAAAAAAATTCAATTTTAAATAAATAAACCAAAAAATAATGAATTTTTTCCTATAAGTACACAATAATTTTATTCACTTTCCACACCAAATCCTCATACAAATCTTCTCCTTCTAATATTTGTAAATTGTAATCATTTTTTTTCTTCTTGCATTTGTAAATTGTTTATATTTTCTTTCATATTTATTATTTTCTTGCATTTCTAAATTGTTTATATTTTGTTGCATAATCTTTTTTTTTTTTTCTTGCCCTTGCCCTTGCCTTTTGGGGTGGAACCAAAAAAGGCAAGGCTGCCACTATTCACGTGAATAGTGGCAGCTCTTGCCTTGCCTTTGTCTTGCCCTTGCCTTTTGAGGTGGAGGTGCTCTAACTTCCTTTTTGGTTTTTTTTTTTTTTTTTTTTCCTTCCCCAATTGCATCCCTAATTTATGTATTGAAAATCTTGTTTTTTGTTAAAGAAAAGTACATTAAAATATCTTAGTTAGTATATAAGATAAGGCTTGGGCTTGGGCTTAGTTAGTTAGTATATAAGAGTGACAATTTGCATGTGGGCTTGGGTTGGGGAGCAAAAGCTCTGTCTCTCGCGCGCCACACTATCTTTGCTTTTTCTAATTTCCTTTGTTGTTTTTCTAATCGCACCCCTAATTATGTATTGAAAATCTAGTTTTTTTGTTAAAATAAAAGTACATTAAAATATCTTAATTAGTAGATAAGATAAGGCTATTCAATTAATTGTGAAGTCCATGTCAATTAATTTCTACCTAGTGTCACAGGATGAGGTTTCGACACTCGAAACTTGTGCGGCCTTAGATTTGGTCGATGCCTCGAACAATCTAAGTTAGCCTAAAACCTGCAAAATTGGATCGAAATATCAAAAGTGAACAAGAATGCTAATAACACTGAAATAATGATTTGGGAGAAAGAATGTTTGTATTGCTCTCAAGAGAACTATATATCTGTGAGGATGGTTTGGGAAAATGAGGCATCTCCATTATATTCAACTCTTAGTCCTGAATGGATGGCTAAAATTACATTGATCTAACGGTCTAGCATATTACAAGGGAGGGGGGAAGTACTAGAACAAACAATGTATATAAGGAAATGGGATATACACAATAGATTGGACCTAGACACAATACTTGGACTGAGGACATTAGAATATTCTCACATATGCAAATATACAACGAATTGGGCCTCCCACACGTGGGCTAGAACCTCAAGTAAGCGGTCCATGACATTCTCCCTACACGTGGCCACTTTCCATGCAGTCTGTTGGAACAACAAGCTCACCAAGTTTATGCTCATTCTTGCCTTGACACCTTAACACCATCCACCTCCCTACTCCATGGCACCATATTATGCTCCAGACTCCCTTTCCACAACAAGGTGTACCTTGACAATCGGTACTCCCTCAAGCCTTTATTCCAAATATTAATGTTACCAACTGACTTATTACTCCAATTAAATTTTAGTCCAAAATCAATCAAACCAAAACAAGCAAATAAAAGAAAGTGTACAACAAATTTTTCGTGAAAAATCCCCAAGACGAGACTATAAAACTACAGGCACTTTGCCGGGCGAAAAACAATCCACTACTCAAATGCATTGAATTTTAGATATGGAATAATAGGGACAACATTGATACGTGGAACAAAATGCGAAAAACAACATCAACCGATCTTGAACACGAGGGACCAATATGTTGACCTTTAAAAGCGGTAGAGATCATGTGATAAAAAAAAGTTGTGAGTTAATGTGTGTGAAGGTTACATCTATATAAGTCCTAGGCTGCCCTTAAAATGTCACCCCTCCTTTACATTTGAGACACTTCTTATTCTGGAAACCCTCTACTTTTGTATTCTTTATACTATACTTTTGGGCAATGGGTTGCAGGCTTGGGAGGCTACAAATATTTGAAGACAGTCTTGTTGAAGAATATGAGTCTCACATCGAAAACATAACTAAATAAAATAAAATATATAATGAATAGTTCCACTACTAATATCACCGAGGCCTTTTGTGATAAAACCTCACACCTACTGACCTTTATAGGTGATTAAGTTGGAAACAATATCGGTGTTGTTGGTAGTGGACGGATGGCCCGTCTCTCTTAATTTAACAAGTCTTCAATGCTTCACCATACCAAACTTGTTTTCGTCCTCTATTTTGGTTATTGTAACTTATTGTTTCTTTAGTGATTTATATAATTTATGATGAACTTGTAATGAAGTTCAAGTTTTATGAACTTAAAATGAAGTTCGACCATGTACACAATTGCTCTATATGCAGCAAATGCATGATTCGATCTCGTTTCTCAGAAAGAATGACACACACATATGTAGACATGCTTTATCATATGAATGAACTTACGCGACTTAATACGATATATACGTACATGAATTAGAAGCAAGAAATGTATGTATAGAAAGATTAAGACCGACAAAACTAACGATCGACTACATAATGAAGAAAAATGCATATAATATCAATCTCAGATTTTGTGGAAGCAGTTCACAAGCTTCCCTTGGAAAAGGAAAAGTTGATCAAAAGTTCCAGAGCTAATAGAACAGAGAGAGTTAAGCTCCCCAGGATGATGGGAAAATGGCAACCATAATTAAAAACATACTTAACGTTTTATTAATTAGTTAATTACAATGTGTACACGATGCTAAACTCACAAACCAAACTAATCCTGTAGTAAACATTTTTATTGACACATAATAAGATGAAAAAAAAAAAGAAAAAGTGCAGACAAAACCATTAATCAATTTCTTTACCATTAATATTCAGTCCAATTACATCTGTGATCCATGGCTCCTTTGATCAGCTTTCCCAAGCCTACTAGCCAAAGAACTGATCACAACTGGCTTGTGCCCTGTGAACAAAGCGACATGACCCATGAGTTTGTCCTTCCTTGAAAATGTGGTTCCACATGAGCACTGCCACCTCAGATCCCCACAGTGCTTCTCATGGGTGCGCAGATCAGATAACACAGAAAACTGCTTCCTGTTGCACCTCTTGCACACATACATCTTGGGGCAATGGCTCCTCTTGTAGTGATTCTTCACACAGATCATCGACTTCAAGGGCTGGAACTTGGCGTGCTTCTGGTTCCACCTGCACCCTACTTGCGGGCATGAATATTTCCTTGGCAAATTCGTCGAAAAATCTGTGTTTCCATCTGTGCCTCCGGCACCATGATTGTTGTTGTTATTTGTATTGCTATTGTTTTTCTTCATGGGGTTGCTTAGTGCAACGGTGGTCTTGTACTCGTCCCCATGAGCCCTCATGTGCATTCTCAAATTCGCGTCGCGCTTGAACCCTTTCCCACAAACCTGGCAGTAATGGGTGTACTTGGCCAGCAAATCAGCAACGTCTAGCTCAATAATGTAGAAGCTTTTCGGAGAAATAGGCTGTTGCTTGCCTTGCACGTGCCTAGTTTTCGTATCTCTCGTGGTACAATCGATGTAGCTGTCGCTAAACCAATCGAGTGCTTGATCATCATTAGTTGGATAGAAAAGAGTTTCGATTTTATTTTCAAGGCCGCTACCAAAGTTTGGTTGCGAAAATAGAGGAGAAAGAGGCTTATTAAGGCCTTGATGGTGGAGCAATTGTTCTTCATGGTCAATAGTATTAGAAGTGCTAGTAGGGTTGTTATTACCTGGAGGAGGAGGAGGAGGAGGAGGGGACACAAGGGCCATTTGCTGACAGGTGAACATCATCGAAGAAGCCGTGACGATGATCTCTTGGATCACATTGTTCATGCTTGCTATGGCCATGCTGGTCGACTCCGGGGGTTGACTTTGATGGTGGTGATGATCTGGAGAGATAAGGATGCTGAACAGGGATTTGGCTTGGCGAACCTTCTCTTTGAGGACTGAGAGACTGTAGAGGAGAGAGGTTGAGTGGTTCTCTGGGCCTGAAGAGGTTGAAAATGAAGAAACTTGAGGATCTTCAGTCATGGAAAAGATTTGTGAACCTTGGTGCTCATCTTCTTCTTGTTGTGGCATGGTTTGGAAACAATTAGATGTGGCCCCAGAAATCATTTTTATTTCCAAGTTGTACAGCCTTTCGCTTTTGATTTGCTTTTTCTCCAATCTGCCTCCCCCTCTGAGTCTGGATCGTTGTTTCCTTAGATTGGCTTTTCAGATATTTTCCTGTGAAGGTTAAAAACTGTTTGTAGTGTATTGGTGGAGATTATATAGGGACATGCTTAAGAAAGAACCTACTTCAAGAATATATATGCTAAGTTTTCAGGTAGAGGAGAGAGAATACAGAGAGATAGAAGTCAACTTGGAGTTTAGAAATCAACTGATCATCCCCAGTTATGACCTTCCTCATATCTCACTACCCTCGCGTTAGGACAAGGTAAGCCCTTGTGAATAGAGTTTTCGAGAGTTGGCAAGTATAAATTAATTAATTAACTAATAAATATTAGTTTATCCGTTTACTTGCATGAATTGCCTACTAAGACTATACCTAGCTATTTCTTACACGTTCAACCCTTCACATTGTTTGTTCGTTTTTTTCTTAAAATTTCTATGAGACCAAAGTTTAATAAAGAAAGAATAAAATTCTAAGGTAGGTGTGTATATATATTCCCCTTCTATTTCTACTGAGAGATTCTTCAAATAATTTTATTTGAGGGAAGGACACCTTTTAGTGTTTCTTACAATTTTTATTTTATTTTAAACAATTCAAACAATCTATTTTTTAAGTCTACATTCATAGATCATCTTTGCAAAAAACTTAGACAAATCGTAAACCATTTCGACATCCAATTGTATCATACAAAATAAATGAACACGGTGTTTCAAGAAAGTACTAAAATTTCAATAACTCAATTGAGTGGTCACATGATATCTGATTCAAATTTGAATGATTATCTAAAAAATAGACGTTTAGATTAGTGAAATACAATGTGAAGTGGGCCCTATAAAGGTGTCCCTCAATAAAAACTCTCTGTATATATTATATATATATATATATATATATATACATGTTTTGGTGTTTGCAACTAAGGGGAGTCTAAGTAACGTAAACTTATCTTCACGTATGCGTGAATTGAAATTTTCAAAAGAATGATCTCATAACAATCATATCATTGAATCTTTTTTTTGGTCTGAATCAATTCATTGAATCAGTGATCATGTTAGTCGTCAGAAAGCATGCGGCTTGTATGCCATTTTGGTCCATGCTAGCTGCTTCTGCTGCTGCCCTTGTTTGAATACATGTGTTATTAACTACTCTGGGATTTGGATGAGCCCTTCGCCAGCTTAATAACTTCTAGTGATTAGTGAAACTAACTTATTAGTTAATTTCTTGTGTTATGATGTAGTCGCCACTTCACATCGATGAGTCTGAGCCGTTGATGCAAGTTCTCTTGCCTTATCTGTAACAACAACCCATTGCAGCGACTCGGCTGAATGGTTAGCTTGTGTTATGATATCTGATGAATATCGAAGTCATTGTGAGGGTTTACAATTATCAACGGTTGTCAATTATTGTTTACGAAAGTATATAACTTTCTATCTATAGTAAATTTAGCTTTAGCCCTTCAAAGTCATTTTTCCTCAATTACAATCCATCTCTTTATTTTTGTTTGAATAAAATCCTGTTTTTTCCTTAATAAAACCCGATGACTAGGATGCAACTCGACAAGTTACCTAATCAAGAGCAAAATCAAATTTATTGTACTTTTTTTTATTCTATTACTTTTATATTATTTTTATCCTAGTAAAATTTATATATTATTTGCCTAGGATAAAAATAACGTACCTGTTACTTTTTTTTACGAAAAATAATGTACCTAATGTGAATTTACTTACTATTCAAATAATATACCCAACTTTAATTAACGCATTTTGGATATAATTTACCTAATAATTTCCTATTATGTAATAATATAACTTGTAATTTACCTATTATGGGGATATTGTAGGTATATTAAAGCCACCACATTTATAGGTATATTGTGAAAATAATTTACCTACCCGTATTGGATATATACAAGATATATAGGTAAATTCGTAGGTACATTATATTGTATTGATAATAATTTACCTATTATATTTTATTAGGACGAAATTTGAGGGATTTTTTATTAGTCGAAATTTTAGGTATTAGAGGGAATGCCCCAAAATAAAAAAAAATAAAAATGGAGTCATTGATATACTATAAATGAAGAAGTATTAATTAGAAATGAGGGACTTAATACCATATTTGAAAACCGTCAGGCTTGACTTTTCTGAAGTCGAGTGGCAAATAATGTAAATATATAGGAGTACTATGACCTTTTATATCTTACGGAGCATTTTAGTTTGAAGTTGTGTTTTATACATAGATTTCAAAATTAATGAGTTGATGTCAAAGAAATAGAAATTGTAGGGGCTATTTTAGACCAGCCCAAATTTCTAGTATGATCATAGCTAATTTGGTTGAATGTTTAATAACTTCTAGTATGATGAATGATGGAAATATTTTTACTGACCACTTTAACTCAAGGTGTATGCTTACTATCTTTCTTAATACTTGACAAGTGTTCATAGACATAACCATGATTAATTTTTACTTTGATTTATGTAACCATGGTTATGTTTATGGACACCAAGACACGTGTCAAGTGTTGAGAAGGATGGTGAGCAAAAATACTCCTAATGGATTATATTGTTCTAACATGAACTTTTCATAAACGATCCAATAAACTATTTTAAGAGATTAAGACAACAAGGCTGCATTCTTTCATACCCATGTATGGCACACTTCATGATTACGTTCGCACTTGTTTAAACGACTTTCCAACATCCGCCGCCACGACCAAATTAACTCAAGGTCTTTCTTTTGTATAATGAATTATGAAAGTATGTGCTATATTCAAATGGCCCAACCGGCATTATATGGACAGGTTTAGGACATAAAGAATCCACAGAGCATGGATATTATTATTAGAACATCTTCAACCCAAGGGTGGAAACTCAAATTTTGAGTTTTGAGTCTAAAAAATTTCTCCACCCATGTATTTTTCGGGGTGAAAATTTGAGAAATCTCAAATTTGGAGTGAAATTTCAGTCCCAATATTGCCTGGACTCATATTTTTTGTGGGCACAAAATCTGTTTTTTATTCTTTTTTTCTTGGCTGGAAGCCCACTTGCTGACCAATCAAATCTGATTTGCTGTTGGGCAATGGCTATATTTTGGACTCGTGTTTGGGCATGCAAATAAAGGTGGCGCACATTTCAATCTTGTTGGGCAATGGCTATATTTTCAAAATAAATCTGATTTGCTGTTTTTTTTTTTTAAAAAAAAGTGAAATTCTATTATGTTTTGGAATTATTTTTTTAGGTTAAATGTTTAGAAAATTAAATCACGAGTGTTGAAATAAAAATAATATCAAGAAAAAAAATTTAGAGGTAAATAATTCTTAAACAATTTAATAAAGTTACGGACTCAAATTATGAGTCTGCAAGGTTGGAGGAAAAAAAAATTTGAATCCTGAAAATACATGAATAGTTGTATTTTTTAGGGTGGAAATTTGAATTTAACCCCATAGTTGGAGATGGCCTTACTAGGTCTAGATGGCTACCTGCTTTGGTTTTATTTTTATTTTTAATTTTTTTTTTGTGTGGGAGAAAAGGGGGTGAAAACCCCAGATAAAACCTGCCTGCTTTGTTTTTAATACTACTTGAAGCATGCTTTTGGTCTGCCATTTTCATCCCAAGCCAATATTTCTTATTTCTTATTTTTTAAAAAAGTTATTAATTAACAAAATCTTGGGTGTGTGGATGGATGAGGTACGTATACCTAGGTTTTTTCTTCATAGATAGACCCACGGGCAGGGCAGATCCTCCTTGGTGATTAAAAAACGAAGAAGTAAACGCTTATGAATATATATATGTACAAAACGAGTGTTATATATTTTGTATAAAACATATATATATGATAGTCAAGCTAGCTTGAATATGCAATAATATTGTCAGAATAATTTGTAGGGGTTTTTAATTGGGTGTGGGTTCTTGGAACAAATGATCATCGACAACAACTTGGTTTTGGATGCGGTATTTTGCAACTTGTAAGCTACAAGGAATTAATTATTCTTTTGAATAGTAATTAAGGCTTATTATATTTAATTAATTGCCTTCCTATGTATCAATCTCAAGGTGGATGGATCATGGATGATGGCTCTCCCAAAGTCGCTCTTGTCGACGATGGCCCCTCTCATTTGTTAGTACGTAAGCTGTGTCTGCAAAGAGAGAGAGAGAGAGAGAGAGAGAGAGAGAGAGAGAGAGAGAGAGAGAGGGCTTTTCCAGATGTTCTCTCGAATTTTCTCCTCTGAAAGGGTTTCAAACCATTCTCTTGAGCTTTTTTGGGTTTCTCTGGAATCTTTTTGTCTCTCAACCTCAGGTTGGTGGGATTCAAGTTTGAGCTGAGCTTGAGGAATTGGCTAGAATGTTTCTTCCACACCACAGCTTAGAGCTTTACATGCTTACGTGGCAACGAGCGAAACTCAACTTGCTAGACTGACTTATACAAGGGATCTCTCCTTAATAGTCCCCTATTTGGATTTTGTGTTCTAAAGACTAATTAGGTTACTTTTCCACTGTTGAGACCCAAAAAATTCATGATTGGACCCAAATAAATTATCAGCCCGAAACGCCATTTTATTAAGAAAAGGCATAAAAAAGAGGTACTCGAAAACTTGCCACATACGAATTGAAATTCATGCGCCATGCTAATTCACCATGCTAGCTCTACAAGCCCATGCCAAAATTAAACATCAAGGATGATAAAAAAAATTAAAGCACGCCAAGCGACATGCCATGCCAAGCATGAAATCGTTGTTTCACACCCAAACACACTACAAGCCTAAGTGGGCCCAAGCCACTCAAAATGCCCGGGGCTTGCTTGAGTGAGTTGTGGTATGGATGGTAATAGGTCGTCATGAGGCCCATTGATGGGACGAGAAATGGAGGTTCCGGGTTGCTTGGGAGCCTCGGGACCCAAGCCCATTTCTTAAGCCCAAATATATGGGTGAGCAAAAAGGGGAAAATAACTCAACCAAAATTAGCCTAGTCAAAGGATAGCCCAACCAAAAGCCTAATGTTTAAATAGCCCACTTATTTAATGAAGTACCTTAGCCCATACAAAATTTCACAATAAGCCACAAAAGCCTCAGCCCTTTGCTAGAAAAATAGAAGCCACGTAGAAGAGGTCTGCAGGATCACTAAACAGAGCTGCTGGAAAGTGCCAGCACATGGGAATGGATCAAGTTCCAAAACAAAACACCAGAGAGACCAAGGGATATTAGCATGTAAGTTGTCAGGAAGAGGAGTACCCTTTCAAACCAGCATATACACCCAGTTGTTTTCCTTTATCAGTGTTGGCCCAGGAAAGAGAAGGGAAAGAAGAAGAAAGTAGCCAAGAGTGGAGCTTCCTACTGAAGCAGCCGCGGGAAAGGGGGTCTTGAGCTCCAAAACTCCTGATTTTGTGCAAATAGATAAGGGGAAATCTCACCCAGATAGGAAAGTCAAGAGAGGAGAGGAAAAAGGATGGGAAGGTTTGCCAAGATTGGGAAGAAACCATCAGGGTTTCTTGGGAAAGGATAGTTTCCCGCAGCTATAAAAGGAGGTCCCCTCCACCTAGCAAAAACCAACCCAGGCTGAGAGAGCAAGCTTCCTCTCTTACTAGCAAAATCCAGTAACCTTATTCACCCTTCTTCTTCGTTCTGCTTTGCTTGACAGATTATTTTCAGAATCTGTCAAGCTGCCGGAAGAGGCGATGTTCATCTTTTACCTTCTTTCAGTTAAGATCACCCTGCAAATCTGGTTTCCCTCATTTTAAACACTCACATTTCTCCTTAAGAAGCCTTATTTTCCTCTTTGGTGCTCAACTCATGCTGACCCTGCTCCCATGCCACAAGCTCTTCATGCTAAACCAAGATCTTATCTGAAAGCAAGCACAGAACACCTGTAAGCAACCCTCATTTTCATTGATGAAGGTAACTACAACACTTCCTAAGGTTTTGCTGCCCTTTCGAAGTGCTTTTGGGGCTTAATTTTCGAACTCCAGCACATGGGGCAATTTCAGTGATTTCCCTTTTTTTGACAGCTCAGCCCATTTACAGCTGCAGGGAGAAAAAAGACCCCCACATCCACTCAAACAAAACTTTGGACTTGGCCAACTCAAAGTGTCAACATTATATCTTTTTCCTTGCCGAAATTAAAATGAGGTTAAACTGTATAGCTAAAATTGATGTAAAGTATCAACAATCTGTATATAGTTACATTATTTGAGGTACACTCTTTAAATTTCCCTTTGATTTTTTTTTCAACGACCCAAATAGTATATTTTTCAAGTCTTCATATTCATAGATCATCCTTACAAAAAATCAGGCAAATTGAAAATCATTAAGGCATCTAGTTGGGACCAACAAAATACACGAATACGGTGCTTCAAGAAAAAACTATAATAACAACCATCTAATTGAATGGTCAAATAGTTTTGGACTCAAGTGACTTTTTTTTAGTAGAGAATGCGTAGTGCGCCCTACAAGGTGTCCCTCAAATACGCTTATTTATTTATTTATCTTTTTAATTCATAAAAAAATAAAAGAGAAACAAGAATTTTCGTTATGTCGTTTAACCTCAATTTAATTTCGTTCATGTAATTTAATTGTTTCAATCAGGAATTTGTAGTTTTTTTTAGAAGTTCTGAGATTACATTCATAATTGAGCAAAAAAAACCTATAGTCACTAGTGGTGGGCACGGTCCAGTTTGGTCTGATTCTCATCCCAAACTATAATCGACACTATTTATTTGATTTAGTTTAGACCAAATTTTTTATTTTTACCCCTAAGCCGATTCGGTTTTCGGTTTTGGACCATATTTTATATATATATATATATATATATTAACTACAAAACGCAACAAATTTTTTATTTTTGGGCTTAAAATTTCACAAATGGCCCAATTTCATGCAAAAGGGAGGTGACTGGGCCTAAAAAAGAGAAGTGATTTGGAGTTAGACTTAGTAAAAGATTAGAAATATAGCATTGGGTTTAAATATTTTATTACAAAATTTAAAAATACATAGACGGTCCGATTTGGCCCGGTCCAGTTTTTTCACTATAAGTCGAAACTGGACCAAATTGGTCCAGTCTAGTTTTAGGTCAACTCGGTTCGATTTTTTGTCAACCCAGTATTTCGGTTTTTTGGGGTCTAATTCAGCTTGATTTTCATGTTTAAATGCTCATCCCTGCTAGCCACAAATGGCCATTTCAATAACTGAGTGATATAACATTAAAATTAAGACAATCTGGTGCACCTCTACTGAGGATCACGCGAGAGCATAAAAGTTGTGGCATAGGCATTCCAACTAAGATTGCAAACTCAGAACAACCAAAACGAGATAAAGCTTGAAAAAACCAAGCCATAACAATACAAATAAATCTCTCACAAAAAAGAGATGAAAAGCTCTCACAAAAAAGAGGTAGAAACTCTCACAAAAGGAGAGGTGAAAACCACACAAAAAATCCAAAGAGTCTATGCGACTTATTATTCCAAACATAAAGAAACTGCAAAAAGACTTCACTATGAATTTAGGTGATGTTTTTATTGTTGAGTATGAGTTATAGGGCTTTTCTATGGAATTAATTTGGCTTGGGATACTAGTTTTTAGAATGGTGGAGGTTGAGTGTGACTCTAGTTCTACAGTGGCTCTGTTAAATAACCCAATTGTTTCAACTCATCCCATGTTCAGTATTATCAACTGATTCATTTTGAAGATTTGGGAGGATTGGAACTGCTTTGTTAAGCATGTCTTTCGTGAGCAAAATTATGTTGCAGATGCCTTGGCAGCCAAATGTTTTGAGTTTAGTCATGATCTCCATGTTTCTGAAGAAGTTTCTTTCTTAGTACCATCTTAGATACTGATGCTCGAGGTGTAGCTAGGCCTCGTTTAGTTTCTGTTTAACTTTGCTGCTTTGGGGTTTTAGCCCTCCCCCGTACCAAAAATAAGAAAAAGCATATAATAAGTGCTTCTCTACAAAGTGTTTTCGGTTGTCTGAAAGCACTTTTACCCCTCTAGAAGAACTCCCAAACATGCCCTTGGTTTCTTTTGAGAGATCCAATTTCATGTCTCCTTGGCTCCCAAGTTTGCAAATGAAGTGATTTTGCTGATGACGTAGGGTGCCTGTGGCAAGTCACTTGCTTCATTCCCCAACGGGTATACATCCAATCCAATCCAATTGCTAGGAAAAGGCTTTCAAATTGCTTCTGGGCCGCACGTGAGAGCAACCACATCCAACTTGTATAAACCAATTCATCATCTTCTTTTTTTCTTTCTTTTTCTTTTTTCCCAAATAAACCAATTCATCATCACCCGAATATTCTTCGCCACCCTTTTCCCCAAAGAAGCAAAAACCCTCGACTTTTTTGGAGTTTGAAATTCAACACTTTTGCCTTAGATCGGAGTAATTTCTTTGCTTTGATTTGTAGCTATGAAAAGTGAAGAGGTTTTTCTGGCAGAAAATTTCCTACCACTTCTCTGCCGGAGCTAAAAGTCCAATATACCCCTAACAACAACATCACGTGCTATTTACATAGTTAAACTTGACGAATTTTGTTACAATAGGACTCAATTGGAACTACTTGCCGAATTCACGGATGTAATTGCCACATAAAAAGTTTCAGAACTCAATTGAAACTTGAAATAAAGTTCAGGACGTCTATAGTTATAAAAAAAACCCTCTTTTTTTCCGCAAAATAATTTAATTTAATTTAATTTATTTTCCACTAAAAGGAAAAGGGTGAATTGTTGTAATTCAAAAGTTATTAGGTGGGTAGCATTCGTAGTTTGCATTTTGCAGAGAGGTCAAAATGATAAAACACAAAATTGTGCTTGTCTCTGTGACATAACAGAGGCATAACAAAGAGATAAGGTCATAAATCTCATAAAGCCCAAGAGAGTGTATGTGTGTGAAAGGGAGAGAGTGTGAGCTTGTGTAAGAGTGAAAGAAAGTGTGGCAATGGCATCCACAGCATCGACTCTTTCATGGAGTTCTTCCTCATTGCTTCAAAGCTTCGCTGCAAACACAAACGAAGCCTGTAAATTGTCAGATAGAAGAACGGGCTTGGTGGTTTTCGCTCAAAAGAAAGCCAAGAAGGCTCGAACGGTAATTATAAGAAAGGGGTTCTCTTCTAACACTTTGGTGTTTCTATATTTTTACCAGATAGTACAAAATTTGTATGGTCTCTGCTCTGAGAATTCATAAAAGAAGAACCCACCTCAATTTGAGCCACATGGTTTGCTAAGCACAGTTGGGTTGGGTGAATTTTTGTCCAAGATTTTCCTTTTATTCAATTTTGTTCTTAATCATTCTCAGAAAATTAGTGAGCTAGAATGTAGCATTATGATGGGGTTGTTAATTGTTGTTGTTGTTGTTGTTGATTGGTTCAGATAATTCTCAAGGAGGATATAGCTGACCTGGGAAAGAAAGGGGAGCTTCGTAGTGTGAAAGCTGGTTATTACAGGAATTATCTGCTACCGTTGGGCAAGGCCCAGCTTGTCACTCCTGTGCTGCTCAAGTAATGAATAACTATCTTACGTGAAATTGTTTCCTTTCTCTACTTTGTTCATTTTTGTTGTAGTTTACTTTTGAAGTTTTCAATTCTGAAGTTAGAATAATACTTTTCTCAATCTTTTGTGTTGTGTTTACGGAGTCAACCGAATTTGATGACAAAAAGTTGGAAAACTTAAAGATGGGACTTGGACAGAATGATGAGGGAATCAATTATTATTTTGGCAAATACAAACGTTACCACATAAACATTTCAAGTTATAAACCTACAATGGACAGAGGAGGCATATACAAGTTTTGAGAGTAATGTATGAATGTTGCTTGATATAGGGTGATGTTTGTGGTGAGGTTTAATTATAGCTTTTATAGTGTTTAATTGTACCTCTGAAACTCTTTCATAACATTCAACAAAAGAAATTGAATACTTTCTCAATCTTTTGTGTTGTGTTTACGGAGTCAACCGAATTTGATGACAAAAAGTTGGAAAACTTAAAGATGGGACTTGGACAGAATGATGAGGGAATCAATTATTATTTTGGCAAATACAAACGTTACCACATAAACATTTCAAGTTATAAACCTACAATGGACAGAGGAGGCATATACAAGTTTTGAGAGTAATGTATGAATGTTGCTTGATATAGGGTGATGTTTGTGGTGAGGTTTAATTATAGCTTTTATAGTGTTTAATTGTACCTCTGAAACTCTTTCATAACATTCAACAAAAGAAATTGAATACAAGGGTTTTCAACCTATTCCTAGGACGCACAGATACTGCGTTCCACACTCATGTCATATCAATATGAAGTAGTAATACTTCTTAAGTTCTGTTTGGTACATATAAAGATTGATAAGCAACATGTCATACAAAGATCCAGTTATAAGATATTTGATCTATGTTGTAATATATGTTATGATTCACCAAAACAAAAATATCACTCATTAAAGATTGATAAGCAACATGTCATACAAAAAATTTGTGTTTATAGCGTGGCATAAACATTACTTTTGGGGGGAGATGAATCAACATTCCTAATGGCACTCATGCTTTATTTTTTGTCGAAAATTAATTATACTCTATCTTGAGAACATGTTATCATTGCACGCTTTTTCTAATTGCTCTTTCCAGGGAAATGAAGATGGAAGACGAAAGGATTGAGGCAGAGAAAATAAGGGTATTTAGATAACACATGTATTTTTTCCCCCTGCCTCATGTGCCGTGCCCCTCATATGTTTTCTTATGCTGTAACTCAAACTATAGATATAAAATTAGATGTACTTTTTGCCTTGTTTCTTTACACCCCTTTACACATATCATTCATTTAAGGCTCAGGTTTTGGGCCTTTGGACATATCAGATCATCCTAAACTGGATTGAAAAGCACATTTTTGTATTCTCTTAGAGATTATCCTGAATGCTTTATATTATAATACCATGCTACATCCGGCTGTCTGTTAGTCTCATTAATTGTCAGGTCAAACATAGCAAGGCTTGTCACTAATAGGAGAGATTCTTGGGTGCAGCTGCCCTATGCAGCAGCACACTCACAAAGGAGTGAGGCCAGGTAGGACCCCCATACGGGGGTGCCACTTCTTTGTGAGTGTGCTGCTGCATCGGGCAGTCTCACCCAAATGCTAATAATTGCATTTAATCTCTCTAGGCAGTAGATTCTATATTGTCTGAATTTGTCCTATTAATTATGTCTTGTTTGATTATTTCATCTTGGTGCAGGTAAAAGAAGAGGCGCAGCAACTTGCTATTATTTTTGAAACTGTTGGAGGTTTCAAGGTGAAGCGCAAAGGTGGAAAAGGAAAGCTAATTTTTGGAAGGTGAGTTATATTCAGTGCGACATTAAGCACTCAGTGCACTCTCTGCATATGTTGTTTAACACAGACATATTTCTGCAGTGTGACCCCGCAAGATCTCGTTGACATAATCAAGGCACAACTTAACAGGTAGTATCTTTTATCTAGTAAGAGTATGATTTATATATCAATCACAATTTTCACTTTGTGCACTGTTACTGCATTCTGAATACCCCACTTGAATGCATGAGATATATACCATATAGGCTCTTAGCACAAGCATCCATAATTTTACAATTAAGAATTTTTAGCAGAAAAGTTTTACTTCTAAGCCACAGCACCCCCAAGCAAAAAAAGAAGGGAGAAAATATGTATTTAATTTTCCTAATACTCTCTTTGGCCAATGAAATCCAGAATTTAGAAAGTTCAACAACGTGCAACTAGAGATGGTCTCTGCATCTTTTCACATCTATGCATTTGATCAAAGGCTTGCCCACATTTGTCTTTTTAACTATGCTAAACACATCCAGGCTTGTCTGATTGCTCCATTCTCTGCCCTTTCATTCATCTGTAGGGATGTGGACAAGCGAATTGTTTCTCTTCCAGATATTCGAGAGATAGGAGAGTATATTGCAGAACTGAAGCTTCACCCAGAAGTGACTGCTAAAGTGCGGGTGATCGTTTCTGCTAACTAGGGATAAGCACGTTCTGGAGTTGTCTTTGGAGGCCCACTTGAATAGAGAAGATGAATTTTTGATGTGTTTATGCAGGATGTACATGGCCAAAGTACTATCAACATCATGAAATCTAATGAAAGTGGAGGGTGGCTGTAATCTAATGAAAGTATAGATGTATAAATCTGATTTACCTTCGGCTGTGCCAATGTATGTTTATTCCTCATTGGAGGGTGGCCTTTTGATGAGAAGCCATCTCTGGACAATTCTTTTTCCATTTTCTATATAAACCTTTTTTTTGGGCAATATTATTTGTTTATTGTCAGTATAATTTTTCTCCTCAGCAACACCTTTGGTTCTGGGAGTCTTGGGACTAATTGGGATGTAGTTGAAAAACTAGTTTAACTGGTTAGTGTTGTCATAATGTCATTCAGTAAAGTCTCAACACGTACCGGGTTAAAAAAAGGCTACCCTAATCCCACGAGTGAATAGAAAGTTGGACCTATATTGGATCCCACCAGAATCGCCCCATATATCCTCCTGAGTAGGAGTTTGGTTTCAAACCCAAAGAGAATTACGCCATGCTTATGTGCCTTTGATGATCCACATTCATCAAAACAATACACAAAGATGCCTGGTTCATCAAACGAACAAAATATGAAAAAATATAACACAATAATGTTGCTGCCCAGGATCGAACTGGAGACCTTCAGTGTGTAAGACTGACGTGATAACCACTACACCACAGCAACTGCTTGTCAATAAGTAAGTTTAAAATAGTAAATATTGATTCCCAGTAAAATATCGAAATATAAATGGTTAAAATAAAATCAAAAGACCAATTAATTAAAATAAAAAAAATAAACTTGTTGCTGCCCAGGATCGAACTGGAGACCTTCAGTGTGTAAGACTGACGTGATAACCACTACACCACAGCAACCACTTGTTTATATTCTCTCAATTATAATATTAATAAAGAGTGATTTAAGATGGCCCAGAGAAATTTGTTTAACCACACTACAATATAGCAGTCGGGCCCAAACGGAGGCTTAACACAAATTTGTTTAACCACACTCAAATTTCTCTGGTTGCTTAACACAATGTTTACAGGCTCTTTGGGGCCTCATAACTGAGACTTTGCTGCATAAAGGCTCTCCATAACACAATGTTTATCTCGGACAGCCCTTATCGTTTTGTTCTGCACCCATGAGATTATTTATACCATGATTTGTTTTATATGGTCGTTTTATGGGTGAAAAGGAGAGGGAAGGAAGGAGATATGAGAATAATGCATCCTCTGTGCGTAGTCAAATACATTTTATAAGTGGATAATATGATAAGGTTTTATAATCGATACGGAGGGGAATCAAACTTGAAACATCTTTTTAATATAGGAAAAAGAAATATCATTAAATTAAAAGCTAGTTGGCAAATAATATGAATGGTTAATGTGATAATAAACATCTAACATTACTTTTGTTATATATAAGTAATGAGCCACAACAAATTAGTTATTATTATTATTTTTTAGTACAAGCATATATACAACTATGATGCTCTGGAAATTCAAACATGAGATCTCTAGTCTACAAGTCAATTCCCTTTTTCCACCAGACTAGATCCTATTAACTAAAAAATTAATTATTTGTCTAATTGAATTTAGAATATTTCAAAACATCACTTTCCATTAGTCAAATAGATGAAGTTTAGCATTACATGTCATATTAATCAGGCCAATCAATCAATTCAAAATTATTTATGGAAAGATACTTTAGAACTCACTTCTATCTTTTCCAACTTTCTGAGATGAGGTGAAATAATTTATGTTGAATCTATCTCTTGTGAGACAGATGTAAAAAGTCTTATCTGTGAAAAACTGAGAGTTCCTTGGCATCTTTCTTACTTCTAAGATTAGGCATCTTTACTCAACATGCCATTAAAAAAATCCCTGCCCTACCATTTTTGTCCACGCAATTAGCTTCTGCTTAGCATTCAAACCATACCTTTAAATTCATCAATATGAAAGCATACCTCTTAAATAAAGGGTGTCATGCATTCATCTCAAATTTTAAGGGCCCAACATGCAACATGGTCCCGTACAATGAAATTGAAATGAAACGTACTACACCATAGAAAGTAGCATACACAATTTTTTTTCTTTTAAGCAATTGAGAGTTGAATTTATGACTTTGTCTCGGTTTTGATTGAATTTGAATCGAATTAGGATTGAGTCATATCTTTTTTTATAAAATTATGAGTCTGACTTCTCTCAATGAGATTTGTACGATATAATATATTGAATTATTATCTAATTTAATAATAAGTTCAGTCCGAGTATTTATAAGTTCACCAAACAGCGATCATGTCATTAATCTAGTACAAATTTACCCACCAAAGGAGAATATACATTTAATTTAATTTTTTCATACATCATGTTTCACTTTGAACACCGCTTAAATTGTGGAGTTTCTATTCTAGTAAAAAACAGTACATTACATTAATTAGCAGTTTTCAACTCTCTCCATTCAGCAACTACCATTAGTCCATGACCATGAAAAAACCTAACCCACCAAAATCTGTGAACCAGATGCGTAGTAGTGATTAGGTACTCAATATCTCACCAAACCAACTAATGACAACCACAAAAACAATCACAAAAAATATCACGACTTAAGTGTCACACAAATGCAAGACCAAATAAACCCATTTTGGTTAATGATTTAGTTAGGTCCAATGAGATTAAAGTTTAATCAACAAGAATGGCCGGCAAATACCCATTTCTGGACAGTGTGACAGCTAGCTTAATTAGAGTATTGATTCATTTAATTAATTAATTATTTAATTTTGTCTCTAAGCAAAGTACCCTTTTTGGGTGTCTTTGCTTTTGGTAGTTTGAGATTGCATGCCATGCCATTGGATTGGAGGAGAGGAGCTGCCTGCCGCCTGCTAGCCTGTGGTTTTTGTTCACTCACAGCCATACAGCTGTGTGAAGTTAGAGAGCACGCCACACTACTATTTCCTATATTTTTAAAGCATACGACTTGAAGTGAAAACTGTCCACAGAAAAGTAGCCAAATTTTCAGAACATGCGAGCCAAAACTGACAAAACAAAACACTTCATTTTCAGTAGGACATGTATGAATGGATCAAAATATGTGTCAATATTTTGCTGTCGCATTGTGATTGGTGGTGGTTTTTTTGAACTCTTTTT
This sequence comes from Prunus dulcis, assembly GCF_902201215.1. NCBI lineage: Eukaryota > Viridiplantae > Streptophyta > Magnoliopsida > Rosales > Rosaceae > Prunus > Prunus dulcis. The sequence continues at coordinate 8,234,016 of NC_047655.1, read as the reverse complement.
GAGTGGTACTTGTTGTATATACTCAAAACTGCAAAGAGGTCGATTTCTTCACTTCCGTAGACAAGAAAAGGATGTCCATATGAAGGATTACATGTCTAATTGGTAAGCTAAAAAGATCATAGATTGACTTGGATTGGCATTTGGAGGTTACATGTGTGTGGCTTGAAAATTAGTACCAAATACAACTGCTTAGGTTTAAAAGTTGATGTATTTTCTTTTCGTAGTGTCTTTTTGGATCAACAAGATAGCGAAGAAGATTTGAAAATAATTGAGGCTTTTTTAAATATTAAGAAGAAAAATGCAACTAGACGATTAGTTAATTGGTATTTTTATTTTTTTAATATAAACTAAAACAAGCCTTATTGACCTTGTTATTTTCTTCATAAAATATACCCCTACTCTAGATGATTGGCAGAGTAGCCAATAAGGAGAATCTTTTTATATAAGAAGCAAATTCACACCATTAATTAAGTTAGTTAGCTCTGCTTTTGAGCATATACGGAATAAATATAATGTGGAGAAGAATAATGGGAGAAGATATATGACAAGGTAACCTCCCCACTACATGTGCCAATGTCAATGATTATCTCCTCTCCCTCTTTCTAAGTGTGTATTTGGACATCTCAATTCCCACGCAATCTCTTTCATATGATTCACTTCCCACATTCACCTAAACGTGCACTTAGCAAACTCTCTTGCAAGTTAGTAGTGTGAAAGTAACACTCTCTTTGAACCCATTTCAAGTATCTCATTTTCATCTATTTATGTACAACCAAATCACAATTATTAGCATTTAGATAACTGTTCGTTGATACCTGATTATTCGTGTATAGATAAATGTTCTTCCATAAATACGTGTGTGAACGATTGACCTACCTTTGATAATATAAAACTTGATTAGTGATGGGTTACATTCTTGAAAATGTGACAAAGAAAAGGAAATTCTTTGACATAGTAGAGAAAAGAAATACTAAAGAGGAACTCTCAAATGATGACGGATAAATTGATTTGAAAAGCAGTGCGCTATCACAACAACAATACGTGAGGGGATTGTGGGTCCAAATGAAGTAGAGTTCACAGTACAGTGGAGTGGAGTGGAGCTTGGATAAGTTGAAGCTAGCCAAACCGAAAGTGTTTGTGGTATGAGTTAGAGTATCTTTCTAGGGAATATCAATGAATGTGGCATGGGGTGGACCCATGAGAGAGAGAGAGAGAGAGAGAGAGAGAGAGAGAGAGAGAGGAGGATGATGATGATTGATGATCTCAAATATAGCTAAAGTGACTTGCAAAGTAAGGGATCATACATATACAGGAGTTGGGTAAATTAGGTACAACTGTTAGAGAGAGTGTTTATATATATTTGTTAGGCTTGGAACTAAAAAAACTTGATGAGTGCACCATAAAATTAAAATAAAAAATATGGTTTTTGTTATTATATTAAGCTAAAAATGAAAAAGAAATGAGAGCGAGAGAGAAAGGTACAGGTAGATACATGTGGCATGGCAATTGCCAACTCTGCTTTGCTATCCATTACTTCTTGTCATTTAATGAAACAGACTGGGAAGTGAGAGGGAGAGCTTTTATTGGCTTTTTTTTATAGCTTTATTGTAATAACAATACACACCAAGGAGAGGAAGAACCTAATCCATGACTTTTGGTTGTGGTGGTGGTGGTGCCTAACCCTAGCCCTTTTGCCATCCCATGCCACCGCATTGCCTTGCCCTCACTCTCTCACTCCTCACACACAAACACACTCACACACACTCTCTCTCTCTCTCTCTTGGTGTTATGTGCATAGCTCTCCCACTTAAAAAGAACATAGAAAAAGAAAGGAAAATTGTGAAAAGGAAAAGATGCCTCATCACTCACTTTTCGTGAATGAAAGGCAACCATGAACACTAACCACTTACTTACTCAAAGTATTCACACTTCAACAAATTAGATGAACCAACGAGAAAAATAAATAAACAACAAATTAAAGTGGAAAGAATTGATCAAAGAATTAATATTCCACAATTATACCCAATTGACAGTAAGTAATTAATTGAAAAATAATGCTTATAATTCACATTGATAATCTACTAATTAAGAATTTGTTTTTTTTTCACTCACTCCATCTCTCTCTCTCTCTCTCTCTCTCTCTCTTAATAATGACAATCCACCAAAGCAGGGGCGTTGAAGACAAGAGTTGTTTGTTGGGTAGGCACAAATTGAAACTTAGAGTCACGGTGTTGATGATGATGATGAAGCTGGTGGTGATGATGATCATTATCTTCTGGTGCAGGAAGGTTGAGATCCAGTGGAAGAACAGTTCTCTGCAGTTTGGTACTTGTGCCAATATTGCTAGGCAAAGCCACCACATGATTAGTACTGTTGTTGGCTGCTGCTGCTGCTGCTCTGTGCCTTCTCATGTGTCCACCAAGAGCTTGCCCAGATGTGAATTCAGAGCCACAAATTGAACACTCATGAATTTTGGGCTTGCTTCCTATTTGGCTTGAAATTGCAGGAGGTGGGCTGCTCTTATATTTGATGAACTGCTTGCTTTGATCTTCAAATTCCTCAAAAGTGGAGGCTGGGATGAAATGGGCTGGCGCTGGCTTTTTATCCTCTGTGCTCATGGCCTTGGGCTTCTTGTGACTTGCTCTGTGGCCACCAAGTGCTTGAAATGAAGGGAAGCTTCTGTTACATGTTTTGCACTCATAGACAAAGAAACCAGCCTTGCCCATGTTACTGGTTTGTTCTAGTCTTTGCTCAAAGATCTGCTTTGGGTTAACAGTCACATGATCTCCTTGAGCCAAGAGAATTAGGCAATTTGCCATGTCCTCTTCTTCCTCAGTACTCTCATAGATCTCACCAGAAGTTGTGGGCGATGTAAACGAATTACCATAATAATTATACTCATGATCTCCTCCCATAGCACCACCACCACCACAGGCGCTTGATGAGCTAGACGTCCCCGCAGCCACGACGCAGTTCGGGGACAGAGGCCTCGGGCGCTTGGTGCGCTTGCCTTTGATCATGATCATCTGGGATGCTTGATCACTGCTCAAAACCAATTCTTCTTGGCCTTCCATACTCGCAGACCAAAACCCAGAACTTGATTCCGACCAAGAGCTTAGCTTAGAGAGAAAAATAAAGAAAGAGAGAGGTGTTTGATGAAAGAAATGAAAGGTGTTTGATGAGAAGTAAGAAAGGCAAAGGCTGAGAGAGAGTAAGAGAGAAAGAGAGAGAGAGAGAGAGAGAGAGAGAGAGAGAGCAATGAAGGGAAGCAAGGAAAGAAGAGGGAGTGTGGTTGTTATATATAGTGAATGGTAAGAAAGTTTTGTGGGGTCAAAAGCCGCCCCTCCGCTCACAGTTAACCATAAATGAGTCTGCCACCAAAATCTTCCTTGCGTTTCCAACCTTCGAAGTGTTATTACCAAGAAAAGTTTGTTCTACTTTCACGCGAATATATTGTACGTCAACATTTATTTCAATTGGAGTCATGTGTTATCTCCTCTAGCATCATGAGAGGGCTAGAGAGGAAAAGGGAGAGACATATTTTTACTCACTATATTTTTTACCACATCGCTTATAGAAGTCATCAGATCTATACAAACAAGACTCGTTTAACGTAATCAGGTTAAAGTAAATAGTAAATAAGGTAAATGTAGAATATACTACTTGGCCAAGTATTAAAAGGGTAGATAGATTTTTTAATGATTAGGTGCTTGGTTTGTTGTTTTGTAGCTAAACTAAAAGAGATGACTCGTTGGAGTGCATGGCAAAAAGGTTGCTTTCTATTATTGTTTACACAATAATACTATTGTAGAGTGTTAATATAGTTTGTTATAGTGTAATGATATTATTGTAGAGAGAGAGAGAGAGAGAGAGAGAGAGGACATGAAAATAGAAAATTAGAATGGAAACAGTTCAAGAAATGGTTGGTACAAACGTTTGGAGTCGGTTTCACACTCTCTTTCTCACATAGTAAGCCAACAAAAGTCACGAATAAACACACCCATTAAAGCAAAGGAGAATGGCACGTTAAAAGCATGGCTACACCTCATTCACTTCATGTCCTCTTAAAGAAAAGTACCACTACTTCTCATCTATTGAGTAATGGGGGAGGAGATTCGGGTGGCTTTCAAGCAAACCCCATACAACTTTTTTTCTGTCAACTATTCTTTCTTTCTTTGTTCACTTGCTCTCTCTCTCTCTCTCTCTCTCTCATCTAAAGCTCGTGCCAATAAGCTCTCTCTCTCTCTCTCTCTCTCTCTCCCTCTCTCTCATCTAAGCATATCTTTGGGTTTGCAGGGCACCAATTAAGCCACCACTGTGCCCAGCCTAGCAAGCAAAAGAAAGGGACATCATTCAAGCACTGTGAACAAGTCAAGTAGGCTTTGGTTAAGTGATAAGTAGGGTATGTTTACCATACAATACAAGTATATATGCACACGGGCATTTGGTGACTAATTATCCTCATCATCATCTTGTTTAAAAGCAAGTTGACACTTGCAGCTAATTAATTTGTGATGCCTCGACGCTAACCGTATTTTAGCATTTATTCTGATGCCATACATTAATAAAGCAAAGTCAAAATTTGCTAATTTAGTAAATTCAATACATTAATAATGCCTAATTACATCATAAGGGAGACTAATTAAGCATCCCATGTTAAATTAGGTTGACCTAAATCACCAACCTAGTTATTTTTATCTTGCACAAGATCATGAGCATCTTCATTACCATTTTCGTTATCGTCTAAACTTTTTTTACACATTACTTAGTAGTCATATCTCATTAATCTTCAAATCCATCAAATTTTTAACTTTTTTTTAAGGTTGAAGTAATCATTCAATTTATATGTCTCTCTCTCTCTCTCTCTCTATATATATATATATATATACATATTGGAACTGAATTTGCAAATTGATGTTGAAAAGATCAATTTCCCAATATAGTTTCATACATGACACTATTAAACGGAAAATAGGATTAAATGCATGAAAAGTAAATTAAGAGTGGCCCATTTTAAAGGCAAATTGGCGAAAAAACCTTTTATTATTCATCGAAAATATTGTACATGTGTTCCTCTATTTATTCAGATCATGAAAAAATAGATTATGCTATATTGACTTATTAACTTGTTAACGTTTTTAATACGGCGCTCCATATCCACGTATATAAACACTATAAGTTGAAATTTGTTAATTGCTCTGCGAATGCGATTGTTGGGAGGGAAAGAGAGAGCTTGAGAAGAAGTGAAGTGAGTTAGTCGGCATTAGAAAACAGAGATGGACCAACATTTAAAAGGAAATATGGGAGCTATTTCGCTATAAAACTCGGTTGCTTTTGCAACTTACAACTTCAAAGTATCTATTTTTCGTTTTTTTTCTTTTAAAAAAGGGACCTATCTAGAAAAAGAAAAAGAAAATTTGAGGCCATGTTGACGGGGCACCTATTGCACACTGATTGAGACTCAGAAAGGGTAGGAGATTAAAGAAATTAAATTGCAATATATATTATATTGGTTATTATGCTTTTTTTTTTTTAAATATTATTTTGTATTGACTTTTAAATGGTTTTTTTATAAAAATATTCATTCAAACTTCTAAAACCAAAATGTAAAGAAAGTCTCAGAATAACTAACGAAGTTTTAGGTAACTTCTTCACGACTTCATCATCTAGTGTGGTTCATGTACCGTTGACCCACTTTATTATTTTTTTCTTTTTTCCTAAGCAGCCACCCATTCTTCATCCGCTACATTATTTGTTTGGTGTGCATTATTCTTTCCCATTTGTTTTTCCCCCAATCACTAGAGTGCATTCATTTTAGATCCATGCATTTTTAAATTTAACTAGAAGAATGGTAGTTTTGGCATATGTGATTTTTTGAGTATAAGTGATAGTCTAAATTATAAGGAAGGGGGTTTCTCTCTCACCCACACAACTGATGCTACGGGAGTTTGAGCATGAGACCTCTAATCTACAAGTCAAGACCCCTTTTTCATTGGGTTAGACTCCGTTAACAAGTCTACAAGTCGTATATATATATATACGTACATACCGTCTTTACAAAAATTATGAAATTTATTTTCTCGCAGTTAGATATCTGAATAATTTTATATTGGTTCATTTGTTTCTTTTTGTAATAGAGACTTTTCAATGAGTAATTTTCTAAGTGGATAAATCATAATTCGCAGTAGCACCACAAAGAATCTGTATTTTTCTTAAGATAAATAAAAAGATGAATTATATATTATAATTAATTATCGGGGCATCAGTTATCAGTGTGAAACACTTTCAGTTGTAGCAGTGGAATAAAGAATCTATCTAACCGACAAGCGCCATTAACGGATTTAAGCATATGCCTTTCTTCCTCAGAATAACAAAAATTAAGATCGTGGCTTGTAACAATATATATTCGAATTTCGTTGTTTTTTTCTTTGATTTTAATTTTATTTTCTATTTGTGTGTAAGATCAACTAAGGATCCATGGACATGATCAAAGAAGTGGGTGCACCTATTCCTACGGTACAAGCCATCCTCTTCAAAAGTCCATATAGGTTTTGGATCTATCCCCTCTGTTACGCAGAAACAAAGATAAGGGAGAACAAATTGATAAAGAAATACTTTTAGTTTTGTATGTTTTTTTCACCGAAAAATTGGGGTACAAGTCTTCAAACACCATGTATTCCAAAGTCAACACAAGATGTTTGGAAGTTTCTTGAGATTTTTTTTTTTTTTTTTCTCTTTTGAATTACTTTGCAAAGTTTCAAAGTGACGGGCATGTTGCTCATTACTAATTGGTCCAACATTAATATTGTCCCAATTTAATCACATACATAGTTTAGAAAATGTGGAATTTTATCATAAAATATCTCGGTGTGATTGATAGTGAAACTACTCAATTGTGAAAAAAAGATAATAAATTGTTAAATCACAGACCCTTATGTTCGTCAAACTATCAAGTTAACCACTAATGTAATAGGGAATCATTGAGCCTGTTTTTCACTTGTATAGACACCAGATTGATGGTCGCGTGCCACTTTTCATCTCTTTAAATATCCAGAAGGCTAAGAGTCCCTTTAAATATAAAAATAATTCTTCTTTGTTGTTCATATGACATCTATTAATCCATGCGTCACCAAAAATCAAGGTTAACTTGACGATTGAAGTGAGGATGAGGTCCATGTGTAAAAATTCGTAACTTTAAGATTTTAATTTGCCAATATTAAAAAGATATCGACCAAAATTAACCTCAAACCACAGATTTACAAAATGTGATTGACCAACCCAAAAAAAATTATGCATACAAGGAGATGCTCATTGCAGATGAAATCTAATTTAAGTAAGAAGAGATTAGTGGCACGACATTGAGGAGGCAAAGGAAGGCAGATATTCTTGGCGTAACAGATGGATGTGTGGTTATTAGTCGTGTGAGGCACGTAAGTGAAGTAGTAGTAGTAGTAGTAGTAGTAGTGTGTGATGCTGCCAAGTGCTGCTGCTGTTGCTGTTGCTTTTAAAGCATAAAGTATAAGAGTATGTGGTGTACCAAAAATATAAGATATTCTTCTTCTTCTTCTTCTTTGTGCGTATCTGTACTCGGATTAATTCAGAAAAAAAGATTACGACAAAAGAGGGAATATTGGATGAGAATAATGCTTAGGGTCCTATATGCCTGAAATTTGCAATAATAATCCCATCATTTATCAGAGAAGCAGAAAATCACTTTGACTACAACTTTACTCTTTTTCTTTAGAATCTCATTAGTCATTAAGCTTCTTTTTCTTACCTAAGCACAACACTCAAGCAATTTATAACCCTATTATATAGTGTAAAATACGTCCATATCTTGCATTATAAGGCATGTTTGGGGTCCTAACTTATATGTAAAGCCAAGATATACTTTTTTTCAATCGTATAACTCAACCAGCTCGATCACTTAACTAAAGGGAAACTTCTAACTCAAGTGGTAAAACATGTACTCTCGTACACTGGCGGTAAAGTGTAAAAGGCCAAACTCTTATTCGAGTGTGACATATTCAATTTATATTATTTTCGATACAAATATTCAATTTATATATAGTTTCCGAACATGCCATAAGGCATTTTGAAATTTTCAGAATTTCATAAAAGCATTTTGATTCTGATTCCAAAATTCAAAAAAGAAATGGAAGACATTCATTGTCCAAATTTGTTTATAAAAAAACATTTTCAGGTTGAATTTCCCTAGCCATGTGTATTGAAAAGGTACCATGTCATAATCTCCACGCAAAAAGTATCAGAAAAAAGAGCTAATAAGCTCTAGTTTGAGTGGTCAAAGAAAGCTCCCTCAGAAAATATAAATAGGAATAATATTAGCATGGGACAAATTTATCCTAATTTAGACTTGGTGATTGTAACTTGTTGTGCACGTTGAGTTGGAGGGAGAAAGTGGGGACCCTAAGATATATATAAGCCAATTCATATGTAGTTTTGTGGATTGAGTACTTTACTTAGTCTCTGGGGTTGGAGGCTTGAAACTCACTCCACTTTTTTCAACAGTTGAGATGTCACTGCTTGGGGAGAGAGTGAGAAGCTTGTGACTTGTGAGCCACTCATGGTCATGAGAGCTAAGTGTTTTGCAACCAAGCTCGTCCTCATAAAATAATCAAAAGCTAACAAACCACGCTAGATCTGCTTTTTTTGGTAGTTTTTTTCTTTGTTTCTTGGTTGTCAGTGAACTGACTAACTGTCTTTGCAATTTGAAAATTGTTATTAAAGATGTTACCAAAATAAAAATAAAAATTGTTATTAAAGATAATGCAAACAAAGTGATGCCTAAAGTCTTCATGATATTTTGGTAGGTAGTACACCATGCTTGGACACTGACAGACTAAGCAAACCACATACACTACTACTTTGAATTTACTTCTCTTTTTTTTTTTTTCTTTTTTGTTTTTGTTTTTTGTGTGTGGTAAGAGTAATACCAAAGGTATGTATATTTACTAGCACTAAAATAAGAATTCACCCTTTAGTTAATGTCTAGACTGAAAATGTACTAATATACATTTCAAACTATTTGGCGAGAGAACAATTTATCTTTGTGCACGTTTTTTATGACATAACAATTCATGTTTTTACTATGCTAGAATTGACTTTAGCAACGGATAAAATATGTTGCCTATTTACCCATCCTACCGTGGTATTCGTGGTTGTTGCCTTTATACATTTACGGCATCAGTTCTTTCAAAAACACCGATACTAAAGTGCCTCCCGTGTGCCAAAAAAACACAGATGCCTAAACTTACAACGGCTTTAGTAGTTTTAATAATGCCGATGCTAAATATGTGATTTACAGCATCAGAATTCTATAATATGCTGATGCTTATTACAACTTACGACATCCCAAAAACCACAAGTACTGTTACCCTATTTTTTTTAACTTCAGTCTTTTCGCCTGTTGCATATTTAGTTTGTCTCAGAGTATCAACAAGACACCATATGTTCCAATTTATGTTGCATCACAGCAGCAAAAAATAGCAAAAGTACAAAAGAACAAAATAAAATTTAGAAAATTAAAGTACTGCTAGCTGCGAGCCTAATTACAAGAAGAAACCAAATTTATACACCTAATTATCCTACAAGTCAAGTTCTCCATATGTAAACACAGATATACCTTCAGCATCACCAAATAAATCTTAAACTTCACATCTGCATCTCTTCCACTTTTACCACTACCACCAAACTCCTCGTCACATAACCCACCATGCTCCCTCCTTTTGAAATCTGTCATTTATTATAAGGAACAAAGAAAATAATTTTGTTTTCCCTAAACTTGACATCTAATAATTCAAATTGATCAAGCACAGACTACATGCCATTACTGTTAATCAAATCAATCGTTTTTCACTGGAACTACAGTTAAAAAAGGCAAGGCTTTCTGAAATTTTTGATAATGTCTTTATACACTTTTAGTCTTATTATTTATAAAATCGATGCCTAATATATTAACAACATTGGTTTTTACGTTCGTCGATGCCTATGTGGTGTGGTGTAAAATAAAATTTGGTATAGTTCTTAATGTTCAAATTGACAGTGCACGTTTTTTATGACATGACAATTCACGCTCTTAATAATGTTCAAATTGACAATATACCAATGTACGTGTTTAAGTTTAACTAACTGTTAGGCAACATAACATATTCTTATCATGAACTTTTTCTTATAATATGACCAAACTTAACTAATTCGGGCACAGTACTGCTATCACAAATTTAGCGCCACTACTCATGCCTTAATTATATATTTAGGTAGCAGATAAACGATTCTCAGACACAGAAAAGTTCATGTGGCTAGTTGAGCGAGGCACGATAATGTAAGAGAGCAATGAAGCCATTAATTTCGTGTTTGGTGATGTGGAATTGGATGGTTGTTGTGGGTGGTGGAGGAAACCAAAGCATTCTCACCTTTTTACATATAATTTTCGGCTCGAGTGGATAAATATTTCTTAATTTTATTTGAAGGGTGTTCACCTGTTCCTCCTCCCCGATTATCGGCCAAAAAAGAACATAAAAAGAAAACTTCCCCCTCAATTATCTACTCTGACCTTATAGATCACATATATTTTAACCTACTTTGAAAGGTTCCCCATTTAATTTCTATCCATCTCTCCCTCTTAAGCAATGTCCAATGACCCCTCCACTTCCTCCACCCTAGAAGATGATCAAGACACCATCAATTCCACCACCATCACACCATCCTCAACAACTACCACTTCAGTCTCAGCCTCAGCTTCATCACATAACTCATCCCTCTCCAAATCCCAATCAGCAATCCAATCCCTCTCAACCATTCTCTTCTCTCTCCCTCCTTCCCTCTTCTCCTCCTCCAACCCTGCCCGCTCCCTCCTCCATGACCACCACACAGCCTCCCACATCTCCTCCCTTCTCCTCCAACCCGACTCCGGTGCAGGCCACAGCAACCTCTGCCGCTGGCTCTACGACACCTTCCAATCCTCCGATCCCGACCTCCAACTCCTCGTCCTTCGCTTCCTTCCCCTCATCGCGGGCATCTACATCTCCCGTGTGGCACTCCGTGTACCCCTAGCCGGCTTTGAGGCCGTCCTCTTAGCCCTCTACGCCCACGAAACTGCAACACGTTCTGGCCACTCCATAACCGTCAGTGTCCCCGACCTGTCTCATCCCAGTCTCTACCATGAAACCAAAGCACCCGCTAAAAACAACTCCACAGGCCTAAACTTGGCTGTCATATCTCCAAGTTTGGAACCCTACGGTACAGTGAGGTCCACAAGGAGGGCTAGGATTGTTGGGGTTGCACTAGAGTTGTACTACAGCAAGATACATGAAATGCCAGTGCTGTCGAAGATCGAATTTTGCCAGTTTTGTAAGCTTTGGGCTGGCCAAGACGGTGAAATGTACAAGGAGATGACTGGTAGTAGCTGTAGCAATAGGAATGAATGCAAAGAAGAGGATGGGAATGGAGAAAAGGAGGGGAGGGTTCCTCTGCCATGGGAATTGATGCAACCGGTTTTGAGGATATTGGGTCACTGCCTTTTGTGTCCAAACCAAAACAAGGAGTTGGTTGATAAGGGCAGTGAGGCTTGTAGGAGTTTGTATGCCAGGTCTATGCATGATATCAATCCCAACGCTATTTTGGCCACTGGGAGTCTTCTTAGGCTAACCAAGCAAACATTGGACTCCAAGGATGATTTTGATCCAACTGAGATTCCTAAATCTCGAGTTATTAGTATCTAGGTTCTCATTCTCCTCCTGATAATCAACAAGTTATAAGTTTAGTTAATTTTTAAAACTTTATTCTAAGACAATATTAAATCCCAAGTTTATTTCTCCCATCCAAATGCACCGTTATAGTCTTACCCTCTTTTCTAGGGTTTTGATCGGTTTTTCTATATATACATATTTTGAGCTCACTTTGTCGACCACAACAAGATTGATGGAATAATATGGGAAAATGATTTATGTTGACTTCTTATATTCAATTCTTACATGTTTTGGGTTCATTGTAATTATATTTGTTGATGTGTTCTTCTTTTTATTTATATATAAGCGATAGTCTAAATTATTCTAATCCTTGTAAATATATTGAAATGATTGTTGATGTGTTTCTTTTTTGAAGTCATCTTCTAACCTTTACCAGCTACCTCCTCTCCTATATATTTTCAGCAATTCCATTTTCCCTCAATCAGTTTTGGAATTTCGATCCCTTAACCCACATATCTTCTCACTAAGCCGAATTGGTCCTAACAAGTTCTTACGAATTCATAAATGAAAAATATAAACTAATAGAGGATTATTTGATAAATTATTGCAAGTATATGATAATACGTATATTAATGTTGATTGACATCATAAGCTAAAATAAAAGATTAATTCATTCCATTGATGGACTTATTCTTCTTCTTTTATTTTCCATCAAAACTCATCATTATATCTACGTTGTTAAAGGATATTCTTGCCGCTGGTTTTGATGATTCTCGTTCATCACATATTTACATTGATGTAAACACCTCCAAGCATCTCTATTATCTATAACGGCATCAAAATATTGTACCATGGTGAGTTACCCCATTGCACATTGCAATAAAAGTGTGTTGTTTGCCAAATATTCGGGTCGAAACTCCAACTAGTTTCTTGATCGTCTGCCAGAATTTACAAGCCAAGATCATTGTCTGCAGATTTGCAGGGAATGTTCACGCTTTGGCCGCCCCCTAGCTTGTTGGTAATACGGACAGTCACTCTTGGCATGGCCACCCGCAAGCTTGTTGTCAAAGCAAAAATAAAACAAATATTACAAAATTGTTTATAGTTTTCATGAATACTTTATACTCAATATGAAATACAAAGGTAGTGAATGAAGTCTCTGCAAGGCCGCAGTTTATATATGAAGCTTTCGAGTATGCTCATGTTATTTATTGAACTCTTCGTTTGTTCGTTATTTTTGTTGATGTGTTTGGACTTGGTCAAAAAAACAAAAGCTAATAAACTCTAGTTTGAATGATCAAAGAAGTCCCTCAGAAAATATAATTAGGAATAATATTAGCATGGGACAAATTTATCCTAATTTATATTTGGTGATTGTACCTTGTTGTGCATGTTGTTTGGAGTTGGAGGGAGAAAGTGGGGACCTTAAGATATATATATTGATGCGAGATATAATGGAATAGGGAGATTGAACGATAACCCTACAAGTAACACTCTGGAATTCACCAACAAACTGAAATTCACTAGAGAAATTGAGTAAACCTCAAATATATTGACTGAAAATAAGATGAATTAATTGACAAATACAATGCCATGAGTTGGCTTAAATAGAAAACACAGAAACCCTCAAACCATAAGAAACTCTAGGTTCTAGAATATTCTTAAACTTAGCTAACAAGAAAATAATAAAAATCATATCTAAAATCACATTAGGAAAATAATATCATAATAGATTAACTTATTCTTAAAAATATTAAATAAAACATTAAATTAAATACAAATCTTGACAGAAAATTCCAACTATACACCTTCCTTCTTTTCCTAGTGCCATAATTGATATTTAATTGAAATTTTCCTATCTTACACGATTTCCTTTCAACTTTAAACCATTTTATTTTAATTAATTTTTCACACTATAATTTACCCATATTTCCTCTTACACCATGTATATATATATATATATATAAGCCAATTCATATATAGTTTTGTGAATGGAGTTACTTTACTTAGTCTCTGGGGTTTGGGGACTTGAAACTCACTCCACTTTTTTTAACAGTAGAGATGTCACTTGGGGAGAGAGTGGGAAGCTTGTGACTTGTGAGCCACTCATGGTCATGAGAGCCAAGTGTTTTGCAACCAAGCACGTCCTCATAAAATAATCAAAAGCTAACAAACCACGCTAGATCTGCTTTTTTTGGTAGTTTTTTTTTTCTTGGTTGTCAGTGAACTAACTGTCTGTGCAATTTGAAAATTGTTATTAAAGATAATGCAAACAAAGTAGTCTTCATGATATTTTGGTAGGTAGTACACCATGCCTGGACACTGACAGACTAAGCAAACCACATACACTACTACTTTTAATTTCCTTCAAAATTAAAATAGGAATTCACCCTTTAATTAATATATAGACTAAAAATGTACTAATATACATATCAAACTGTTTGGTGTGAGAACAATTTGTCTATTTTTGTGCACGTTTTTTATGACATGACAATTCATGCTTTTAATGTTCAAATTAACAGTACATGTTTCTTATGACATGACAATTCACGCTCTTAATATTTAGATTGACAATATACCATGTACATGTTTAAATTTAACTAACTGTTAAGCAACATAACATATTTTTATCATGAACTTTTTCTAATAATATGACCAAACTTAACTAATTCGGTCACACTGGCACTGCTATCACAAATTCAGCCCCACTAATAACGATTCTCAGGCACAGAAAAGTTTATGTGGCTAGTTGAGCGAGGCAGGATAATGTAAAAGAGCAATGAAGCCATTCATTTGGTGTTTGGTGATGTGGAATTGGATGGTTGTTGTGTTGGTGGTGGAGGAAACCAAAGCATTTTCACCTTATCAAAAGAATGAATGATTGAGTAGGATAGTGGCAAGACTGCACCTGATAATGCGAATATAGAATTTATTCAAAGTCTGAGCATAATGTTTTGGATTTTGAATTATGACATACTTATGCAGGTTACACACACAATAGAAGATTTGTGGACATGGAATTTACAAAATAAGGAAGGTTGACTCTTTATGCTTTGGTAAACGATATTAAAACATACCGCTTGTAGCTAATTTACACGTCAATGTTTCCAAATTAATTTTCACTACTTAAGCTCCTAATCTTCAAGTTCGGGTGATTGAAAAAGAAAGAAATCTTTGAATTCTCTGCGTTTTATTTTATCTTCCTAAAGCAGGATACAAAATTTACAAAGTATATTAGAATGTTATAGAAATATCTATTAATATAGTGATATTTAATTTACAAGTTAATAACCCATAAGTTGATAAACTTTTTTTTCCTATTCTATTTTACTGTTAAAATAAAAATAAATATTTAATTACATTTTTATTATATTTCATATATTTAAATATATTTAGTTATGTTTAATATTATATAAAACAAGCGCCACCGGCATCACCCACTCACACCCCTCACCACCAACTTACCATTAGAATCCCCAACCCACCACCAACATCAGATACGATTATATCACCACCCCCGCTGTTAACCACATCTCATTATAGATTCATGCCCTCTAAAAAGATATTAAATTTTGTGTTTAAATTTCATTATAGGTTTACCAAACATGTTTTGTGGTAAAATAGGAACATTAATTTCCATTCTTGCAACCGCTTACTCAAAGAGCTACCCTACCATTAGAATTCGTGGCAAAACTATTATGCAGGAATTTCATGATCTTTCCTTACCCGAAAAGCAAAAACCTCTACCATCTTCGCATGCATTATTTTACAAAAAGAAGAAGGATCAAATAGGGTTACGTATTGCATGAAACTACTAACAAATTGTTCTCATTACACCAACCTCACGAAACATGACTCAGAGTAGCATTACACTCTTGACTATTTACCACCCAAAAGCCTAACAAAAGGACACACAGAAAAAGCTTAACGCTGCCTGCCAATTCAAGCAATCTCAAGAATCAGATCTCTCTCTCTCTCTCTCTCTCTCTCTGGTTGAGATAATTAGTGGGCACTAGTAATAGTGATGACTTTAATTAGTACTGAAAGTCATGTGTTTGATGGAAGTTAGAACTAATGCACATAGAAGAAGATAATATATAAGATAATTAAAAAGGAAAAATAATAGTAATTAAGGCTTTCCCTCTAACCACAACCACAAGGACTTTGTGCCAAACTTCTTTTATACCTTCAAATTAGGCTCTTACATACTCAAACTCTTTTTAGTACTAATCGTATTTTGGTACCTGCCTCATGACTTGGTCACTTTTAGCCCAACACGTACGTTAGATGGCCGGTGGGAAAGGAGCCTTAATAATGAGTTGGATCTTATACTTATATAAATTGTGTTGATGTTATTTGCTATATCGTTGCTTGAAATACCTTCAAAGAAACTAAAAATGAATTTCAATTTAATGCGAGGACCGGCGGTGCCTATTCATGAGATGTTTGCTAGATCTGATGCATGCTGGTGTACTAGTTTGTTGGCTGCTCTTACCAGAATGATGGCATGAAATGCACCGCTTACCAGCCACGTGTTGACTAAAAAGCATTGGCTAAGCCTACTAAGCCAAGTTTATAGGACCCCAACAAATGTAAAAGAAATCGTGATTCAAAGTTGACTAATCACTATCAACTAACTACAAGTAGTTCTGGAGTTGAGAGAGATTATTAGGGTGTCAGGTGTCCCCTCACAAAGCAAAAGAAAGAGACTTTCATGCAATAGTGTAATGACACGGGGATAACTTTTACATGAGTCATTATATTATTGGACAGGGACAGCAAAACAGTGTTATCCTCGTTACAAGAAAGTTTTTTCTGCCCATAAAAAGGTTCATAATTTATCTATGAAGAATCAAAATTAAAAAGATCCTAACATTGTGAGGGCTTGCAACTGTAGTGATTAAGAGCATTTACCATTATTCGAGGTTTTGAATTTAAATTCTCCAATCATGCTAATGTGATAAAAGAGAAATTGCTAACATAATTATGGATTCAAATTCTCCCCACTAGATCAATGGTCCATGATATTAAGGCACAGCTCCGAGAGACATTAATTATCAATGTGGACTCCATTGAATCTTTGACAAATTAAACTTGTTTTGCCTAAATGATTTACAGGTTAAAAGGTTCTTGAATGGGCGATGGATTCACTTTGTACAATTTTACCATTTGCTAGTGGATTGGATTAGAGCAGCTGAACAGACTGTTAGAATGTTCAAACAAGTTGAAAGAAGATAAAGCAAGTTGCTTGAGCAGCCGAGGTTCAAGCTTGGAAGTTTGCTATGCCACTTGAGGTCTGCAAAAGAAAATAGAAAATAAGAAAAATTGTGAGCCACCTTTGGTCCTACGCCCTTAAACAAACCTAGAAAAAAACAGAAAACAAAACTGTGCCTCGTGCCCTTTCATGGCTCTTCGCTTGTCCAAAATAGGGAAAAAAAAAAAAAAACCTGAGCCTTCCTCACCGTCCACCTTTCCCTTTGTACCAAAATAGAAAAAACAAAGCTGTCTCCTACTCTTGCATCACATATCGGTTAGGTTTTCACTCCAGTAAAAAGACCAGAATCGTGCTCACTCTTATGCGATGGTAGAACATTAGGTTTTGATTTATGTGTGGCATCCTTGTGCATGTACCATGTTAATCTTCCATGTATCATTCCGGTTTTGTCGGATGTAGGCATAGCAACTCAAGTCAATAACAAGTTTTCACTCTCACAATGCACTCAGGCCAATAGACACTAGAATCATGCTCATTCTTATGGGATAAAGGACATCATTAATCCAATCTTACTGCTTTCAAAAGTCAAAAGCAAGTTCTCCACTCTCATAATGCAACCATAGCAACTCAAGTTTATTGAGATCAAAATATTCCACAAATGTTATAATGACCTTGTCCATAATATTACATTACACCCTCAATAGATTAGCTCTATATGAGAAACTTTAGTACCACAGCAGCCAAATCTTCATACCAAACTGATTTGAAAAGGACGTTGTCGTTACACTGGTGTCAAACCAACCACACCTGCAAGCCAAGAAAAATGAAGAAAATTGATAATTTAATGAAATCATGGAAACAAGCCAAGAAGTTCCATATATGCTGCAGTGTTGCAGGAGAACATGTTCAAGAAAAAACTCAACAATACGATGTGATTATGTGATTATAGGGTTCACAAAATGAAAGTTCAACTAATATCGGCACTTGAAGCACTATGCATCTGTACAACTAAAGTATTTCCCTTTTGATGCTTCTAAACGCATAGCATATCCAACAAAGATCAGATATTATATTCCCAATTATCACTCAGTTAACTCCTATAAAACAAATTATCACCTAATTAATCATCCTCATCCTGACTAGGATGCGTGAAAGCATTTTTCAAAGGGAAATGGCATTCACAGGACTACCTATTAGCTAAGGAGAAGCGGAAAATCATATACTAGTTCTGTTCTTCCTATGTTGAACACAGCTGCTATATGCCTAATGCAAGTATCTCTGTTATACGTCTACCTATAATGTTGTGACTAAAGCCTATTATATAGAGCAGCAAGCGACGGAACAAATAATGAAGGGTAGACTACCATTACCATTACCAGAATGAAACTCACAAAATACTCACTCTCAACCCTTGTTCACTCGCTAATTCACTAGAACTACAGTTTAATAGGAAAGAGTGAAAACCAGAGAGGGATGCTCCAAATGGTTCTCAAAGCCTTCTTAATGAGGCTAATGATGAGAAAAATGAATCCTAGGATAATGGCAATTGATGAACCATTACCGAAACCCATTAAACATGTTCGACAGCCTCATGAATGTACCCTTTAGAACCTAGCCATTAATCACCATAGTATCTCAGATGACCCTATACCCAAACGGTTTGACCAAACCCATCTCACTTGTGCCCAACAAAAGAAGTGGCATTTTTTTAGGTGACCTTGTGAGTTGGCTTAAGTCCTTCAATTATTTTAAATTGCAACAGGCATCAAGATGTTGGGGAAATAACAATTTCCACCCATAGATTGGGACATGAAAGATTTCATCAGCATATGTAAGAACTGGAACTCATCATTTCTATGTTTTTAATTAAATTAGTTGGCTGTGAATTATTACGACGATTACAGAGTTTTGGATATATTCAACTGAAAATACAGCCCATATACCGTTTTCTAATTTTTATCTGAGGCCAGTTCCTCTTCACATTAGAACCCAAAATAGTCGATTCTCATTATCAATATTTACAAGCTAAAGCAAAACAATGATTTTTTATATTTATTATATAGAGGTTTCTCAAGACCCCAATTAAACACGGAAATGGTTAGTGGATCGTCTTGGAAGGGTTTCTAATGCTATAGTAAGTATATGCAGACATAAAGACATGCATAAATATAACATTCTCCCCCAAATTCACCCAAAAGAATGTTGACAAAAGGTATGATGTTTCCCAAGTTTCTATGCATAACAAACTTGTTGATCACAATTTCATATTTTACAGTACCTTAACACAGGTAAGGCATATGGGCACTTTTTAAACTCTTTTTTCACATATAATAAAAATTTACAGTAATCAAATTATTTTTATTTCGCTATATCAAGCACCTACTTGGTTCAACAAATAAATAAATAAAATTAATGATTGAGTGGAATAAACTTGAAGCAAATAATCAAAATCATGTTACGAATCATTTGTTAAGAACAATGGTCCATGTCTAATGAAATAATTACCTTATTACCCGACAAAAATTATTCATCATCATCAACTTATCATATTCTTCCAATTCGCAATTACATAAAGGAGCAATAAACAACATATAATCTTCTTCCAAACAGGAAAAAAGAAAAGGGACTGAAGAAAAGAGAAATAAATGTGAATCAGAATTTTCTTGCTTACCACATGCCAATCTTCCACCTGCATTGCCAGTGCTTAGACTAAGCTCGTGTCCACCTACAAATGCAACCCAAATGTGATTGAGGAAAGAAGTAAGAAGAATTTGAAAGAAACATCAAAGTTAGTAACAAAGTTCCCTGACCCTAAACTCACATAGGGGGTCGGTCTTATGCTAAAAACTTGCTTCTCCTCCATCCCCCAGAAAAGAACAAGGGAAGGGAGGAGACAACTTTTTCTGTTTAAATTTCTTGTCTTTACCTACCAACTGGTTAGTTCAACCATATAAACCATTGCATGTAAAGTTTGCCCTACTCATCCTTTAAATGTACTAACAAGTTTCTTCCACAAGCTAGATTACAGACATACTTACCCTTTCCAAGGTCATCCACAAGCTCATGAACGACAAGTGCTCTTCCAATTACAGCATTAGGACCAGTTAATGGAATCTACAAATTTAAGATAAAACCAAAAACTGAGTAATCATATACTACTTGGGTAGGAACACAGTACAAAGTGTGAACATAAAAATTGTCAGCACCACAACTAAACCTGCATGAAAATAAAGATAAGCATGCCCTGAGCTTACAAACATTCTTATAGAAGAACATTACCCAAGTTTAATGATTACCTGGTTATCCACGATTGTTGCCTCTGCCACCCCTGCAACCCCACAATATATCTCTTAGTGCATTAACTGGTATGGAAGATTGAAAAAAATTTGTAAATGAATTTAAAAAATGAATTACCATCGGCATTAGCAACTATGTTTCCCAGGTCACCCGCATGACGGATTTCATCCTCAGGAGCACCATGTGTCAAATTTTTAGGATTGAAATGTGGTCCTAATATTTAGAATTAATTGCAAAGTTATAAGGAAAAGACAAATTCATTACAATGGCTTAAAAAAAGAATCACAAATATAACTACGTCAACTGAAATATTATAACTTTAACAGTTTAAGCTTGAAACGAAAGCAATCCATACCTGTGGATATGCATCCATTTGTTGTGTCACCGTACTCATGCTACACAAGAAAGAAAAACACTTAGGTATTGCAAGTATACTAATCCACAGATGACAGAAGCTAATGCAGAAACACTCACTAAGTGGAACCCATGAGGCCCAGGAGTAAGTCCTGTAATACGAACATTCACAGTTGTAGGCCCTAGGAACAGTACAACACGATCAGTGATGAGCAGTCATTGCACCATCAAATGCCATTGAAATTATGAGTTCAGACTACCTTCACACCTACGCTTTTGAGCATGGAATTCCGACCGCTCACTCACAATTAAAGGAAGCATTGAAACAGCAATAAACTAAATCAAATATAAACTCAACTTTGAAAAAGTTGACTACCCCCATTTTCATAATTGTCAACAAAGAGAAGTCAAATTTAGAAACAAGAAAATCTATACATTGGACTAATGATTTAAGATAAAGAACCTATTCACTACCCAATAATGCAGAACTAAAATTCAGTTCTAATCCGCTAAAGCTTCCACCAACACATCATTTTTTCCACATTTTCATTCCCTCAGACATAGAGAATGTAAGAATGGAACCAAGCAGAATTAACAAGTTAAGGATAAAATAAAACAATCGGAAACACTATAAAAAACCCAAGTGAGAGAAGAAAAGAAGAAGAAGCAGATTTCGATTAGAAAATCAAAGATATAAGGGGAATGAAGGGTAGGCATAAGAAGAGACCATCGTCTTCTTGGCTTAAGGTGACGACCCCTTCGACACTGGAATTGCCCTTGAGGACAGCGACGGCTTTCTTGGTGGCGGCAACCACAGTGAGAGGCCTATGGGCTGCGGCGAGAGACATGGATTGGAATTGGGATTTGAGTGGGAGCTTAACAGAGAGGCCATGGAAGGAGGAGTGAGGAAGTGGGTGAGAGTTAGGGCTTTGAATTTGGGAGAAGAGAGTGGGAGATGAGTAGGTTGAGAGCATCAAAGTGTGGGCTGCCATGGCTGCCAAGGCTGCTTGCATTGCTTGTTTGGGTTGGTTTGTGGAGGTGGATGATAGTGAGATGAAATTGAAGATGATGTTTTGAGAGTGAGCTTTTTTGTGGTCAACGAGGATTTGCCACTCAGGTGCTTTGGTGCGGTCCAATTCTGGGACCGGGTTGGGGTTATCTGGGCCTTTGGTTCTTAGTTTATCACTTTTAGGCCATCTCCAAGGCAGAACCCTTAGAGCCATTCCAGCGGACGGGCCGAGCCCGAGGCGAGGGGGGAAAAAAAATTCGTTCCACCGCCTAGCCCAAGCCCAGGGGGGTGTGGGACCCACCAACTCAGGCCAGCCCGAAGGCAAGACCAACCCGCTCTGCAGCCTGCAGTCGCTCACGTCAGCGCTCACGTCACGCTGATGTCGCGTTCAAATTTTTTTTACCATTGGCGCGTGCAATGCACGCGCCAACTGACAGGACCCGATTCAAATTCCGCTTTGGAATTCGACCCTGACCCTGACCCTGTGCGTGTCCGACACTTGGCGAATGTCGGACACAAAAGACCTATTTACCCTTCTAGTTTCAAACTAAGATTCAAAATTTGCCTGGACTCCTACCGAAAATTCGGCAGAGTCTCCCCTGTAATTTGTTCAAAACCCAAAATTACACCTGTCAGAACGAGCAAAAAACCATATGTCCCAGCAGCAAGCACAGGCGTCACCCGACGTGGTCACAGGTATTTTATCAGTTTTTGGAACCCCTGCTAGAGTTTTGATTGACCCTGGGGCTACGCACTCATTTGTCACACCTAGTTTTGCCCGCAATGCTAATGTAAGACTTTCAGCCCTACGAGACGAACTAGCGATCTCTGTACCTACATGAGAGATTTTTCATGTAGGTACGGTGTATCGAGATAGTACAGTGTTGGTAGGAGATGTATGTTTGGAAGCAGATTTGATCCCGTTGGAAATGGTGGGCTTGGATGTCATTTTGAGCATGGATTGGTTAGCCAAACTCATGCCTCAGTGGATTGCTTCAGGAAAGAGGTTATATTCCGTAATCCTGGACGACCTGAAGTGACATTTTATGGTGAGCGCAGAGTACTTCCATCTTGCCTCATCTCAGCTACTCGTACGGAGATGACATTATCCAGTAAGTGGAAAATTCTCAATAAAGAGTTTGGAAAATGGAGAGCTGCCCTAGCAAAAGTGATGGACAACTATAGAAGCGGGGAAAATCGTACTAACGAGGTAAGTATTTTATAATTTTTGTTTTATTAAGTTTAATCTCCTAATATATATATTTTGTTAATATTGCTTGCATTTTCAATATTTTGTTAATATTTCTTGCATTTTAAATATTTTGTTCATATTTCTTGCATTATCAATATTTTGTTCATATTTCTTGCATTTTAAATATTTTGTTCATATTTCTTGCATTATCAATATTTTGTTAATATATCTTGCAATTTAAATATTTTGTTCATATTTCTTTAATTTTCAATATTTTGTTAATATTTCTTGCATTTTCAATATATTGTTAATATTTCTTGCATTTCCACTTGTTTCTTAATTTTCTTGCCCTTCTAATTTATTTGTAAGGTTAACTGCATTTCCATTATTTTTTTTTTTTGTTACTTGCATATTCCAATATATTTTAAATATTTATTGCATTTCCATTTTTTTGTTAAATAAATTATTCAAGTACAAATGTGGTTCGGTGCAACCGGGGGTGGCAAAAAAAGTTTCAACCATCATGAATGTTGGGAGGTGGTGAAATATTGCAAACGCTTCATAATTATTCACACGGGTCCCGTCGTTGTGTTAAACGAGACGCCACTCAGTGATTCAATGACATCGGATTCACCTCTCGATTCTCTTATAGTCAAGACTCACCCATCGAAAAGGAGCCGATGTCCATTGGCCGAAAGGCCGCGAAGGCAAAGAAAGCGGGTAATTCAAGCAATCATAATTCACAATTTTTGGAGGAAATTGCAAGGCAAAACGGCATAAGAATAGAAATGGAGCAAAAACGCCAACATAACGAGTTGGCCCTTCAAGCTGAGTATGCACGAGAAATGGAGTATTTGCACAAAAAAAATATGGACAAGACGGATCGGGAAACCATGACGATGGATACAAGTCATATGTCCTCTGAAACAAAACAATTTTGGAAGCTAGAACGAAGGGATGTTATGAGAAGAAGGCTTTTCCAGGATGATGGGCCTAGCAACACGGATTGGTTAAATGATGGAAACTATTAAATTAGTTAGCATACCTTTTATGTATTTGTATTTTTCATGTTTTCTATTAAAGTTGTTGTAATTCATGTATTTTATTTTAGTAGTAGTAATTGTTAATGACTTGTATTGGATTTCTTTATTTAATAAACAAAGCATTCAATAAAACACCTTTTTATTCAACATATTCCATACATCAAACAAAACATAATTAAAATATAAAAAAAAACAAATAAGGCACAATAATAATAACAAACCACAACCAAACTATAATAAATAAAAAAACAACACAACCAAACCATAACTAAATAAAACATAACCAAAGCATCTATGCTCCATCATTCATCTTCATTGCCTTTTACCGCCCATAAATGGTCCATCAAGTCAAGTTGACGCCTTTCATGAATATACGAAGATTGCATCTCTGTATATCGGTCTATCATCCGGGTCATGAAACGACCATCCCTCACCAACGGTTTTGGCTCAAATGGTTCTCCACTTGGCCCCATGAGCCTTTCATAAATTCGTGTCAAGGCCGTGTTCATGGGATCCGGTTCGTAGACCTCTACAGCATCACAATCGTACTCATCCTCCACAATCATATTTTGGAGGATAATGCAAGTCATCGTAATGCTTCTGAGGATCTCCTCATCAAACATACGGGCCGCACCTCGAATAATCAACTACCGAGCTTGAAGGATACGGAAGAAGTCCTAAAATCCCAGCAGCATCACACTTTTGAACAAAGTATGCATCATAATTGCAAATATCGTGCATGACTTTATTGAACAAATGGGGTTGGATTCTAAATCGCCTTTGAAAATCAACATCAGAGTACAAAGAAGTTGGGATAAAATAATCTTCCAAAAAATTCTTACCCCGAGAATGCCTATGTCTGTCCACATTCCGGCGACGGCCGACTTGTGAACCACGGCGGTGACCTTGGTTCTCTTTATCTTGCAAAGTCACTGCTATGACAGCTTGTTCATCGACTTCTCTTTGCAACATATTTATTTTATCTGCTCTACGGTTTCTTTCATTTGTTTCTCGCTCTTGCCTCTCCAAGCATCTTCTAAATTCTTCCATTGAGAATGAATGGAGTATGAATTCTAAACTCTGAGAAATGAAAATATAGAAAGATGTGGTGTGAGAGGTATGAGTTGAGCCTCTGGTTTTATAGAAAATTTTGGCAAGATAGACATGCCACGTGGCTTGATTTGATTGGATGAAAATCTTATCTGAAATTTGAAATTCATCCGAAATTTGAACCCTAATTTGTATGAAATTTGAATTTTGAAATTCATTCGAAATTTGAACCCAAAAATTTATCTGAAATTTGAATTTTGAAATTCATCAGAAATTTGAATCCAAAAATCTTATCCGGAAATTTTATCCGATTATGAATAGTCTTGACACGTAGGAACTCGGAAATCTTATCTGAAAATATTATCTAAATTAATTATTTTCATTAAAAAATAAGGGGGAAAAAGCAAAAAAATGAATAGTAATTGCCCTTAGCCATGGCAATGAGTGGAAACACAAAATACTATTTGCAAGGACAACCACTATTCATGTGAATAGTAGTTGCCCTAACTCACCCCTTGCCATGGCTAAGGGCAAATGAGTGGAGTTGCTCTTATTAGAAAAAGCCGAGAAAACCCTTGGATATGTAGGTAATTTTCTTTGGGGCATATATCACCATAATTTTCTGAGGGACAATTACCTAATCAATACCTGTTATGCAAAAATATTAATTTGTACTTTAAAAAAAGATTAATTTGTATGAGGCATATTTTCATTGTTTGTTTAGCTATATTATTATTATTATTATTATTATTATTTTGTACAAATGTATTTGGTGTATTATTATTTATGTATATTGGTGTGGTAATTGATTATTTTTGGTTGAAACGTCTTATTATTGAATAGGTTCTCCCAAATTTAAAGAAATTATATAAATGCTAAAAATAAGGGATTTGACAATTAAGATGGATGAAATAGTCTATAAATATTTTATAATACTAGGACAATTATTAACCTGCATTCAAATTTGAGTTTTTCATATAAGTTAATAAATATGTAAGTTTATGTCTAATATAAGAATTAATAAGGGCCTATCTGACAACATCTCATTTTATGTTGTATGAGCCAAAAAATATCTCGAAGCAAAACTTTATAGGTTGAATATTTTTAAAATTAATCAATCAAAATAAGAATTCGATCAACACTAGTCGAACTCCAACTCTAACTTTGTCAAATGTATTTAGTTAGGGTCAGTTTAGCGTTGCTGTGCTATGAAAATAATCGATGTCAGATTTACTGTGAGCGAAATTAGTTGTGAAATAAAGTAGTTTGGCGTTTGAAAACTTTTTGTTGTGTTTTTACTGATGAATTATAAGTTTGTGCCTTGATTTCAATTGAATATCTACTATTTCGCTAAAAAAATCCAAATTAAGCATTATAAAACCAGCTTCATTAGAAGCTCATTAGCTAGATTTTTACTTTTGGTGATAACTGATTGTTGTCAAAGATTTGATCAAACAACCACGAAGGAAGCCATTGCCTTTTGCCTTTTTTTGGTCAACCCATTGCCTTTGACCTAATGTATTTTAATAGGCCCAGCCATTCAAAGGATGGGTGTTGTTCTTATGATACCTTGACTTTAATTTTTGGCGTTTTTGCATGCTCATTGCGTAGAGTTGCCTTTTTTTTCTTTTTTTTAAAATTATTTATTTTAATTTATGCTGTTCTATATTTGTTCTAATTTTGAATTATACCAGCGCTTTTCAACTCGCTGGTATGCTAAAAATTCAGGTGCTTCCCTTCTGCTCACTCTGCTCTACGCAATTTTACATTGAGAGGAACTTTCTTTGTAGGGATAAACCTTCTCAGCACCCAAAAAAATAAAGTGATCTAATTTATTTGACCAATGTTGCAGACACGGGAAACATGCCAAACTACTTTCGATTTTTTCCCATGTCCTCCAGTAGTTTGAACGAAATTATTATAATCTTTGTAAACAATTTGTATAACATATATATAGGAGAGTTGACCTTCAATTGTACAAGTATATCAACCCTGCAGAAGTATGAGACTCAGAAACTAAACAAGAATAAAATGGCATAAGCATGTTTCTGCCTATTGGATCTATATACGTATTTAAGAGTACTCGTGCTTCTGTATTTGTGATGAATTTTGACCTTATGCATATATGTATACGTATATGCAGAAGGTCAAAAATAATCATGTTCATATACATATACGTATTCGAACAATGAGGAACTCTGAATTATTTATGTTCAAATTTTTTTTTTTTTTTTTTACCAAAGAGAAAGAGAGATTATAAAACCCAAGAAAAACAACAACTGAGCCACACCAATCATTCGAAAAGTAGCAACCCTAAATCATCTATCAGAAAAGAACTAGGCCAAACTGGAGGCCCATCAAAATGACTAAACCCAAAAGCCAGACTAAAAATTCCAATTTGCCAAGCGATATGCAACAGAATTCTTTTCCCTAAAACCCAAACACCAAACACCAAACACCAAACACAAGGTGGGTAGTAAAAGCAAAAAGAAAAACATAGAGTAATTTCGATTTTGGCTTGACAATACAAACACAAATATAAACACAAAATTCATCACAAAGTAGCAATTAAAACCTTAAAAATTAAAGCGAAAGGGAATAATGAAATTGAGAATAAATAAACCTACTGTGTATCTTACTTGAGTCTTGCGGCTTTACTTCAATTGATCTAACAATGAAAAAAGAAGAACAAATGGAAGAGAAAAGCTTTGGGAAGAGAGCGTGAAGACTGAAAACGAGAAGGCGGAAGAGCCTGCATGGAATTAGATGCGGGTATTTTTGGAATTATGAAAGTTTTATTATTTTTTTTTATTATTTTATTTTTTTGTGATCAAAGATAAAATCTTCATTACTTTCAGTAACCGTCAATATGACATACAAAAGGACACCCATAAAAACTGGAGAAAGGAGGCTCACTTAGCGCGTCCTCAAATTTGATTCCTGCATAATCAAAAAATGAAAACACCTAATGAGCTGCTTTCTCTAATTACTTTCTCTCACAGTAATTATTCACAATTAGTAATTTTTTTTTATATCTTACTAAACAGAGTGAGCTTTAAAAAAATTTCAAAATAATCACTATGGCCCAAAACAAAAAGTTTATGCTGTATGAATCAAAAAATGTCTCAAAGCTTTACGGGTCTAGCACTCTAAAAATTGTTGAATTAAAAGACGAATGGGATCAACACTAGTCGAACTCCAACTCCAACTTTGTCAAATGTATATCTAGAGGAATGGATAAATTAAAATAGCTGCAACGGGTATTTGGGTGTGTATACAACCCCAGAAATCCCAAATCTAGAAGCCATCTCTCTCTGTGTCAATGGAAGTCCAAAGAAGCCAAACCAAATAAGCAGACTCCCAACAGGACCTTCCAACTTGCACCCATGGACACTCCCAACCCAAACCCGAACCCGAACCCGAACCCATCATCCATGCGGGTCCTAGTCCGCCCACCTCCTTCACCCGCCACATTCACACCCACTTCCTATTCACCCTCCCAAACCCTTCCGGCACCCTCCTCCTCAGACCCTCCTTCCTCCGACGGCGTGGTCGTCGTGGGCTTCATCGGGCGGAGCCCTGACGACTCGGCCCAACTCATCAACCGGATTCTCGACTTCAATGTGTTCGGGTCGGGCAATCTTGATAAAAGCCTTTGTCTTGAGAAAGAGGAACTCAGGGACTGGTTCAGGTGGCGAAGAATCAGTTACTTCCATGAACAGCAAGAGGGCATTCTGTTTTTGCAGTTCTGCTCCACTCGCTGCCCCGCCATGGACGATGGGTTCTCGGAGTCGGGGTCGGGTTTTGACTCACCGGTGGAAGAGCACGACTTTGGGGACCTTCAGGGGCTTTTGTTCATGTTCTCTGTAAGTTGTTCTTCTTTTGCTCTTTTTTTCTCTCTAGTATTTTTAGTTGCATATATTGCGATTTTGATATGTACTACTTTAATGCAAATTTGAGCCGAAATGGTCCTTGTTTGTACCTTTCTGTAAAAAAAATTTCAACATTTTTGTTATGGACCCATGTGTACAAACTAGAAACTCTGTATAGGGTTTAGACTTCTGGATTGGGTTATAACTCATAAGCCATGTTTAAACGTAGAAAGTTTGTGAAAAGATTAGTACAAATTTCATAGAGGTAGAATTTCCCTGGGCATTGTTTTGTTTCTGGTACTAGTACAAGAACTTACCTGTACTCAGTGTATGACCATTTTGTTTTACCTTTTTCTCTTTCTGATTAGTTACAACTTTCAGAATGAACTTTTGAAGTTTTCATGCACAGAGGTTATGAATGTCTGAATAATACTGTCATTAACCCAATGAGTAATGCAGGTTTGCCATGTAATCATATACATTCAGGAAGGGTCGCGGTTTGAATCTGAACTCCTGAAAAATTTTCGAGTGTTGCAAGCTGCCAAGCATGCTTTGGCTCCATTTGTGAGATCCCAAACTTTGCAGCCAACACCATCCAGGCCACATTCATCATTATCATCTGCACGGCCTACCACATCCACAACCTCCACTAACAGTTCTTCTCAAGGTAGAAGTGGTAGCATCTTGAATCGCAATGCTTCTTCCATTTCGCTAATGTCAGGTTTAGGTTCCTACACCTCTTTGTTTCCAGGACAGTGTACCCCAGTCACACTGTTTGTTTTTATTGATGATTTCTCTGATGTGCCAAATCCCAGTTCTAATGTGGAGGAGTCGTCAGATACATCCTCACATAATCAATCATCTAGTTTGGGCAGTTTAGCAAGGCCAAGCTTACCTGTTAAAGGTTCTGGTTCAGTGGTTGTGCTTGCACGCCCTGTGAGTAAATCTGAAGGTAGTTTTAGGAAGAAACTGCAGTCATCACTTGAAGCACAGATTCGTTTCTTAATTAAGAAGTGTAGAACACTCTCAGGTTCTGAAACAAGTCATGCAGGGTCAAGAAGCGGGGGGGCTTCAAGTTCTGCACCTTTATTCTCACTTGATGCATCAAGGGCTGTTCTGTTGTTAGATAGGTGTACAAATCAGAGGGGTGAATCCCTTGAATTTGCCACCGGACTTGTGGAAGATGTTTTGAATGGAAAGGGAACCTCAGATTCTCTTCTGCTTGAAAGTCATGGTCAGAGTGCAAGCAAAGAGGATATCATATCAGTGAAGGAGTTCATTGTCAGGCAATCTGATATTCTAAGAGGGAGGGGAGGACTGGTAAGTAATTCCAGTAGCGGTGGTGTTGGTATGGCTGCTGTTGCTGCAGCTGTCGCTGCTGCATCAGCTGCATCAGCTACTTCTGGAAAGACGTTTTCGACCCCTGAACTTCCAAATTTCCAAATTTGGTTATCTTCCAGTCAACAAATTCTTCATGGAGTTCTTTCTGCAAAAGGCGGGTGCATAGATGAAACTGAATTTAGCAAAAGAAAACCTCGGCTAAGAAACAATGTTCCACAGATTGTTGAAGGAATTTCTTCAAAAGGTTTGGATCCCCTAGATTTGGCAGTGTCTTGGTTGGAAAGTGGTAAAAAGCTGAACACAAAATTTTCAACTTTGTGGTGTGAAAGGACCCTTCCAGCTGCTAAAGAGGTTTATCTGAAAGACTTGCCTGTTTGTTACGCAACTTCACAGCATGAAGCCCATCTAGAGAAGGCTTTGCATGCTTTCCACTCAATGGTAAAAGGACGTGCAGTGCAACGTTTTGCAAAAAAGCTGGAGGATGAATGCACATCCATCTGGAAATCTGGAAGGCAACTGTGTGATGCCATTAGTTTGACTGGAAAACCATGTATGCACCAGAGACATGAGGTTGAGACTAGTGAGTCGCTTTCAGGGGCTCCCGTGAAGCAACATTCCAGTGGATATGTGTTCCTTCATGCATGTTCTTGTGGTCGATCACGAAGACTACGATCTGATCCTTTTGACTTTGAATCAGCAAACATTACTTTCAATTGCTTTCCAGACTGTGACAAGCACCTTCCCACACTTCAATTACCTGAAGTAAATAATACAGGGCCTATTCAACCTTCCTCATGGAGTTTGATTCGCATTGGGGGTGCAAAGTACTATGAACCTTCTAAGGGTTTGCTTCAAAGTGGGTTCTCTTCCTCTCAGAAGTTTCTTTTAAAATGGACAGTATTTTTGGAAAAACAGAAAAGCCCAAACGACTTACCTGTCGGTGCAGTGCATCAAGGTTCTGTAGATACGTCAGATACAAACCTGAAGTTTGAATCTAAAGCTGATGTACAGTTGTACACAGGGGATTTAAAATCTGGAGTTGGAAGTCTTAGAAAGCCTGCAGAAGACATAGTGTCTGATGATAATAAAATCAGTTTCGGTAAAGGTCTTCCCAACTTTACTATGAGAAAAGCCTTTTCTGAGGTCGTCGCTGGAACAGCAAGTGCAGATTCAGGATTTCCTTCTATCCAGCAGAGAAAAACTTCATCTGGTTTAGATAATAGTATCAACAAAACTAGGACAAGGGATCAGATTGTAGAAAGGACTAGTGATAAAGGACCTTGGAAGTCTGAAGATGTTGTATCTGTTCAAGAGAAGTTTAGCAGAATTAGCAGCACAAATGGTGACCCCTATCTACGAATAGGTAGTAACGTAGTTCCTGTGAACCTGAATGGCAGTGAAAGGCTCAAAATGAACCCTTCTTTAAAACATGTAGTAGTGTATGTTGGATTCGAGCATGAGTGCCCCCATGGCCACCGTTTTCTATTAAATCCTGAGCATCTTAGTGAGCTTGGATCCTCATATCAATTGCCTGAAGAGTCTTTGGAAAACTCGGACCATAGTTTGCCGGAGGCCTTCAAAATCAATAGGAATGGTTTCCATGCTAAAGTTCATCGAAATTCAAATAGGACGACTGTTACTGCTGCAAATAAGGAGAGACATGTAAATAAGTCAAAAGATATAGTAACTAATGGTAATCTGAATTTTGATGGGCTAATACAGTTCTCAGGACCAGCGAAGGAGCAGAATCAAACATCTTATAGTGCATCTGCACTCCCAAATTTTTCCAAACTTCTTGAAGGGAGCTTTCAGTCTATTAGTCTTGATGGTGGTGGAAGTGCTTTCTCCATGTTGAATAGAAATTTACCAATCTATATGAACTGCCCACACTGCAGGCACTCTAGGGATAAGCAAAATTCACCGAAGACTAAGTTTGCTGGCACAATATCACAACTTCAAAGGATTTTTGTGGTATGGGATGTTGCTTAGAAGCCATTTTCTCTCTTTGCATTATACGGATTAGTTTACAAGTAGCTTGTTTTAGTCATTGTGCTTATTACTATGAATTGACCATATCTCCGAGCTTCTTTCTATTATTTGTGTTCGAAATATGCAATATCTTTTTCTTAAAATCTGGAATATGATTAAGCAGGTTTAATTTCATGCTAATGCTTTTCCCGCTTATCGATGCTCACTGTAGATTCTGCTTGTAGGTCACACCCCCCTTTCCAGTGATATTAGCTACTTGCCCAGTAATACAATTTGAGGTATGTGTATCTCCCTCCTCAAGTATGCATAACCTTTACAATATTACCTTCTGTACTTAGTGGTATATTTTATTTTACAACTTGACAGCCAAAGAATTAGAATCATCTGAAGGTTAATAAACCAGTTTGCTAGTATTTCTTTACTGGGTTGTGTTTCAGAATAGCAAATCCTTCAGTTGTTTTTGCTGTGTTCTGACGTGCTTGTAACATGCACTTGTTCATTGTTGGTGTAATTGTTTTTACAAATATATCGTAGGCATAGACATTTTTTGCACTTTTGTTCAGTCTAATTATGTTTATTACATCTTTCTTTGTAACTTAAATCTTGGTTTTCCTTATGTTATTGCAATCTTTTTACTTGTAGGCATCATGTCTACCAACATCAGTCCCAGAACGTGAGCAGAAGTTGCAGTTCACCCTTGGATGCCAAGTGGTTTTACCTCCAGAGAGTTTCATTATCCTTAGACTCCCATTTGTGTATGGCGTGCAACTGGAGGATGGAAGTTCACGTTCTCTTAATTGTCTTGAACATCAACCAGAAGTAACAGCTTGGATTATCAAAGGAACAACATTGCAGGTCATGTCCAAGAGAAACTGTGTTGGTCAAGATGAATTTCTCACATAGTCAAAATTGTTGATCTACAGGATTTGACCTCTATCCTTGCTGAGTTTGCGAAGGCAGATTTAGTTCGCTCCATTACGTTCAGGTAATTTCTCCATTGAGGAAATTTCTTATGTAAAAGCACCTAATGCAATTTAATAAGCACAAGCATATGGATGGATGTTTAGCATTGGCGACCAAGATTGCTAAGTTATTGTCAATCTAATGGATGATCAGATAAAGCTGGATGCCAATAGAGAATTTGATTATTGATCCCAAATAGTTAGGATGGCTTTTATCTTGCAATCTGTTAATGTTCTGAAGTTAGAACTTGAACCTGGTGATGGATGATATGCATGCAGGCTAAGGTTTTTTATGGATAAACATCATGGTGCGTATGATGATTGATAAATTCCAACCTCAAAACACATATGAGCTTTCTCATCTGTAGCCAGGTATTAATCTTGATGACATCATTTCAGTAATGGCTATTAATGGTTCTTTAATTTTTTTTTTTTTTGTCCTGCCTGTTTTTCAGGCATGTTTTTGAACCTGTAGGTGGCTGGTGCTTGAGGGAAGCTTTTTAGAGCCATGGTCTTTATTTGTCCTCACTTGCACTGGAATGTCAGTAGCTTATACGCATACTTACTATCATATGCTACTTCTGACGATCTGGCTTCCAAGATGTGGTACACTTCTGGTCCTATATGCTACCAGATCCAAAATGTCCTTCCATATTATCTTGTGTTTATTATTTTTGAAAGGAACATGACGATAATATATATAAAAGATGTTCGGTCTTAGATTGTCTTTTCACGGTCAAAGAGTATAGTTAAACATTATATGAAAAGTTGATTTAACTCTATCCCTATCATTCAATGTTCTGGGATAGGTGAACATAACATTTAGTTACGAATGTGTGTATCAAGTTCCTGTTCTGTTCTGTAACCCATAAAAAGTTCACGTTTTAGTGCATGTATATTGAAATGCACATGTAGACCTATGCTTCTTGCAATAGGCAGACTCTGGGGATCTTATATATGACCTTCTAATGACTCAAATGAGTTATTAAAACTTGAAATTATTATGATCCTGCAGATTTAGATTCCATTGTTTGCTATACAAAATTATTTTGATTTTGTGTGAAAAGGAATCATTCATGATAAGGTGGTAAATGAGCTCTTTTGGTGATCCAGTTTGAACTACAGCAGACGTGTCGCCAAACAGATACACTTATGAAAACTAGGTTCACGGCCCAACTAAAGTTTCATATTAGATGATCTAAGGAAAAATAAAATAAAATAGTAAGTTAAGAAGGATTAACTAAGAAAAAGTAGCTTCCTTTGAGTGAATAGGTTGTAATTGTTAATGTAATTACTTTTGGATTTACCTTCACTTGCAAATTACGTTGTGTGAGATGTATGATGATGATATGTAGTGTCTCTGAGGATTGTGTTTAATTGCAGTATATATTTTGATGTAGGATATGGGTGAATTATAGATTTAGAGAATTTAGCAGAAGCTGAAACAATGAAAAACAGAAAATTAAACGAATAAATATAAGTCTGGAATCACTCCAGGGCTTCACACCAGAATTCCATAATGATGAATTACATAGGGGGTATTTATAGCAAACTAAACCCTAGAGATCACAGGATGAAATTCTCTTACTAAAACATAAATCCTAATCCACACAGGAAAAGTTAAGAACAAACCAATCCAAATAAAATAGGAAACTTAGAAATGTGGAAAAACTCTAGATATCCTATTGAAATCTGAAAAACTTAGAGAACCTAGGAAACTAACAAATAAACTAGGAAAACTAATCAATGATGGCTGCATCAATTCCCCCTGGCTGAGAAGCACTCGATTCCGGCGAGATAAAGTTTGTAATCACGATCCAAAATGTCTCGATTAATGCGCTGCTGCTCTTCTTTGTTTTGCACCTCCTTGTTTGGTGGAAACTGATTCACGAGCTTGGGTTGAAGTGGCTTCAGTGTGATGTTCTTTCCTTTATGGATGAATGAACATATATTTTCTCGACCCAATATGGTAACATTGTGATCGTAAATCCATGGTCTTCCCAAGAGAATGTGATTCACATCCATCGACACCACATCACACCAAACATGGTCCTTGTAAGAGGAAAACTCAATAGGAACTTGACATCTCTGGGTAATAGGGATAGAAGATGTATCATCCATCCATGCTGCTCTGTATGGTTCAGGATGCTTATCGGGTGACAAGCCAAGACGAGAAACGGTCAGTGTAGACACAACATTGATACAACTTCCGTTATCTATGATGACCTTACACTTTTTATCATCAGACTTGATATAAGTGTGGAAAATGGATGTCCTACGCCAATCTTCAGTATCCTTCTTAGGTAGAGTCAATGTACACCTTACCACTGCTAGCCTTGAGTGAGGGGCTTCACCAAAGTCATCTTCTAAATCTTTGTCTGCAAAACGACGATCAACGAGTCTAGATCGTTCTTCAAATCCGGTGGTCAGATCTGTCACTTGCTTTGTTAGAGTTTCCAGCATTTGAACAATCCGTTTAGAGTCCATCTCTGGCTGGTCTGTCTTACCCGCCTTAGTTGGAGCCATACACTCGACACACGGTGTGCAGAAAAGAGACTCGAAATTCTAGCTCTGATGCCAAATTTGGTGTGGGATATAGGTGAATTATTTTTGGTGTGGGATATAGGTGAATTATTTTTAGAGACTTTAGCGGAAGCGAAGACAATTAAAAACAGAAAATTAAACGAATAGATAGGTGTGGAACCACTCCTGGGGCTTCACACCAAGGGGTTTGGCTTCGCACTAGAATTCCAATCTCTGGAAAATTAATCTTTTAACTCAATAAATCAACTCTACCACAATGAATTACATGGGGGGTATTTATTACAAACTAAACCCTAGAGATAACAGGATAAAAATCCCTTACTAAAACAGAAACTCTAATCCACACAGGACAAGGAAAACAAACCAATCCAAATAAAATAGGAAACTTAGAAATCCTACTGAAATCTGGAAAACTTAGAGAACCTAGGAAACTAACAAATAAATTAGGAAAACTAATCAATGATGTCGGCATCAGATTTTCTGTGATAATATATGACCATACTTGTGTGAGAGTCTACTCTTCATCTATGGTTGCATAAGAAGCTATGCATGATGAGATGCCCTGGATTCTTGCTGACCCACAATCCTTTGCTGCAGTGTGGTTGTCATGCCGAATTATGCTAAAACGGGCAAATTGTGGTGTTTTAACCATTCCGTATCCGACATTGAGCTTGCATAGCTGCAGTAGATGGTTACCGTGGATGGATAAAATGTCAGTTTGGGCGATCTTGCATCTCTCACTATATATTATAGGCGGAGCAGATGCCTATAGCATGCCAATTATCTCGTTCACCAATTCTTGCTTTTGTATCATAAGAAGTCTGAAATGTTTGACTCCATTCCCGAGGAAGTGCATATTTTACCCGAGTCTTCTTCCATAATGGTACGGAACAATAGTATCATTAGGAGAGATACACGAATCATTTCCAAGTATTTTCTTTTGTTTTGTAATTTATCTGACTCTCTGATACTTTGTTGTTTTTGTGTGACTCAGAAATTTTTTCTTAGTTGTAGTTTTAACTTCCTTTCAGCTTTACTGTTATACACAATTCCAAATTTGGATGATAAACTTGTAAAATTGATAGGAATTTTTGCCTGTTCGTGATAATTGCAGAAGAAACTCTCAACAGATGCTTAATTCTTTCGAAGCCACGAATGAATGCAACAAACTAACGGCCCAAAAAGAATACGTATACCAACTTTTCCTCCCAAGGACTTTAAATAAATTGATTGAACTAGCCCAAGAATATCAACGAGGTTAAGGTACAAATGGGCTTCATTCAAGAACAATGGTGGTGAGAGACGACATGATGGGGGCCTGAGGTTCGAAAGAGAATAACTAGTTCTGGTCTAGTGGTATTTTATACGTGTTTCTGATATCTCAAAATGATGTTTTTAAGTCATTTTCTTTTGAATTCGTTTGCAGATTTGTAAAAATTGATAATGGTGTTGTCACAAATTAATCGCCCGGGTTTCCTCTGCTGATATAATGGTGATAAAGCAGAAATCTCCGCTATATTGGGAAATGTCGAGGGTACGAGAGAAGAAATAGACGCCATAGGCATCGTCTTCTTGACAAAAGGGATATATCGGGGGTGATAGTATCGGTGCATTGGCATATATTTTCATCCTTAATCACACGGTTACAGATCGATCGCCTTGCATAAGCTCCAATCATAAATTCAAAATTCAGTATTGGGCATAAATTCTTAAAATTAAAAACATTTTATTGGAATTTATAAATTGAGTTTGAATGGTAATCAAGGGGAAGCCACAACAATGCCAATACACATGCTTGAAGAGGCCGTGCTTTGGGGATTAATTAAGCTCTGCGTTGGCATTTTCCATTGTACGTTTGACTTACAACGTTAATCATTATGCTAACCCAACAACGTTAATCATTATTATTGTTATTCAAAAGACTACACGCATATTTTATGTATAACAAATCATTAATAAGATAGAACTAATTATCCTAAGGCATAATATTACTCATATTTGGATGGGGGTCGGTCGAAGATACTTGAAATTAATTAACTACAAGCATAATTGTTCTTGTTGCATGCATGCATGAGAAAGAGCTCATTGAGCTGAGAACCCAGAAGCCAATTCAAAACCTTGGTTCAGAAAAGCCCCCGTCACCCAAAGTTTCAAGTTTGGCAAGTTGATGATGTCCTGCTCACATTCCTTTACCTGTTTTTGGACAAATAAAAATTAATTAATGTTGATGAGAGAGAGAGAGAGAGAGAGAGAGAGAGAGTTGAGAAGAAGATCAAATTGAAAGCTCAAGTATTATATACATTTAAAGCAAGTGTTAACTCAAATCTATCAGTCGAAACCGTGTTCAAGTTAGAACTCTGAACATTGAAGCTTGTAAAGGATTCGAGAGCCTTGTAAAGTGCCGCGGCTACTCCTCCTCCCTTGTTACATGCCACCTTCACATAAAAACCTTTTTCCTCCACTTGAGATACATCTATCTGCGAAGGCATAAACTAGTTTCAATAATTAATATTGGAGAAATTAATGGTCATCATAAATTTGAAATCCAATTTGATTGAATGTTTACTTGAATGATGCCCTTGGAAACTAAATTGCTGTTGTTTGTAACTTTATTCTTGCTTGGATTTTCGGTTGATCCGTCTTGATATCCCTCATGACCATCTGCTCCTGCCAAGGATGCTTCAAGGCTTTCAATCTCAGCTTTCAACTTCTTTGCCTGCTTTTGTAGGTCTTGTACATACAGCACAGCATCTCCAACAATGGAGGCCTTATCCATCTGTGCACATGTATCTCCAACAAATTAAACAACAATAATGCATGTATCATATAATTATACATATATGTCGGACCCAATGTTATTGGAATTTTTAAAGAAACTAGACCTGTACCTTTCAAGAATAAATTTTTGTATGAAACTTCTTAGGACTAGTAAAAAAACGGGGTGCATGTATAGGCTATAGGCTATGGTGGTCACACATGTCGAGAGTCTTATCACACATCGGAGAAGTAAAGTCTTGCTAGTTTTGGGTTGGATGCTCTTTAATTCTATCAACACGTACGTACCTTAGTTATGTTCGGAACCAAGGACCGCAGTGCATAGAGCCTTTCTTTCATCCTCCCCCTCCTCCTTCTCTCCGAGACCAAGGTTCTCGACCGATCAACCTTTTGCCTCTTGTTCGTGGTCGTTGTTCCAGACGAATCCTCGCCATTATGATCTTCTTCCCCACCCTTCATTTCTCCATCAAAATTTGGTAATGTAGTAAGCAAAGGAGCACTTGGGTCGGATAATGTGCCAAGAAAAGAAGCACTTGGGTCGGATGCAACGGCATCATTGAAACCAAAAACCACACCTGGAGTAGTACTTGCTGGACAAAACAGGTTATAATCATCAAAGCAGCCATTGATCATAAGGTCACAACCAAAACTCGCCACTGGATCTTCGTTCTGGCCGCGGATAAGATCAATGAATTGATCAAAGTTTGCATCATCTATGAGGTCTTGTAACTCAAAGTCATTGATGTTCTGACCTCCTAGATAGTTTCCATGGGCATCCATATCCTTTGTTTGATAGTGAGGTTTGTGTAATTATGTGTCATAAAATATGTTTATATATATACAGAAATCGTGGATGTGGTTTCATGTTTATCTCAAGTGTGAAAGGAATCAGGATGCGGAT
Organism: Prunus dulcis; assembly: GCF_902201215.1. Classification (NCBI taxonomy): domain Eukaryota; kingdom Viridiplantae; phylum Streptophyta; class Magnoliopsida; order Rosales; family Rosaceae; genus Prunus; species Prunus dulcis. The sequence continues at coordinate 8,194,764 of NC_047655.1, read as the reverse complement.
TTTTTTTTTTCTGACGTTGGAGCTGTTATTAATTAAAGTTTAAGGGAGCTGACAAAACTACAACACCAACATTGCCTCTTAATTTAAATTTAAAATAATAATAATAAATAAATAAATAAAAACAGTGCCTCTTAATAAGTACAAAAGAAAACTAGTCATGATACATATGGGTCTTAATAAGGAGATAAAAATGGTGTTTCTTTTAAGTAAATGACCAAACAAGTATCAACATTTGTTCAGGCCAATTTGAATGAAGACTAATTAATACCAGCAGTCCTGATCTCTTGGACCCCTGTAGTCCAAGAGATTTATGGTCACTCACCGTTGGATGTAAATTCAACGGTTGACTTGAATCGGGTAATAATCATTTATGTTATATTGCATTTATATATATCATTTTGAACCATTGGATTAATATCCAACGGTGGGTGACCACAATTTCTTGGACTCCTGTGGTCCAAGAGATCGGGACTGTTAATACCAGTAGTCTAAATTACAATAACAAATACTATTCCTATATTATCTGTTTTCTTATTCCATGGATTATATATATCAGTCCTGATCTCTTGGACCCCTGTAGTCCAAGAGATTTATGGTCACTCACCGTTAGATGTAAATTCAACGGTTGACTTGAATCGGGTAATAATCATTTATTTCATATTGCATTTATATATATCATTTTGAATCATTGGATTAATATCCAACGGTGGGTGACCACAATCTCTTGGACTCCTGTGGTCCAAGAGATCGGGACTGTTATATATATATAGTTTATTCTCTTATTTGGATCTTTACACATTATTACCGTATGGATGCCATTGTAAATAAGGAGGAAAGCAGAGAGAAGTAGTAGAAAATATATGGTCTTCGTAAGATAATAATGTCTAAATGTCCGTATAGAAGAATTTCTGTATAACTCTTGTTGATTAGATGATGAGTAAAATGCGCAAACCATGTGCAATCATAAAGTAAAACAATTCTATAAACAAGGTGCTATGCATATGTGTGCAACGTTTCTCAAATTGGTTTTGACTTTTTATTACTACTTTAAAAAAAAATTTGCAACAAGATGAGAAATAGTATGGTTCATCGAACCATGTGAGGCAGAGAAAACAATTCTGATTTGTTCTTATTTTTTCATTTTTATGGGGATAATTAATTATCTCTTCCTGGACAATTTTTTGAAATACTTGAAAACACTTGACGACACTAAACTTTTTTTTTTACCATAATGTTCCATGAAATATTCTCACGTCTTTTTTATGACTAGACCTAGAGATATGGTATTGTAGTTGACGTAATTGTAGTATAGTTCATGGATTATTTTTTTCCTCACTTCTAAATCTTTTTAGATTGATTTAGATATTATTTGAGTTTGTTAGGAATGATTCAGTATGTTCTAGGACACTTGAGAGTTTAGGAGTGCCAACAATAGCTTAATTTTCTATAAAAATAAAAAATTTGTAATCGAAAATAAATAGAGGTATGTTATACATTATATTTTTAAAACAAAAACAAAATAATCAAATTTTTATATGAGGTTTCAAAGTCTAATTTTTTAAAAGTAAACCAAGACTTCTTGTTTTTAAAAAGAAAACAATTACAGCTATTTTGGAACAAATTTAGGATTAAAAACAATAAACATATATAGTTAACAAATTAAAGAAATCTTATTTTCACCAATATTCCACTTGTGTAGTCAACTCCCATTAAATCTTTTTTCTATGTCTGTAATCTTCTTCTCTATATTTTATCACAGAGGTCCCACTTCCTCTCCCTAGTCGGCTGCCGTTGGCTTATCCAATTCCCTCCCCAGTGATGACTTCTCTATTTGCCACGTACAAACTTTTTTTAAAATTATATTTATTTCTAATTTTGGTAAAAAAATTCTTTTTATTTTAGGTACGCCCTTTGCTGCGTTTGGCAGATCGTCGGTCTCGGATTGACCTGAAACCAGGACTTTCCTGCTTTAACTTGCATCATCTTCATAGGTTGAAATCGAAGATTCTACCAGAAGCTTAAAGTTAGATCTAACAAACACCTCCACTAAATTCTTTGGCATATGTTTTATCAATGTTTTGTCCTGCTCCTAAAATTATAATTGGAAAAATTGCTCAGTAAGTATGACTTTAACACAGTTATGTAGTGTTACTAATCTACGTGTTATATGAATAAGCGACATGATCATTTTATTGTATAAGAAAATAACATAATATCATCAGTTAGAATAAATGGCATGTTTATTAATCTGTAATTGGATTAAGAGGAATTGAATTGAGAAGGAGTTGGATTGAGGAGAATTAGATTCTGAATTCCTAATGAAGTTGTTTACTAAACCATATGAATTGATGGTTGTTAGATTCCAGATTCCTATTGAAGTTGTTTACTAAACCATATGGAATTGGGAAAGGAGTGGTACTAATTAGTAAAATGTCCTCGTTGTTTGGTTAAAGTAGATAGTATATTTGAAATTTTGAAAATTGTGTGAGGATATAAAGGGTAAAAAAGATGAATTCCTAATGGATTAATTCTCCATGAATCAGAATACCACATCCCACTCAAGAATTGAATTCCTCCAAAATTATTTATAATTTTGTGTAGGCTCCATTTACTTTTCAATTCCTTGATGTTAAGTAAACGTAGGAATCCTTCATAAGTAGAATTCAATTCCTAATGAGAATTCCAATTCCTAATTAGTAAACACACCAAAAAAAGAACTAATCAAGACCATTCTCCATTCAAACTATAAAATTCGAAATAAAAATAATAGGGCGCAAAAAGTCATAAGCAGAAAAAAGAGCTATCACATCAACTAAAACACCCTCAAATCTACTTCCCTCCATATACTAGTTGTACATTCCAGAAATAAAAAATATAAAAAATCTCATGATTTGCATTTTTTTTATGAACGAATTATCTTACAAGTCACTTAATTAAATTAGTTGAATACTTGAAATATTCTAGAGATATTAGATGCTTCTTGACTTGGAGAGCTTTCTTTGCATCACTTAATATGTCATTTTGGCACCGAATGGCTTGAAGGCATGGCACATGACGGCACCAGCTTCTACTTAAAAATGGCTAATTATATTATCGAATGGTCATGAAATTAATTAAGCCTTAATTCAATGGCTTAATGTGACATGTCGTATATTGTTTATTGTAAGTTTGCAATCAAAACATCGGATGAGTTTTGCATGTGTTGCACAACAATTGTAAGACAGCTCATTAGGACACGTGCATACTTGCCGCAATCCACACTTGTTATTTCCCAATTTCTTTCAAGGCAATTATGCATAGTGCAGTGCATAGAGTCGATCAATATTGAATCCTTTTATTGTAAACTATATTAATGACTGCACATGATAGAACACACATCGAGAATATACAAGAGCACATCTCCTCAATCCGATCCCTTCATACACTCATTCTAGATGGGGTGAATTCTTTTGTGCTGGTTGGCTTGATCGGTTGAGCAGGGGCACTTGTATTTATATGCATCTTCCTAAGAGTCTTGCCCATCAAGAAACTCTTAAGAAGTCCTTATTGCATTAGGTTTATAACTTCTAATCCACAATTAAGATAGGAATCCTTCTAGCTCTTATATTAGCCTTAAAACACTAACTTTATAGAGCTACAGGTTTAGTTTTTTTGAACTCCTAATTGATATAAAGTCTTAGAATCCTTTGATGATTATAAGACCACACTTTAATGGGTTAGACATCTACACATCTAACATTCTCCCACTTGGTCTAATGATCATCAAGAACTCAATATCAATTACTGTAAGGCCTGTGGAATTCAATTCAACTATAATTCCTAATCAAGTCACTGTCAATCAAAAGAACAAGCATGGAACTATCAAGACTTATTGAACATTTCAATATTTCAAGGTCTTTATAATTACTCATACGAGCTCTCAAGATCACATGAGTCTTCCGTCAAGATTAGAATGTAGAATGATTATGACCAAACTTAATTTGTGTTTACAAAGTCACTTTCATTCATACACCCTCCCTTATGAGATTACCAAGATCTCTCCTTAATGACTCTGGTATGAATTCATGTCTTATGCAGTGACTATAGCTAGCTACACTGCAATATGACATGTAACTGGATTCATTTGTCAAGAATAATAAACATAAAACTGAAGTCACATAATTTATTAAAAGAATTGAACCAAACAGTAGTGAACAAAATAACTGAACTGTCTCCAAGAAAATAATGAAATTAAGTGGAATAAAACTCGGCTCCCACTGATTTTGCATATAGAAAATGAATGGCATAACCAAATCGAATCAAATTTCCCATTAATACTTTTGGGAATAACCTCATATAGTATATCAATCAACCAATGCAATTTCCTTTCATTTACCTTCTACCTTACAAGCTTGAAACAAAAACCTTAAAGCTTATTAGTAATCATAAATTCAATGAAAGGTAAAAGTGTCATTGATTAACCACTGTTAACTGAAAATATGAATTAAATAACAATTAACATATCCAAACAATCTTTGTTCGTATTAGCCTTAAAACCCTTAATGAAGAACTGGAACATTAAGTGATTAATCATAAACAGTCAAAACTAAATGTATGCAACAAAGAAGATCATTGAATGCTCCCACTCATTGAACACATGTTTTGCACCGAAAATGCATCAAGAAATGAGCATAGCACAGATCATATTATTCTCACCGAAATCGTTTCCTTAAGATTCAACTTTAATTCCTTTAATTTATTTCTCAAAATAGCACTTTACTAACACATATCTTGAAAAACATATAACATGTCATGCAGATTGGTCTTTAGTTGAGAAATAACAGAACTGTAATGAAAAACATATAACATGTCATGCATATTGGTCTTTAGTTGAGAAATAACAAAACTGTAATGAATGCATTAAACTTTATTCACTTTGTACTTTAAAAATCAATTAAATTTTCTTTAACCAATACAAAATAAAAAAACTGTAAACATTGTAAGAACTTTAGTAGCTAAAACAAACAGCCAATCACCCAAACATTAGTCATAAACATATAGATGCATAAAACTAACACTTAAGATGTAAAACTTCAATGTGTCAACAGCCAGAAAACAGTTCCAAGTATGCTCCAAAACCTTTATGAGCTTTATCAAAATATAAGATAATAAGGTATTGAGTGTGAAGCCCAAAAACTCTACATCACTTCTCCCACTTGGGCAAACACTAACTACTTTGCTACTTCAATATATAGTGCACCAATAACCTTATGATTAGAAACACTGTGACAACATGGTGTAAAAGAACTTTCAAGGCGTGCTCCTAAATGTACTTCACAGTATAAGCCTAAATGCACAGAACTGTCAAGAAATTTTCCGTAATGATATGTGATTACTTGAGAATTTACCATAATTAATCTATATGTCGGATTAGCGTCAAATTTCATGGAAACAAACTAGAGACATTAATCTTCATACATAAAAATTATAGAGTCGTTTATAGCTAATTAAAAGGTCTGAAATTGATCTACAAAGTTAATCAGAAAATCTGTCAGCACATACTTTTCCTGAACACAGATCACTTATAAAATTCTCACAAATAAACTACACATCCAATAATCACGAAATTTTGCAGAATTCATGAAGACTCGTATATGCTTAACATATCAAAAATTCAGGTCATTTGGAGATCTTTATGTGGGTCATTCAACAATCATTATACATAATGCAGAAACTGTCAGGAAAATTACTGTGCATCTGTTTCAAATTTATAAATTCACCAAAAAATAAATTCTCAACATATTTTCATGAAATCAGCACCTCCAAAAACCTTAGAAAATCATCCTTCTCGTCTAATTTTGTCATTAGTTAATTCGAATTATAACTTCACCCTAACAGACGACATGTTAGCATAGTTCAAAACTGGAAAAATTGTCAACTATAAATTTATGAATGCTAACAATATACACCTCAAAATTTAGTTATCCTTATGCATTCTAAACATTCAACATTAAGTTCCATGTAGGTACAAAACAATTAATACCATATCACAAAGGCAAAATATAAAATATCACTTTATCAAGTTTAAACACTTTTAGCAATCAAAAGATCGTTTGCATCTTGAGTATCTTATATATTGCAATGTGCCACTTTTGATTCAAAACAAAATTAGTGAGCCTTGATTAGAAGTGCAATTTGATTCATGCAACTCATTCAATTAAGAAATAACAGTAATACAATATCCTTAAACATGATCTACGCTTCAAATTGCATGGCCTTACAAAACAGCCAATTTATTTTATGATGAACATAACCTTATGGATTAATCCAACTTTACATGATTCCATCAAATACGAATTAATACTTTTAACACATGTGGATCAGTCCAACTATACATGGTTTAATCCAAATCACTTACGGATCAATCCTTTTACATGTGAAGTTGCATTGATGCTACAAAAACATTCACTTAAATGCATACAAAAAGCAACCAAGTCTCAAACATGTCCATACATAAACAAACAATATAGCCAAGCAAGAAAGTTCCAAAGTAGCTCACGTTTCCCTTTATGTGATCAACCGAATTTATCTTTCCTTGAGTCATGAAAACAACTTTTATGACTATTTAAGACCACTATTAATAAATTATTATCAGCAACTCAAGCATGTGAGATTTATCAAAACCGATAAATGGGACATGTATCATGTTACAATCCATATAACAAAACAAAACCGTATATGCGCCTAATGGAGTTAAGGTTCACTGTGACATTCTGAAAAGTTTTTAAAACACAAACATATCTGGATAAGCTGTCCCATAGTGCTTAAAAATATCTGTACATTATTGATTCACACCTGTGGGTTGAGAATCAAACATGTTTTTAGTGATCACCAAAAGAGTCGCTATATGAATTTCTTTCGTAGGTTAAATTCTCACATCTGTGGATAGAGAGAAATTCCTATATTAATTCACATACGTTATCTTTTGGGTCACTCCACCATTAATATACGTGGACAAAATTTCCCCAGGAAGCTTTACTTAAACATTATTAACTTACACCTGTGGGTCATAAGTTAAACATGTTCTAAAACACTAGACGAATATTAGGTCTGAATAAACTTCTTGTACGAGAAAATTTCTCATCTGTGGATCAAGAAATTTCCTGTTAGTTTACACAAACCCTTTCTCCATGTTGTTCCATCACATCTGTCATCAATTTGTATTCTTTTCATCTGTGGATGAAAATAGCACAAAAGGCTACTAGTTGTGATGCAATTATTGATCAATTTTTAGATTGGAAACTAAATCTGCAATAGTTAAGCTGCTGTGGCTCGCTTAACTAATGCAATATTCGAGATCTCCAGTCTTTGATCAATAGCCTTTCAAGCATGAATGATAAAAACTTTATATCGAAAACATGCTTAACAGAATGCGTTAGTGAAACAAAAGATTAGAAAACAATACATGCTGATGTAGCTTTCAGTTTTAGGTTTTATCTTTTGGTTTGGTACTTTATAACCTTTCGCATATATACATTTGCTATGCTAATATATATAATAATAAAAAACCTGAAAGTCAGCTTGGTTAGATAGAATGAAATCGTGTGCAAAATAGAATTCTTGATCGTGTGATGTTTTAGTTTAGTATTGCCTTAAACTCTGATTATACACACATATATTCTTTATACCGCAAATCAGATATTAAGCATGCCTGAGATTAAAACTTGAGGCCAAAATTTAATATGCCATAGAACATGATGATATTAAAATTAACACTAGAAATCTAGATCATAGTGCAAAATGATTGATGAGAGAATAGCTAAAATGGATTTCTCCAAATAAGTCATGGTAAAACAATTCATGACAGATGCGATATCTAAAAAATAAAAAAAACTTATATGCGTTAGCCAACGCAATGATTAGTAATTAGTAACTGTAGCTTGCGGCATTTTCAATTATATGTTTGCTTGGTAGAGACAAAAGTATTACCCAGCCTACAAAAAAATTTTCATGCATATATAATGGTTCAAAGTATAATTTGCAATGTCCAAATAGGTGAGCAAGTTCCTTCCGTTTTTAAAATCTCACAACAATTATATTTAGAAAAGATGAGCCAATTCTATAGTGCAACTCCTATGTATCAAATTAGAGGCAATTTTAGCCTTTTGCATGCACGTCTATTGATGAGAAACAGATATAGAATAGGTCATTCATACATACCTCGTAAGCTTATATTGCCATATTTGAGACCCTTTTATATGTCTTCTAGAATCTTTGAATTTGAGTCAGGTACATCAGAAGTCGAGACATTAAAATCAGGAAGCCCTCCGTGCATCCAAGATTTTCCCCATAACGCAATTGAATTTCGAAAAGATGCCTCAAAACCAAAATTGGAGGCCCTGTCAAGAGGCAGTAAAAGAGGAACAACTTTTCGCCTTTGGCAAAATGCCGCCCAATTGCAGTGGCTGAAAGGATGGGTGATTTCTTTTGGTTCCAAAACATGCAGCCTAGGCTCTGATACCACATGTAAACTATATTAATGACTGCACATGATAGAACACACATCGAGAATATACAAGAGCACATCTCCTCAATCCGATCCCTTCATACACTCATTCTAGATGGGGTGAATTCTTTTGTGCTGGTTGGCTTGATCGGTTGAGCAGGGGCACTTGTATTTATATGCATCTTCCTAAGAGTCTTGTCCATCAAGAAACTCTTAAGAAGTCCTTATTGCATTAGGTTTATAACTTCTAATCCACAATTAAGATAGGAATCCTTCTAGCTCTTATATTAGCCTTAAAACACTAACTTTATAGAGCTGCAGGTTTAGTTGTTTTGAACTCCTAATTGATATCAAGTCTTAGAATCTTTTGATGATTATAAGACCACACTTTAATGGCTTAGACATCTACACGTCTAACATTATGATCTTCTTCCCCACCCTTCATTTCTCCATCAAAATTTGGTAATGTGGTAAGCAAAGGAGCACTTGGGTCCGATAATGTGCCAAGAAAAGAAGCACTTGGGTCGGACATTGAAACCAGAAACCACACCTGGAGTAGTATTTGCTGGACAAAACAGGTTATAATCATCAAAGCAGCCATTGATCATAAGGTCACAATCAAAACTAACCACGGGATCTTGGTTCTGGCCGCGGATAAGATCAATGAATTGACCAAAGTTTGCATCATCTATGAGGTCTTGTAACTCAAAGTCATTGATGTTATGACCTCCCAGATGGTTTCCATGGGCATCCATATCCTTTGTTTGATAGTGAGGTTTGTGTAATTATGTGTCATAAAATTTGTTTATATACATACAGAAATCGTGGATGTGGTTTCATGTTTATCTCAAGCGTGAAAGGAATCAGGATGGGGATTTTTTTTTTCTGACGTTGGAGCTGTTATTAATTAAAGTTTAAGGGAGCTGACAAAACTACAACACCAACAGTGCCTCTTAATAACATTATTAAAAAAATAAATAAATAAATAAAAATCAGTGCCTCTTAATAAGTACAAAAGAAAACTTGTCATGATACATATGGGTCTTAATAAGGAGATAAAAATGGTGTTTCTTTTAAGTAAATGACCAAACAAGTATCAACATTTGTTCAGGCCAATTTGAATTAAGACTAATTAATACCACTAGACTAAATTACAATAACAAATATATGTTTTCTTATTCCATGGATTTATGCTATTCTCATTGAGTCATCATCCGCAATCGATGCTGAATCGTTGAAAATTTTCCCATAATGTAGTTGGTTTACTGAGAAATCAGCCAAATTTGGTTAATTTTGACGAGTTGTGACCGAAAAATTCAAGTAGAGGAAGAGAGAGAGTGGGAGAGACCAGATCTCATTCAACATTTATAATTTCAAATTTCTACTAATCTCTCATTCAACACTGACATGAAACTTCTTGAATACTTCATACACTTTACTCTTCTTCTTTTTACACAAGTGATATTATAGAATGGGGATTCGAATACAAGATCTCAAATACATGGATAATTACTCTTAACCACTTGAGCTACAAGAGCATTACTTCATACACTCTACCTAAAGATAACAAAGTATCTCGTGATAGCGCTCATAGGACCACAAACATAAGAATATAGAGCATCCAATATATTGTATTTTTCAGAATATAGAGCATACAATATATGAAGATACGAAACTTTTTATTGTTTCCCAACCGATAAACGATTGCATGATTTTAGAGACATACTTTTCCTCATACGAAACTTTTTATTGTTTCCCAACCGATAAACGATTGCATGATTTTAGAGACATACTTTTCCTCATCCGGATTTATGCCTCTCTTTTGGCAAGAATTTTAAGCTATTTCTCACTGATGTGACCAAGCAATGTATGTTATAGCTCGACTAAATCTTCTCCAAGAGCTTTTATGTACAGATTACCAACCTTTGCATGTATTATGTAAAATGTGCTCTTCTTCTTTCCTCAAGCTAGAACAATTGAGTTTTTGTTGAGTTTCCATTTTTCATTAGCACTGACAACAGTGTATCATTTATCGTCATATAATTCTTCATTTCTATATGGGAAAGTTTCAAAACTACTGCATAAGTAATGGAATCAGGCATGAACGATCTGTTTGAAAAACTCCTAAGCATAATAGCATAGCTGAGAGGATAAACATAACCATTGTTGAAAGAATCATAACAAAGTTATCTCATGCCAAACTACAAAAGAGTTTTGGGGGTGAAGCTCCCATGACTACGGTTGATCTAATTAACCTTTCTCCTTCAACACCTTTGAATGGTGATGTCTAGAACAAGTTCTGGTCCGGAAAGATATTTCCTATAAATCATTGAATAAGTGTTTGGTTGTAGAGATTTTGTCCACACCATTCAAATATATTTAAGGTTTATTAGTTCAACCGCAGTCATGAGAGCTTCACCCCAAAAACTCTTAGGCAATTTGGTATGAGATAACATTGTTCTGATTCTTTAAACAATGGTTATGTTCATCCTATCAGCTATGCCATTATATTGAGGATTTTTTCAAATAGATCGTTCATGCATGATTCCATTACTTATGCAGCAGTTTCGAAACACCCCCATATATTCTTCTCTATTACCAGTGCGAATACATTTCAAGCTTCTACTAGTTTTCGTTCAACGCTAGCATGAAATTGCTTGAAAACTTCAAACATGTGATCTTTCCTTCTATGTGCCTAAGCCCACACCTTACTATAATCATCGTCAATGAAGGTAACAAAATATCTTGCACCGCTAAGAGTACTAGTGGTCATAGGACCACAAACATCAAAATAAAAAATTAACATCTAATACATTGGGTTTTCTTTGTGCAGATCCATGTTGAAACGAAGCTCTATGTTGCTTTCCAACCAAGCAATGCATGCATGATTTTAGAGGTATACCTTTCTTCAAATCGGATAGTGCCTTTCTTTTGGCTAAAATTTGCAACCACTTCTCGCTCATGTGACCGAGCTGTTTATGCCAAATCACAATTGAGTCTCCTTTTAGAGAATTTACATACCCATTATTGATGTTTGCATGTGTCATGTAAAGAGTATTGTCCTTCTTCGTTTATGCTATAACAAGAGAGTTTTTCTGAGTTTTCATTTCCCTTCAGCAAAGACATTAGTGTATCTTTCATTGCGAAGTAATCCTATAGAGATCATATTGTGAAAAATGTCTCGCATCCTTGAGAACCAAGATGCTACATGTGTTGGTTTCAAGGGAAACAACTCATCTTCCCACGATCTTGGACAATTACTCATTTTCCATTCTCACATTACCAAAATCTTCATTGGTGTAGGATGTAAAGAAGTCCAATCGTGAGGTAACATGAAATGATGCGCCAGAATCTACTATCCAACATGTATCTTGAGAGGAAAGATTAACACATACATCACCACATATAATAATTACATCATTTCCAGCAAAGGTAGTTGTGGTCATGTCTCTGGCTTCATTTCTCTCATTACCTCTATCATGCTATCGTTTAAAAAACATGCACTCCCTCTTCATGTGGCTTGTCCTGCCATAATGGTAACATTCTAGGTCCCTTCTTGTCTTGGACCTACCCCTCGAATCATCTCTTGACAAGAGCTTATGACTCGGGTGATGCACCCTGTTATTTCCTCCTTGCTTCTTCATTAAACATAGTTATCTTTAACTATGTCCAATGGAAGAACGCCTCGAGGAGTTGAATTGCTTAATTACACTACTAGTGTATCACAACTATCTAGCAAGGAGTTGAGTAACACTAGTGCATATAACTCATCATCGAGCACCATCTGCATATTCGTCAACTGGTTGATCAAACCTTGGAAGTCACTAAGATGCTCGATAACACTTCGACCATCTCTGTACTTGAGATTTACCAATCGTCAAATCAATTAGACTTTATTTTGAGCGGTCTTCCTCTCATACATGAACGACAATTTTGTCCATAATATATATGCATCTTTCTATTGTGCCACGTGATGGAACACACTTTGATCCACCTATTGTCGATTTTGTCCGACAACTTTTCTATTCATAATGCTCCATGTGTTGTCTAACTTCCCTTTCGGTGTGTGTCCTTGCAATTGAAAAGGCTCATACAAATATTCCTTGTAGTAAAAGAGATGTCCTCTATTCTTGGCTTCTGAATGGAATAATTAGATGTAGTCAATTTGAACATTGTTGCTAACGATGGATGATGATGACTCCATCTTAAATCAAACAAGATAATAATTTTGAGCAAGCTCTGATACTACTTGTTGTCAAAGATGACGAATAATAATAGCCAATAATTTCACCACATATTTTTCTCTCCTTCACCAAAAGAGGGATACCTATCTATTAAGAAGAGGATGCATATCACAAGTTCTCAACAACAATGTTAATATGTCATTTACAATACCCCGTTGCGTATTTAAGTCGTTTGCAAAGCATTCTACTCGCCCCTGACTTGAAATTGTATTTCATGGCGTCCCTCACAACTTGTCTACAGTAAGAGGTTCACCAAGGGCACGTATCTTTAGAGGCCTAACCCCTATATAGGTCGGCAATTGGGCTCTAGACCCTTGCTTCCATCTTTAATCCACACAAGATGAACACTACGATTGTTGAATGAAGCTCTAGTACGACTTGTTTGTGAAATGATAGCATCATACTAAAGCCTCTTGTGCGATGAACAAAATACGCAGCAACAGATGAATGAACAAGAACAATGAAACGTCAAAGCAAAATCTTACACTAAGAAAAGTAATGGGATCATAAGAGACAATCTTAACATGAAATCTCTCTCTCTCTCTCTCTCTCTCTCTCTCTCTCTCTCTCTCTCTCTCTCAATTTTTCTCTAAAGCGAGGTTCTGTTTTATGGATGGTTTCAAAGCATTAGTTTGTGCCTTATATAGGCAACATTTTCATGCATGCACTATTTGTATGTGGTCATGAATTAAAGGAGAAACTTTCTTCTTAGTTGTAGTTCAATTAAGCATTCTCTGCCATGCAGCTTCCGCAATAATAATTCTCCTCCACTAAGGGAGAATGACCTGACACCTGCCTAGCTCTTTGTACACTGATGGTAGATGTTATGTTTAAGTAGAATAATTAATACATTAATTTAATAACACTGATTAACCATATATACATACATGATATATGCACACATCCTAACAATAATAATAAAAAACTTGTTATTATACTAATAAAAAGGTGGCATTATTAAATAATAATTTTTTTAGGTTTTCTTGTTTTATACTTTTGTACCTACACATCTTTTCCTAAATATTTAAACTTCTGTTATTCCTTTCACATATCAAAACAATTATAAAGAAAAATAATTCTTTCATTCTACCAACGAATAATCTATAATAATTCGCAAATTCAGATTGGCTAATTGTTCTTGGATAGCACCTGCTTGAGTAGAAATTTCTCGATTTTGAAATGTATCGAAGCCTTGGGTAGTAAAAAAAAGTGGGATGTTGTATTTCCAGGATTAGATTTCATATTCAAATGAACCTTATAATAGCAAGAAAGTAAGTTTTTTAGCTACGGGCCTAGCAAAAGAAAAAATTGGATAGGATCCTATAGGATCTCCCCCTTTCAACACCAAACGTGAAAGTTTTCTCTCATACGGCTCACGTAGTTATATCAAATGAAGTACCAATATACCTCAATTTCACATAGTTATATCAAATGAAGTACCAATATACCTCATACGGTCTTTAGGGTCTCTGAGACTAATAAAACGATTAACCCTATAATATATAAAAATTTGAGCCCACTAGATAAAAAAGTACCAATATATTATGTCGTGCCGTTGTTTTTTTTTTTTTTTTTAAATATATAAATTTTATCAAAGTGAGATAACTTTATTGAAACAACAATGTCAGAGTACAAAAAGATGACTGGACTTTAGTAATGTAACAAGTGTGGCCTCATTAAAACCTTACCTTTAAAAACTCCAAAATGGGGGAAAATCCGGTCAAAAAAATATCGTGCCGTAGTTTGGATTTTGAAAGGAAATAAAATTGCCTATATATAATTATATATGATATAATATGTGAGGTATATAGGGCTTATTGCATAACATGATTTGACGATTATGTTTCTTGGGCTTGTATAACCCTTTTAGTAAATTTAGGTTTTAGTTCATAAGAATACGAGAGCTAATACATGTTGTAAGCCCTTTTCTATTAAATGTTAGATGCTTTATCCAACTGCTAACTGTTGACATCATTTTGGTTTTGTTTGAGATTGAAATTATCTTCGGATAATCTATGGTTTAATTAGTTAATTGGGATTGACTAGCGCGAGTATTTTCAATGCACGTGGCCCAAATGGCTTATTGACCCAATCAGAAATTTTATTTTATTTTTTTCTTCCCAAAGTTAGGAAGGGCTTGGCTCCCGAAAAAATTTCCATATATATAAAAAATTTCCTCTCTGCCCCCTCCCTTTTCCTCTCCTCCCCACCCCTTTCCTCCCCTTCCCTCCCCTCCATCCCTCTACCCCTGGCCCATCCCCTCTAGCCCCTCGATGTCCCTCCTCTCCTCCCATTCCCACCCTTACCCTCCCCTCATCCCCGCCCATCCCTTCCTTGGGGCTTTTACCAGCTTTCGACTAGATTTTGGTGATTGGCTACTTGACTATCTTGGGGACGACGTGGTGGTAGTTCAGCTTTTATTTTCTTGATGTGTGTTGCAGTGTTTAGAGTTGTAATAAGTGTGTCAACTTTTTTTGAGTTTGTTGCATGTTGTAGTCTCTACTTGTAGGTTTTACTTGTGATAGTTTAAAGGTTGTAGCTGCATTTGTAGTTTTGTGTGTTGAGGCGCATTTGCCTAGTTTTTCAAGGCTTGTGGCTTTTATGGCAGAATTTTTTTGGTCCTGTGTGGCTATGAGTAGAGGTATGCTTTGTGCATATGTTGTTGTTGGTGGACTCCTTTGTATTTTGAGTACCCTTTGTGGTTAATGTGCTTGCGTAGTTGTATTAACTCTATGTGTTTATTTGTATTAGCCTTTGTGTCTGACGGCCTTTAAGCTTAAATTATGAATGCAATCTATCGTCTTTCTCAATTAAAATATATATATATATGCCTTGTTATGTGCTTTAAACATTAAAATATTTTTTTCATAAGAGGTTTAAGTTCCCCCCGCTCACCCCCAAAACAACACTTGGACATGGAATAGTCAATCTTAACAGACGGGACGTGGCTACGCCCCCCCTGCTGCTCAAGCTAGGGCATCTTGCAGTATATAAAGAAACATCGAAGTTGGTTTGATACAAACAACACCCATCAAAGATGACGAGTTACACAGATTTTTGGATAGGTTACAACCATATTGTAAACAAACTGGTGGTGGTAGGTGTCATAACACTATCGTACGTGTGCTCTTCTTCTTCTTCTTCTTCTTCTTCTTCTTCTTCTTGAAGTTGGTTTGATACACACAACACCCATCAAAGATGACGAGTTACACAGATTTTTGGATAGGTTACAACCATTGTAAACAAACTGGTGGTGGTAGGTGTCATAACACTATCGTACGTGTGCTCTTCTTCTTCTTCTTCTTCTTCGATTTTTGGATAGGTTACAACCATTGTAAACAAACTGGTGGTGGTAGGTGTCATAACACTATCGTACGGTACGTGTGCCCTACTAAAATATTCACAGGCAAGTAATGTATATTAAAAAAAATTACACACGTGCTCTTCTTCTTCTTCTTCTTCTCGAGTTCTTAATAAAAATATGAATAACTGGAAAATCAGATTACGAGAGCAATGGAGAATTCCCTATATTTTATTAATGTAATTGTAACTTCATGCATACATACACATGGGGTCGTGGCTCTCTCTTTATATGATTCTGGAGATTAATTATGTTTAGTTGCTTGTTAATATATAAGATTTTGAATATCATCACAAAAAAGGTATAAAATTCAGGAAGAG
Source organism: Prunus dulcis (assembly GCF_902201215.1). Taxonomy (NCBI): domain Eukaryota; kingdom Viridiplantae; phylum Streptophyta; class Magnoliopsida; order Rosales; family Rosaceae; genus Prunus; species Prunus dulcis. Next base: position 8,178,354 of record NC_047655.1, on the reverse strand, counting down.
AAGGTTGATTAAATTAATTCAAATCCTTCATTGAGAAGAGCCCCAATCACCCAAAGCTTCAAATTTGGCAAGTTCATCTCCTGCTCACACTCTTTCACCTGATTTAATTTGACATATAGACCACTTATTTTCAGCTGAAATAGTTCAATTAAAATATGTAACAAAAAAAAAGGAGAATCAAGTAAAATAATTAAAGGTAGAAGAAGAAGAAGAAAAATGCATAACTTCAAAGTAACTGTGAGTACAAGACTCTCAGAAGCAGTGGTCAAGTTGGAATTCTGAACATTGAAAATTATAAGGAACTCAAGAACCTAGTAAAGTGATGCAGCCACCCCTTGTACCTTGTTGCACACCAATTTCACATAAAATCCTCTTTCCTCCACTTGAAACATGTCCATCTACATGCCCACATGCATCAATAAATATCAAGTTATAATGTTTCAAATATTTATTTTTATGTTTTTTTCTATATATATAAGCGATAGTCTAAATTACTCTAAATTTGTAAACTGTGTGTCCTTCTCATAGAGTGAATGGCCTGAACCTGGATTAAGGTTTGGGCTTACACTTAATCTCCTGGTTAAGATACCTTCTGGAGATGGCCTACACACTTCGAACAGTATCAGAATAGGAGCGAACTGGGGTTTATCCCAGTTAAACCCCCTCCGATGGTTAAGTCAGAAGTAGTTTAGAGGTGGAGAGAAGGATGTGTAGGGTTTTTAAGCTGAGAATATTTATTACCTTTGTCCTTATATAGGTGAGGGGTATATAAAGGGGGAGAAGGAGAGACAAAGATATTTAAGAAGGAGATATTTATCTCTCTTCCCACTGGTGGGACTGGACTACATTAAATGACTTCTTCTAATCACCATGTTGTTTGACAGGGATTATGTGGCAAAGCAACACTTGGCTTTGGATGTGAGGCACATTAATTGATCCCTCTCCATCACCTGGCTATCCATCAGGTATCACATGGCAAAGTGACACCCTGGCTTTGGATGTGAAGTACATTAATTGATCCCTTCCATCATCAGACTGTTGTATCAGACGGATGGAGTAACTAACTTGACAGGGGCCTATTCATGCATGTTTAATATTAATGCGCCTCTGGTCACACACAGCATCCTAGTGGTCGGGTCGATGTTAGAATGCTCAACCATTTTATTCACATTCTTTCCTAACAAGTTCGATTAGGAGGCCTTTTATCGACACCCAAGGTAGTTCATCTGGTCGGGTCAGTATAAAGGCAACCTAGCCTCCTATGGCCATGTGGTGTTCTTAAATAGGCTCGGCTCACAGTGATGGTATGAGCCGTTCACAAAATTGATCTAATTTCTAATCAGGGGATTCGAACTTGGGTGTAAGAGCAAGTCCACCCCAAAAGGCTAAGGCAATGACTGCCACTATTCACCTGAATAGTGGCAGCCTTGCCTTTTTTAGTTCCACCCCAAATGGCAAGGGCAATGGCAATTACCATTCATTTTAATTTATTTTATATTTTTTATACTTAAACCATTAATTTTGACATGATAAGCAAAACATAGGACTAGGTATTTATATATATATAATTTCTGAAATTTCTAAAAAATTTTAAATTTTTTTTTAGTTGTTGACGTCATATGACGTCAGCAAATCCAGACAAGAGCCCAGGTAAGATTTGCCTTTGAGCCTGCCCAGGCTTGTGGCCCCCATTAATTGCCTGGTCTTGTCTTTGTGCGCTGGAGACAAAAGCTGAGCCTAGGCCCCCTCTTGCCCGGGCAAGCTTACAGCACTAGACATGCTCTAAGAAGGGTGGACTATCCTAACCAACTAGTTTAACTCACTTCTACTATGGTGTTTCAAATTTTAAATGGTATGAAAATAGTAAATATGTCTGCATCAATGTGTACGGTGGGTGTACCTGAATTATTTTCTTGGAAACTAGTAGGCTTTTGTTTGCCATTCGAATCTTTCCACTGTTTCCAATATATTATTATATCCTTGATATCTCTGAGGTGGCCCAACCAAGGACGCTTCAAGCCCAGCAAACTGAGACTTCAGCTTCTTGGCATGCATTTACAACTCTTACACATACTGCAAAGCATCCCCGACAATGGATGCCTTATCCATCTGCACATTAATTCACAAGGACCTGCATTATTTAATAATGTATACTAGCCTGACGGAGTTCACAGCTGAACAATGTCTTAATGATATGGTTCATCATGCTGTATACCTATCAAAAATAAACATATGCATAGTAAATGCATTCAAACAAGAACCAACCCGATTAATAGGTTTAGATTCAGCCTAACAATTGTCAGACAGTCTGTCGAGAGAAATGTTTTTTTATACATGTATATTACCCAAGCATATACGAAGGCATACCTTAGTTATACTCGGAACCAAGGCTCACAATGCATAGAGCTTCTCCTTCATCCTACCCACTACAAAAAAAAAGTGATAACAGTCACCATTTTGTCACTAATTTTGGTGACTGTTGTGGGGTTACTATAGGCTTGAGTCACCTTTTTTACTTTTTTGGTGACTAAAAAGGCTTTCAGTCACCTTTTTTGCTTTTTTAATGACTAAAGCCTTTAGTAACCCCACAACAGTCACCAAAATTAGTGACAAAATGGTAACTATTGCTACTTTCTTTTTTGTAGTCCCCTCCTCTTTCGCTCAGAAATCAAAGTTCTTGATTTGTCAATGTTCTTCCCCCTCTTAGTTGTAGTTGTCATACTTGTTCCTGAAGAGTCGTCCCTACCATTAATATGTTCTTCTGGAACCTCTTTCTTTTCCCCTTCAAAACTTGGGAGCAATGAATTAATATTAAAGCCAAACATATCACCAGGGGTCGTCGGACCAAATTGGTTATCAATTAAGCAGCCATTAGTAATAAAGTGATTATTATCATGATCACAATCGAAACGATCCACGACAGGGTTTTGATCATTCTCACGGATTAGATTGAAAAACTTATCAAAGTTGGCACCATCCATGAAATCATGTAACTCTAGCTCTAAGCTAGGGTTGTGCAGGGAGGGGTTTTCTAGAGCATCAATGGGATTCATTGTTTGGTGGGTAGAGAGGCCTACTTAGTCTTGGTGTGACCAAAACATATATATAGATGGAAGTGAGCAATGGGGTGAGTGTAATTTCAGTTTATATAGGTTAACGTTGAGATATGTACACTGTATATATCATGCGAAATTCTCCTCCGAACATTCGGATGTTATTATCATGCGGATGTTATGTATTTTTTAATTTTTTGGCATATTTGATTCTTTTGGTAGATCTGGTTTTTTGGCAAAACTGAGCAAATCTGATTTTCCTCTCTTAAATCCATAGTACAAAGACAATATAGGTATTTAACACACACAAATAAACTAAAATACAACTATTAAATTAAAAAAAATTGATAACTGTCAATTTTTGAATTTTTTTTGGGTGTATTTATAATTTTTAAATAGTATAGAGCTTCTTTATAAGACTGTCTAAAATTGAGTATATAACTAAATTTCTATTTTTTAAACCAGTGACTACTTAGAGAGTGCATAAATACAAGTTCCAACACGTCATCCCACATAGTGACTGCATATTGAGACATTAAAAGACCTAAAGAATGACTGGAAAAGCAACGCAATACTCTTCAATCTCAAGACTCTCCACCACCCTTCACCCAACGCCTCAGTCACTTTATTATTAACGCATGTCTGGCCAACTTGTCTTTCTTTTTGCTTTGAGCAAAGCCCAAATTTCATGTTTTATAAATTTATACATAAACATTATTCTCAGTCTTCAAAGCTTCCTGTGCCCTGAAAAAAGCAAGAAAAACATATACACTAGTTTTTCAAAGCAAAAGCTCCCTCAGACAGCTCATTTATTCGCACACAGCTCCTTCTATTCTATCCTTGTAGGACTTAAATTTTGAGCATAAAATCAAAGTCATCTCACATGTGATTTGAACCTGTTTTTTTACAACCCATACCCCATTTGCATCTTGCTACTTTGTCTTAAAAGAAGAGAAGACACCAAACAAAGGAAAGGAAACCAACCATAGGCTATAGAGATAGCCAAGAAATAGTAATTTAGAAATCCACCACTCCCAACGAAGGAACAATGGCATTATTATATGCACCCCAAAGTAAGCTGCTTTGACCTTTTGAAGGGACCTTTTTGGCTTTGAGAAATGACAGTCCAAAGTACCTTTGGGCTTTGAGAGTCAACCATTTTACCATAAAGGCAAGGGAATCCTATGAGATGTTGAATCCCAATATCTAAGTCCAAAAGGGATTTCCTCAGAAATATTTGAAACCCTAAAATAAAATTTTTGGTGTTAATAGCAGAACCATACTGCAAGAGGAACTGTTCTGAAACAAAAGCAGGGCAGAAAAAGGGAAAACCCCATTTGAACAACCTGACCCAAAAATCCAACTCTCAGGAGTAGGTCCACCCACCAGGACCACACCTAACCTATCATCCCCTTTGCAAATTATGTGATTTGCTCCTTTCTTTTTACTTTTCAGATGTACAAAAAAATTTCTTTTTGCCTTAACCCGCCAACAAGTTTACATCATTTGAAATTCGAACGACCTGAAAGTCAGCCATTTACTTTATCACTAAGCATTGCTGTCTATGAGCTGCCAACTGCGGTAGTATCGAACGGTGTTCTCGATTGGATTATAACCCGAGCTCCTGAAGCAAGCCTGTTTAGGAGGAAAACAAACAAAATGTCAACCAACATTGACAAGACAAGAAAAAACAGGATTATAGTAATAAATTTGACCAATGTGAAAGTGGGGAGGAGTCAACACTCAACTTTCTTCGATTTTGATCACCTTCTCCTTCTCTTCTCTAAAAGAATCTAACCTGTTTGATTGCTTTTTAAGAGATGAAGGCCCTGTGATTCTTTTACTAGCTCCATTGGATGCACAGTGGGTATTGATTTGTGCACCATCAACTCCATCTGAGGAGTTCCTTGGTTTGTCAGAAATAGGTGATCTCATAGATTCACTTCGTGGTTGCTTATTGAGTGACGCCTTGATTGATCTTGGGATGCATTTTGAACGTCCTGAGGTAGACTCCTCTTTGTCCTCTTTGTCCTCTACTGAATCTGGCTTCCTACAACTCCTGCAAGTTCATAAGTTTAGCATTTGAACCATACTTGTTGCAACTGCTGGATTAAACCTGAGGCTAATTCTTTCTTATAAGTACCCCCATAATTCTTCATAGAAAAAACTCCAGAATACTCAACAAAGCAATCCAAATTGGGGGAAAGTCCCAGAGACGCAATTTGGCGGACCTAACCTAGTACATGTAACCCCTTGAATTTGCTCTCAGTAGCATTAGAAATGAATCTGCTTCTCTTATTAAAAGAAAGAAGTGAATCTGCTTCATTCCTTGTTCGGGATCAAATCAAATTCTTATGATTTGATGTAATTCTCCATTTCACTGTCACTGTGATGCTAACATCTGATCTAACAGTTTTAGGCTTTGTGATTTGCTAACTTTTAGCAAAGCACGTTCATTACAAAGATCAGATAAAATGGATCACGCATATAAGAGACCACAAAATTTAATGTGACTCAGCAGAATCTTGCTGACATCCATAGACAAGGGGGGAAATCTGCTAAAGCATAGAGGATTACAAAAAATTATGAGTCCCACACCAAACCCAATTCTCTCTAAACCGAGCCTTGAAATCATCCTAGTTCCACTTTCAATACTCTTTGGTTTCTCATAAGACACCCTTACGTTGCATCTCTATCAACAAAGTCAGACAACTACCTCATAATCCTAGTTATTTCTAACTACACATCTATTAAATTACCAGAGCTAAATTCCTTATTTGACAAAGAAAAGAATTCCTTTCTACCTTAGTAAACCCAAACGAGTAATTAAATACAAAGCCTACAATAGACCAAGCTAAATTGAGATTTGAGAAATAATATCCAATATGATTTAACATTATGTGAAACAATACCTTGAAGTAACAGGTATTGTTACTTCAAGGCTTCCAGCTGCTTAAACCGACCTAACTTGGATGTTCAGAAGCCTAATTGCACTGATCATGGTCTTGATAAAGCTAGGTTTGCTAAGCAACCAAACTTTTGCCAAACTTTTGACTTCAAAATGTGCTTGCAGTCACCAGGAATGAAGAAGCATCCAAGGGGCCCAAGCTCAAGTTGTTCAACTTATCTTAGGAGGGGCGGTCCATGTTAAAGCATCATTCAAATTCTATAACTGATTAATCTGATTTAAGAATTAAGAAACATCTTAGTTCTTCAAGGTAGCTAAGAAGTCAAAACTCTGGTAGAATCCCTGGGTTTAACCATCTAGGGAAACTGCATACGTGAAAATTTTCAAATAAACACCCCGGCACTTCACATTATCATCATCTTAAGTATGCTTTTGACTGATTTTGGTCCGACCTTACTATCAAGTGGTAAGAGATTACCCTAAAATACTTGTATCATAAGACAAAAAGTGCCTAAAAGAACTGAAAGAAAAGTTCAGGGACTAGGCAAACCTGTCAGCATTGTATGAAGATGATCGCTTTAGAGCTGAGCATCCATCTTCGTCCTTGAGCATTTTAGTCTCAATCAAGCTCCCACTAAAATATTCTTTCTCTTCCAATCTCGAACCCCTTAGCCTTGGATTGTCTGATAGGCAGTCTAGCTCTCCCAACATTACCTTAGTGGAGAATAATGGGGAGTGAAATTTGGAATGGGAAAACCTGGGCTTGTATGTTGGAATAAGACCAAAACGGTGATCCTTCACTGATATTGACCCACATGAGATGAGTTGCATAAGTACATTAGTAGCCTTGGCCCTTGGATTGTTTGTCATTCGAATGTCTTCCTCTTCAAGAATTCTAAAACTGTTAATTTTACTAGCATCAGCCCTAATAAGTGATTCCAGAGTTTCAGTCTTCCCACCCGATGAAGATGCACTAGAGGAAGATGGAGGAGGAGAAACTGAATCACTGCAAATCTCAGAGTTCTCTTTCTCACATGGAACTCTGTTTTGGTAATAACTACTATCAGGTTCTAATGACCCATCATCAGTGGAAACACCCCTTGTACATGTTTCTTGAGCTTTAGGTTTGTTCACATTTTCTTCAGTCTGCGTAGAAGCATCAGCTAAACCGTCACTCTTGTAAACCTTGTACTCTGTCAAGCTCAGAGAACCCCCCCAAGAAGAATTCTTTCCAACTGTAGACTCAGGAGACGCACTGGAAGAGCCTTCAGGACGTTGAACTGGAGGAGAGAGCTCATCTTCTTGAGAATGCTTTGTTTCCTTTCCATTCAAACTCGAAGAGGATGAAGAATCATCTTGGCTTCTAGAAGATGCTGGCTCTGGTAGTTGTTTCAAGTTCTGGATTTTTATATTTGCCACGGGGCTAAAACGATCTGTCCAGAAAAAAGTAAGCATCTAGATTTAGGATGTTTAATTTATTTACCATGGAATGGAAAATTTTGGTCAATAAGCAATTTCTATTATCTGGTGCAAAAAATATATGAAATTTTAGAATTACTAACTTAAATTGCTAGCAACCAAACAATGAGAAAATGAATCTTCTACCCCTTTTACCTGAATTAGATTCTTCAAAGAGCTCAGAACCTTTGAGGACGTACTCATTTCCATGGGCCGGAAGAATCAGATCATCTTCAGAGAGATCATGCCAAACGAACCCATTCTTATAGCTTCTGTACTCATTCAGACAAACAAACCCCACACTTAAACACTGTCTTAAAAATCGACCATTTCTAAAATTTGGGCTGAAAAAGGAGTAGAAATTCACCTCTTAGAAGACCATGAATACATCGAAGCCATGCCTCTGCCCCTCAGAGCATTAAGCCTATTAATCACATCTGCACCAAAAATAAACAAATAAATCCTCACAATTCAAAAAAAACAAAATACCCACTAGAAAATCCCCAGAAATTGATGCTATTTGTTAGTTGAATTTTGAATACCTCTGAGGTAGAGCCCTTGAGGAGAGGTTACAGGAACCTCCATGAAATGAGGGTGTTCAAGCTGTCGATTTCGCGAGAGATAGTAAACCACAGGGACTTTGCGATTCTGATGGTATTTCGGCGACTTCTCAGTCCACACTTTAGCCCTCTCAGGACTCACTTGTGAGTACTTCTTCATCCTACCCTCCATTGCTTCCTTCGTTTTCAGCTCAGTTCCACAGTTTTATAGCAAGTTGAAAGCTCTTTAGGCTCTGGGTTCTCACCAAAACCTAGTAAACAAAGTTTTCGGAGCTTCAATGGCGGCTCTGCCGCTCAGATCAGTGTGAAACCCGCAGAAGATTTGTGGGTTTTTAAAATGGTGGAGAAAACCGGATCAGAGATTCAGTCTGAGAGAGTTGGAGAGTTGGAGAGTTGGAATCTTTGAAACCAATCAAAAAAAAATTGACTTGTTAAGAGGGCGAGACAAGGAGACAAAAAAACAGAGACAGAGAGAAACAAAGAGATGAAGCTGATGAAGCATCGGAGGAAGTGGACGCCCGCATTTATTGCATTGCAGAATGCACACACACTGTGCAGTATGTGTCTGTATTTACGACTCTGTCTATTTATGTGTCTGAGAAAAAGCTTCAAAAAGAAACCGAAATTTATTACCAGAGAAATAGTGGCTGCTTGTTGCTTCAATGCGACTCTCTCTCTCTCTCTCTCTCTCTCTCTGGCTTTTGCTGCTTTTCGATTATTTTGCTTGGCTTTTGCTTTGTTTGTATTGTTTTATTTTATATTTGTGTTCGGGTTTTACCTCATGTGAAAGCCAAGGATCGTCTCACAGACTTCAGAAAGAGTGAGAGTGATAAGGCTTTTCAACTTTGAATGGTTAATTTTCAGGATATGGTAAATGGAGTTTTGTTCTCTCTTTTATGGAGATATAACGAATGACAGCCAATGAGAGTTGGTTTAGTTGTTAAAGTCTCTGCATTGCATTGTGTGTAGTTTTCATCAGTATTCGAGTCCTACTGTCAATAAAGTCCTTGTTAGTGTGCGATCTGTAATTTCCTACAAAAATTCATATCAGTGGCAGCTGGGAATTAAGTGCCACCCGTAAGTTCTTTCGGCTCGAGATTATAAGTTTACCCTGACGATGGTGGTAAGAGTAGACAATATTTCACCTAACAAATGAGTTAAGAATCCTTAATTAATTATAGTTGATTAATTAAACTCCAATTTTTTATGTCTTCCTGACCATCGAGTATAAGCAACAATAATTTTCCCCTAGTTCTTCTAAATCCCAACTTGGTTTCTACATCAAAATTATTAAAAGAGTTGGATGTAGACACAGACAACAATGTAATATTGTCAAATAATCTACGATGACTAATTACTATCTCCTTTCAAACTCTTCAGCATCTACAGTTTTTTTTTTTTTTTTCCTGGTTGGAATTGTGTCATTTTGATTGATAATCAAAAAGGCGTTGAAGTCTAGATTTTGTTTTAAAGTATTCTAGGTCTACCCTCTCTATGTGGCAATATTAACTTTTCCCAAACTTATTCTCACACATCTGGTAAAACACTCCTTTTTTATGTTTTTTATGTTGAAATTTTTTAATGTTCTATAGCTATGAAACTATGCTATTGATATGATATCAGTTTGTGTTTTGTTAAAGTAATTTCCCTCAATAAACTCATTTAAAAAAAATTAAGGCAGAAAGATGTGAGTGAAGTCTGGCCTAATTGTGTGGTGAAACATGACTTTGATACGATATATTAGAGTACCTCCAACAGTAGTAGTAAATTAAACTTTTCAAATTGAAGTTTGTTGACCTATGTGGCAATTTGAAAATGTTTATATGCTACTTGAATAATTTTTGCTCCAACAGACTTTTCAATTCAATTAATGCAATATCATGGAAATGAATGAAAAATATGAAAATATGTGAAAAATGTTTATATATTTATTATATGAAAAGAAAAACTGTATGTTTTTAACATTTCAAGGTAGGTTCTGTTTTTCCAAAGTAAAGTTAAATGTTTGAAGAGCCAAGATCAACTTACCAATCCTAAAGAGAGAGAAAGAGGTTGCATCTTTGATGACTGAGGTTGAAAAGACTGTTGGATAGAGTTTTTCTGATATGACTCACCTATTTTAGAATTCCAAAGCAGTTGAAGATCCTCTTAGGAGCTTGAGTGTAGAACTTGTCACTACAAAACCAAGGAAAATATTTGTACTTTGCCATATGTATTCCATTCACATATAAATTTATGTATTTAATGCATTCAAAAAAAAATTATCTTCTTTACAATGAAAATATTTGTACTTTGCATTAAATACATAAAATATATATAAGTATAATACACGTGATATAAAATGAATGAAAAACGTATAAGAGAAGATAGTTAGCGCTCCTCCATTATATGCACGTATGCACAGATGCTACAAGACAGAATGATTGTGCTTTTATCATTTTGGGATAATCCACTTGGCCTAATAATTTGTAATGTTCTTAAACTCGTACATTAATTCATGCTTATCACAAACAATGTGGTCCAAACCTGTCAAATTAAAGAATTAATAATCCCCAAGACATGGCGCGGAGGGCATTGAATTGCGTTGCCCTATTATTATCAATCAATTGGAACTGTCAACCATTGTATTTAATTTAGTCTAAGCTTTACATAAAAACAAAACATTTCTATTTATGCATTCATTTTCCCCACTCATCTACTTTTTTTTTTTTTTCTTCAGCAATTTTAAGAATTAAAATGATGATATTTTTGTTATTTATTTTGCGGATGTTATTTTATTGGCATTGATAATGCCATGGTTTTGAGGGAACAGAAAAATGGGGATGAAGGAAAGGGATGGGAGAGAATAGGAGGAGGAAAGTGAAAAGAAATTTCATAAAAATGAAAAACTTTGGTACCTACCTATTGGAAGCGATGGTCAGGAACTGAACTGCTTTATGTATGAAATAATTTTGTTCATAAGTGCTTTTTCTAGATGCGCTAAAACCTGAATTTACTGTTTATAAGTATGTTTTCTAAATGCGCTTTTATTAGAAGCACGTCGAAATTTTTTTAAAAAATCAAATTGCTTATTAAAAAAAAGTACTTGAAAGTGCTTCTTGGAGAAGTATTAGAAAACGTTTTTATGACCTAGAAAAAAACTGTGACTTTTTTGTCAAACAGAATCATAAGTGTTTTATGTGTGAAAAACTAATTTAAAAAACAGTTTCAAGTATGCTCTAAAAATTTCAACATCATTTTAATGAAATAATACTTGATGCAGGACGCATGACCTTTTTCTTTGCGTGTTGAATGTTCATCCACTTTTGTATGAGTTTATCATTGAATGAGATTCAAATTTGCAGGTTGGTCGAGCCCCAAATCAGAAGCCAACATGAATGAAATTTGCTGCATTAAGCCACTAACCTGAGAACACAGCAACCAGTATTTTAAAACGAGCAGGTGAGGTTGAGATTGTACTCTTTGTCACCTCTATAGCAAGAAAATGACACATCATCTAAAGTATTAGTGCCTACAATTCCACCTAATCACATAGTCAATGCATGAAAAGAATAAAAAGGATATGCAGAGTATCAAATTAGCAACAAATTGGCCCTCATTTTCACACTTATTAGACCACAAGAAAAATAAACTAATTGTTGTAATATAAATGTGGATGCTCCACGATGAGAAACAAATGGAATCACTGGATGCAAAGTGAAGCTATGGCATGAGAGGGGGTGGTGTGTGCAATAACTTTGCAAATTGCATGTACCTTTTGACCTGAAAATCAGATAGAGTTCAACTTTCCTTCTTATTATTGTGATTTTCACGGATATGCCATCATATTTTTGCTTATAAACGGGCACTCGAGAATGCCTTAAAGATCATATTCAGAGAAGAGTGATAAAAGCATCAATAAAAAGTCTCATAAAAGAGAGAAAACAATACTATCACTTGTAGTATCATAAGGGCACTTCCAGCGCACCTCTTTGGATCGGGGGGCTAGAGTGCGCAAGAGCAAGACCAGGCAGCTGGTGGGCTCCACAAGCATGAGTAGGCCCGAAGGCAAATCTTGCATGGGTTTGCTGAGGTCATCGATAACTTCAGCAACGAAAAAAAAATAGAAAAAACCTAAAAAATACCAAATATTTCAATTTTTTTTAATAAATAAATACCTAATCATATTCTTTACTTCCCACACCAAAATTAATATTTAAGTATACAAAATAGAAAATAAATTAAAGTGAATAGTAATTGCCCTTACCCTTTGGATGGAAACAAAAAAGGCAAGGCTGCCACTATTCACGTAAATAATGACAAACCTTGTCTTGTCTTTGCCTTACTCTTGCCTTTTTGGGTGTGGAGGTGCTCTAAGAGGAAATACAATTATACTCTTATATTTCGTCTGTTTCAAAACACTAATATATCGTGCCGCATGTCAGTTTGCAGCTCTAATGGATGATATTAGAATTTCAAACTAAGGCGAAAATAACCTCACATGTGGATAAATGCATTTACAAGCCTTAATAGACCATGTTACAACCCGGTAAGACATAAATTACCTTGAACACGACAACAACAAAAAATGCCTTGCTAAAAACGTGTGAGACATTTTATTTCGGTGTTTAAAATTCAATGTAAATTATTTAAAAAAAGGTAAATATTAAAAAAGTAGTTACTTAAATTATTTGCCTCCTTCAAAGTCACAAGCTTTTGGTGAGGCAAACTATTATAACCAAGCACTGGCGGAATTAGGAATTTTTTAACGAAGGTGCAATTTTAGTTAGGATTTAAATATATATATATATATATATATATATATATATATATAGTCAAACACCTAGAGTACACCTCCTAGGTTGAGCAAAGGTGCAATATGCAGCACTTATAATAGTTTTTTCGATAAAAAAGGATGCAACTACACCTACTCGCGCCTTAATAAGTCCGTCATTGTAACCAAGTGCCACATAGATCCATTGTCATACTTTGAGTTCCCAAACAATGTTTGAAGAAAACTCATTCAAATATCAATTGTTTCAATAGTGCCCTCGTAGATGGTTGTAGACTAGAAGATTGCTTGGAAACCCATATGGCCTATAATATATATATATATATATATATATAAATTGAATAATGTTATAGAACTAGAATAATCAGAGAGTATGAGAAGTACCACTGAATATTGGGAGTGGAATTATATTTGCTCTTTGTGGTGTTTACACTGGCAGAATTTATTCTCAGATAGAACTCACTCTTTCTTTTCTTCTCTGACTGACTCTCTTCTCTTCTAATTGGTTGTGTATTTTACAACTTAAGAGAAAGCCTATTTATAGGCAATTAGAATGGCCTCCCGTGGATGCATCTTCAACATTTTCTCCCAACAGCATCATTCATCCCAACATCATAATTTCATCTTTTGACTAATACCCCATTACTTTATTCATGTGGACTTCACTTCTTACTTTATAACAAATAAAACTTTTTTTTATAAGTTAAACTTTTTTTTTTCCTGAGAAATTCTATGATTGCATTCATAATTCAGCCAAAAAAGCCACTAGCCACAAAAGGGCCATTACAATAACGGAGTAGTCTAATATCAAAATTAAGAAAATCAGGTATGTCTCCACTAACGATAAGGCAAGATCGAAGAAACTCTGGCATAGGCATCCCAACTAAGATTGCAAACTTAGAACAATAAAAAAGAGATAAAGCTTGAAAAAACCAAGCCATAACAATACAAATAAAACTCTCACCAAGGAGAGATGAAAAGCTCTCACCAAGGAGAGATGAAAAACTCTCACAAAAGGAGAGGTGAAAACTACACAGAGAACCCAAAGAGTCTCTGCAACTTATTCCAAACATAAAGAAATTGCAAAAAAGATGGTGGTGGAGATCCGACGCCGAAATGCAGGTGAAGATCCGACGTTGAGCCACAGCTGCCTTTAATGGTTGGATGAAAATGATAACAAAACTAAGACAAATAGGAACAACCCTTTGTCTCTGAAAATGGGGGAAGATGTGAAAGGAGGAAGAGAGGAAGAGAAGAGGGGAGAGGGGGGAAGAACAACGGCTTTCTCCCCCCTCAAAATGAAAAAGGCTCTAACAGTGTTTTTTGAGAGAAAGGGGGCTAGGATTTTTGTTTTTTTTAACAATATAATATTTTATAAGTTAAACTTAAAGCATCTTGTGTAACAAGCTTTGTAGATTAACCCAATAAAAAGCAGCTGTAAACAAAACATCTTGTTCTTATGCTTAGACAAAATAATTATTTAAACGAAAAAAGAAAAAGAAAATCTTGTTCTTGAATCTTGATAGCTAAGCAAGCACCTTAATCCTTCCCGCCATTTCTATATTCAGTCTCACTCTCTCAGACCTTTGTCCAGAACACCCACTATTTTCCCCCAATTCTTCTCCATTTGATGCTCTCCCGATCACTGTGTTCATGCTATTGCCTACGCCCACACTCTCTCCACCATCTCAGCACCTCCATTTCTCTCTTCCGCTCCAAACCCTCTTCTCTCTCTCTCACCCTCATTTCCCTCTCCCCGAAAAACCCTAATCTTCGCGCCATGTCCTCTCGCCCCTCCGCCTTCGACGCTCTCATGTCCGGCGCTCGCGCCGCCGCCGCCAAAAAAAAGCCCCAAGCTTCACCCTCCAAGAAGCGAAAAACCCTAGAACCTAACCCTATTGAAAACCCCCAATTGCTATTGAAACCCGAAAATGGCACTCCAACCCAAGCCCCAGAATCCAAGGAAGTCAAAGAAGCTCTAGAAAGTTCTAGTAATGGCGGCCAGGTGGTTCCCCTCGCGAAAAAAGTGTGCGCGGCGGCAGGTGCTCAGGAGCGGACGGCGGAATTGAAGAGCAGAATCGCTCTGTTGAAGAAGAAAGCCGGCGACTTTGACCCGAAATTGATGGCGAATTGGGGCGAGGGCGAGAGGGTTCCGTTTGCGTTTGTTTGTTTGGCTTTTGATTTGATTGCTAACGAGACGGGTCGGATTGTGATCACGGATATAGTGTGTAACCTGTTGAGGACTGTAATGCACACCACGCCTGAGGATTTGGTGCCCGTGGTTTATCTGGCAGCAAATCGGATTGCGCCGGCGCATGAGGGATTGGAGCTTGGAATTGGGGATGCTTCGATTATCAAGGCGCTTGCAGAGGCTTGTGGGAGGACTGAAGCACATGTTAAGAAACAATACAAGGTATTTTCCATGTGGGTTTTGTGCGTTTTTTATTGAGTATGTATCGAGTTTTGTGTGATCAATCATTAATGTGGTTGTTGTTTATGCACAATCTAGTCCATCATATAATGTAGGAGGATGAAAGAACAAGAAAGTTAATAAAGCTCTGCTCGAATTTTGTTGATTTATTTCGTTCTTTATCGAGTGAGGTTGCATTGAAATTTTTTGAGGATGTGTAAGTCCTTTGTTCTATGATGGTTCAAGGGCTATATTTTAGTTGATGTCCCATCACATGCATTCTTTCTTTCAAATCTTCCTGGAACTTGTCTGATTTATGTAGGATTTGTTATTCAACAGTGTTTAACTTTTTGTTTATGACTGCATTTCATTTTTCTTTCCTCTAATGATAATTGGGGTTCACATTGATAGGAATTGGGAGATTTGGGTCTTGTTGCAAAAGCAAGCCGTTCATCTCAATCTATGATGCGCAAGCCTGATTCGTTAACTGTCACCAAGGTTTTCAGTACATTTCGTCAACTTGCTAAGGTGATCTTCATATTTCCAAACTTAAAATCCTTTATTTTAATATACATTGATTTGGATGCTTTTTTTTGTCTTACAGGAAACTGGACTTGGTAAGTACAATTTTGTTTCCTCAATTGATTTTTTTCGTTTTTGGGTCTAGTACTCTAACCTTTTACCACTCCATGCAATGATACTTTGGACTTTATATCTACGTTTTATATATGCATTGTGTTGGGAAGTTATCCCACTTGCAAAACAATGTGGGAGTGTCAAATGTCGTGGTGATCAAAGCCCTTCATAAGTATAGCTTATTAATTGCCTCCAAGGCCTCGGCACCCATGCTTGTCTGTTTCTTTCCTTGTCAAACTACTTTTGCTTTGGAAGCAGTTTTTTCTTTCTAGAAGGCCTGTATTTTTTGTTTTATTTTTATTTCAAATTATGCCTTATGGAAGCTAAAAGGGGGGTTTTTTGGTACATGCATTAACATATTTTTCGTCATGTAGTTTATGAATGAGAGTTTCTTTTTTCTTTTGTAGTGTAAAGTACTCTATGTAATGTAATTAGCTGGTGAATTGTTTTCTCTTAGATCATTTTACACTAAATTTACTGGTGGGGCAGGAAATATGAAGAGTTTGTGGAGGGATTAAATTTTTTATACTCTACGATACTGATTTTGTAATTAACTTGCCCCGTGCTTTTGAAATTTAATAGGAATCTGGGAAGGATAGTCAGGAGAAGAAAAAGAACCATATCAAGGCACTTCTTGTTGCTGCCACTGATTGTGAACCTCAATATCTGATCCGTTTACTTCAGGTTGCAGTTTGATCACATACTAGATTTCAGTTGTTAACTCCTTTTAGCCTATTGTAAGGTTTAAGTGGTTTTCTCTTGTAGACAAAGTTGCGAATTGGGTTGGCAGAGCAGACTCTCTTAGCTGCATTGGGACATGCTGCAGTGCATGCTGAAAAACATTCTACACCACCTTCTCATATTCAGAGTCCTATAGAAGAGGTCTGTTTAGGTTCGTCGGGTCAAATGATAGATTTATAACTTATACTGAATCTTCCTGCCATCAGATTTTCTGGATACTGAATTTTTTTACCTAAAACTGAATTAGCAGTGCACTATGAGTTCAGAATCTTTTGTGTCAAAGACCTTTGGCTATTATACCATTATTCTTGATATTTGTGAGAATATATACAAGCTGAGCTGAATTTGTGTTGGTGGTTTCTTGTTTTTCTTGTCATAAGTTCTTTACAATTTTGATTGATCAGGCTGCAAAGATTGTTAAGCAAGTGTACTCTCTACTTCCTGATTACGATAAAATCATCCCTGCCCTTTTAAGTGGTGGTGTGTGGAATCTTCCGAAGACATGTAGCTTTACTTTGGGTGTCCCAGTTGGACCTATGCTAGCAAAGCCAACTAAAGGTGTATCTGAGATTGTACAGAAGTTTCAGGATACAGAATACACCTGTGAATACAAGTATGATGGAGAACGTGCCCAGGTTATACCATCTAGTTGAAATCCAACATGTAATTTTGTTCCGCCTGTGATATATTATGTGCCGTAACATGCTCATCCCTTACAGATACATTACATGGATGATGGTTCTGTTGAGATATACAGTCGAAATGCTGAACGAAACACTGGAAAGTTCCCTGATGTTGTTGTTGCAGTGTCGAGGTAGACTTCTATCTTTGGTTGTATATGGTACTTCATATTGAATTTAGGTGTGAGAATATCTGAGGGAGTGTGGTGCTCTAGAATAAAAGTTCCATATTTTGACATCTTCATGTAATTCCATCAGTTGTGCAATTCTTGGTGTGCCAACAAAAAGTGATGTGTAAAAGAGTTGGTTGGTTACTGATTAAATTTTCAAACCGCTTTTGGGATCTATGTTCTATTACTATGTCACTATCAATGTAACTAATGTCATATAATACATAATGCACTGAATAAAATTAAATATTTTATATTTCTGAAAAATAAGACTTGCTAAATGGGTGTCAAGGCATCTGTTAGTGTAATAAAATGAATGCCTGGCGATCTGTGGTTTGAAATTTTCCAATCTGTATCTGACTAGTTAACTTGTGAAAAGTTTTTATCATGAAAGAGCTCTACGGTTGCAGCTTCATGTTATCCAAAACACCAACTGTGCTTACTTTTCAGTTGCTAATGCTTTCTGTCAGCTTTCAGGTTAAAGAAGTCATCTGTAACGTCATTTGTTTTGGATTGTGAATTGGTTGCTTATGACCGTGTAAAACAGAAAATTCTTCCTTTCCAGGTAAATTATTTTCACATTCCACTCCAGATTTGTAATTGTCTCACAAAGATCTCAAACATTTGTATGATTTATATTATTGCATTTTCTAATGTAATAATATAAATCATAAAATTTTGGAAGAGCAGTTACCCTCATACCTACCAAAAGTTTGACTCTTGCCAGCCCCACTTCTTTGAATAGTATGCATATGTGATTATGTGTGTGAGTATATTCTTCTTGTGCGAGTACTTTTTTATATATTTTATTTTGTTTGTATATATATATATATATATTTTTTTTAAACACCAGGTATAGTATTTACTACTGATGATGTTGAGTTAAGATAGAAAATTTCTTTATGAGAGACTATCATGGCAGGTACTCAGCACTAGAGCTCGTAAAAATGTGGCCATGAGTGATATTAAGGTCGATGTCTGCATATTTGCTTTTGACATGTTGTATCTTAATGGACGACCACTAATTCAGGAACAACTGATAGTTCGTAGAGAGGTACACTCTTTTTCTATCTTCTCAATTAGATTTTAGAATTTACTGCTATTTTTCTTCTGGATAGGAGTAATTGTGCTTCTCTAGAAATTCATTATTTATATTGCCAAGTTGGAGCAACATGTCTTTCTGATTATTTACTGTAGGTGGAGTGAAAACTGATGTCGAAATTATACTCTCTTTTTTTCCTTTTCTTGAATTGTCAGGATGTATGGAGGTAATTGGTTTGTCTATTTTCGTCATGCCCATTCACGCTTAAGTTTGAAATTACTTTATGTCCATAGTGGATGGCAAAATGTTGATAGGTTCCCTGAATTTTTGCAGCAGGGAAATGTTTGGATTGGTATCTAACCAATGCGAGTAGTGTGGCATGCAATGGCATCCCTCATTTCCTTTAGGAATAAATACTGCTGACAAGGATTATTCTAGAAGTTAATTATTGCTTGCCAAATACTGGGGAAAGGTTTTATTTTAGAAGTTTTTTGTGCATGTAGCAAAGTAATGGCAGTAGTATTATTCACGAGTTGAGCTATTGGATCTTTACTTCTAGTACTTCAATTTCTATGTATTAGTTTCATGTGTCTAGAATGGGATAAAAAAGTAAACTTTAATGAAAGTGAACAACAAAGTGCAAGAAAAGACGGAAAAAGGGTGTCTATCTATGCTGGATAGTATCCTTAACTCATATTGATCTTAGTGATATTATGTGAAGGGTGCCCTGTTGACTGAACTTTTCAATTTAGGTGCTACCATTATTACTGTTGCAGGTATCATTGATACAAATAAATTTCTGGATTTCTAATGTCTTCCGACCATTGTTCATTCTTGTTCCATTATTTCACGAGGAAGTACTAATATATTCTTACATGTGGTTGTGTGTCTTGTGCAGAGTCTTTATGACTCTTTTGTGGAAGAAGCTGGATTTTTTCAGTTTGCCACAGCAATAACATCAAATGATATTGAAGAAATACAAAAGTTTCTTGATGCTGCAGTTGATTCAAGGTATACACTTCGTGCTTTTGATTTTTCAAGAGACAAGTGGATATGATCCTTCTGATGGAGTAGTTCAAATTTCCTAAATGTGTTCATGATACATTTGTATTACAGCAGGGTCGCAAATTTTGCACAAATACATTTCATGAATGTGGCAAATAATAATAGTAATATACGCTTGAAGAGACCCCTTTAGCTTGCTAAAATCAGTTTTGTTGAGTAGCATTTATTTGTTTTTAGTTCATTTGCACTTTGGCCTGTCACATACTTTCCAGTTAATTTTTTATTTGTAAAAGTTTATCCTCATTAAACCATTACTTTTTATGTTGTTCCTTCATCCTGGCTTGCAGTTCTGAGGGTTTAATTATCAAAACATTGAACAAAGATGCTACTTATGAGCCTTCAAAGCGGTCACTTAACTGGCTGAAATTGAAGAAAGATTATATGGAGAGGTAAGTGATATGTCAAGTGTTTTCCATTTTAGCAATCCTCATAAAGCTTTGTTCATTTCTGTTTATTGGCTTGCTGTGACATACAGTATTGGGGACTCACTAGACTTGGTACCTATTGCTGCTTTCCATGGCCGGGGGAAACGTACAGGTAACTGTAATGAAACATCATTTTCAGTTGAATGAATAGGCACTGTCCGGTCAAATGTTTGTTTCTGTGGAATTTAATTTAAAAAAACTCCCCTCTTTCTCTTCCAAGAAATAAGGAAGCCCTTAAAAGTTTTCCGGTCATTTGCATCTATCATTTTTCTCCTCATCTTATTGGCCCAGCTATCTTCTTCCTCAAACTGTCACCATCTTATTTTTAAATTGAAAGACAAGGGGGAGGTGATAATAATGATCTGGTCTTCCTTAGGTGTCTATGGTGCTTTCCTCCTTGCTTGTTATGATAGCAACAATGAAGAGTTTCAAAGCATTTGTAAAATAGGTAAGTGCAATTTGTTTAAGCATGTGTTGGCAGCCTTTACTATGATTTCCAAGTCCCTTTACCTATTACTGATCAGTCTGCCTAATATCTTGATGCATTACAGGCACTGGATTCTCTGAAGCAATGCTTGAAGAACGTTCTGCCAGTCTCCGTACTAAAGTGATACCCAAACCTAAGGTATTTTTTTCTTCCACTTAGATTTTGCCACAAAAGACTGTTTATGTATTTGGTTCTGTGGTTTCTCTTGCTAATTTTTACGTTCTTGTCAATTGCAGTCATACTATCGTTATGCAGAGACAATGAATCCTGATGTATGGTTTGATGCCTCTGAGGTAATAACCATCGCCTTTTGTGTTTGCCGTGCATAAACTTTTTTTTTTATAGAACTACCTCCATGCTTAGTTTTTGTTACCCAATTCTTTTTTCCACATTGAGATTATAAGTTTTTTGACCCTTGATTGCTTACAAAGAAAAAAAATCCCCTTTAAAATGTAACTAATCCCAAAGAAGTTTACATTATTTTTCAGGTAAGCACTTCCTGGATTGTTTAGTTGATTCCTCCAAGTAGTTTGGATTCTTAAGCTGTTTAGGTAGAACCTGTTGGGAAAATAGTAGACCTAATAGGATATTGCTTCAATACAAGTAAACGTTTATCAAAATTCACTTCAGGAATGATGCTATTCTCAAATTATTTGCCTAATGGATATTAGTTTTTTAACAGTTTTTCCAAGGGTTGAGATAGGTCCACTATAATTTTAAACTTATTTGGGCAAGCAATTTAAAGAGGCTGTCAAAGTGGTAAAATACAAATTTGTGGAAAGGAGCAACTGCATAAGCAGGAGAGATGGTGTGAGGAGCAGCAATTTTAAGCATTGTAAAGTTCAGAGAATTTCTGGGGCATGCTTGTAAAAGTAAACTTTTTATATGCGACAGTTGAGAACTTAAAATCTTGCATGAATGAAAAATAAGTTGGCTCAGTAGTCATAAACATTATTTGTATCTTTGCACATTGACATATCTTCATTCGGAAAATAGTGAATTCTTCATCTGGACGAAAATGTTAAAAAGGTGAAATGTGAACCAATTTGTTCGATTTACCGTGATTGTCATTTTTTTTTTTAAGATCCAAAAAGATGCGAGATTAAATTTTGTGGTGTTTTCTTGCTGTATTAGAATATATTGTTCACCTTCACAGATGCATGTGGACATTTCTCCCCCTTTTCTTCTTAATAATTCAGGTAGAATATGCTGTGATATACTGAGCAAATTAGCAACTGTTTTGCCAGAACTCAATTCCTGAGCATTTGGCGTTACCGAGGGAAAGTTTACTTTTATTTTTAAAATATAATTAAATTTGTTGCACCGTAATTTTGATAGGTCTTATGCAGCTCTGTCAGGTCAAGTTCTTTTTCCCCTTCAATCTCTATTGATGGGAAGTTTCTGGATTAGGCAGTTAGAAGGCTAATGAAATTTATTACTTCTAGTTTTCTGTTTGTTGGTTGTCAAAAAATGCAATTGTGGAAAATTACGTGGGTCTATCTAAACTTTTGTTTGAAAGGGGTAGACTTGTAACATACAGCATCTTCTCATATTGCCTGTGGTGTAATTTCTCCCAGGTTTGGGAAGTGAAAGCTGCGGACTTGACTATTAGCCCTGTTCATCGCGCCGCAGTTGGCATAGTGGATCCTATTAAGGTTCACTGGATTTTATTTTATTGTACTTATCATTGTATAATTCTATTTGCTATCACTTTGTGGAATGCAAATTAGATGATGTGTTTTCTTCCTCTAATTCCATGTATACATGTGATTAGGGTATTTCTCTTCGATTTCCACGTCTTGTTCGTGTTCGGGAAGATAAACCTCCAGAGCAAGCCTCATCATCTGCGCAGGTGAAGATAACTCTGGTTATGTAATCATTTTGATTCAATATTATACATATGAATATGCATTCTCTTACACTTCTTTGAAACTTCAGGTTGCTGAGATGTATTCTGCTCAAGCTAACACTCGTTCGAACAATCAAGATGACAACAACGAAGATGATTAAGGAGCAAAGTTATGCTATATTTCACTCATTTCTGGAGATGTCTGATGTGCAAAGACCAGCAGTCTTGTTGGTACAGCCCATGTGAGTAATCTGAATGTGATGTTTATAAGTTTAAGCCTATTAGGGTTTAACCAGTGCATGAGGGCCCAGTTGCCATCCGTCAGCGTGTTCGCCAATAATATAGTGCCAGAGGGCTGAAGCTATGCCGAGGAGTCAAACATTGAGATTATCAGTGGTAATGTTTCATCCTGTACCCTTGACCACTTGAACCAAGGGTCATGGGCTTAGCAATTCTAATGAGCACAACTTAGGAATATTATATGTTTTAAGCTACACTAATCTTGTTTTTTATAATTTGTGACATGTCTCAATTGAATGCCAGTGATTCTGTTGATAACAACAAGATGAGAGAATTTTCACCACAGCTAGTAGCTACACATATTGACATTAACTTACGGAGTCATCCTTTCTACTCTTTAACATATTGACAGTAAACATTTTGTCTGCATTTCATATTTTTGCATAAATACAGTTGTCTTATTTACACGTTACATCTTTTTCATGCCCTTGCGCCTAATAATACAATTCCTCCGTGTTACTTGCATGGCTGCATCAACCCTCAACCTTCAACCTTCAACCCCTACCACATAGGTATAATGTATAGAAAATGGTGTGGAAGTCTATTTCTAATAATTACGAAGAGACAAGACGTTTCCAGTTTTGAAAGGATGGGAGGAGGTCTTGTCTTAATCCTTTGAACGAAGAGCTGTTGGTCAAGTGGGTCACAATCGAACCATTGAATCTTTCCATTCCTTAAGCTTCTGCCGTCTTGAACAAGTAATAAATCAAGTAGCCACCGCTGTTGGGTTTGGATTTTTTGGCCTAAATATTCTAACTAGTTCTGGGTTTCATATTTGCCTCCGTAAACCTCACGTGGGTTATCCACCAGTCCTACACTTATTCCTGATGAAAGTTTCAATTTCCTTGTCTATGCTCAATTACTTTTGGGGTTCATTTGGTGTTTAGGAATGGATTGGATTATATTGGATTGGATATGCCACTAAATTTGAGATATGTTGAAGGAGGAAAGAAGGTTGCTAGCATTCCTTTTTCCGTTTTGGGGATTAGAAGTTACAAGTTATAAGCTGGTGTTTGTTATCCTACCATTTTTGTAGGGATTAGCTGTGACAAGTTTTTTTTCCCGAGAGTAATCCATCTTCTACCTTCAAATTGGTCAAAAAAATTTCATTTCTTCTTTAAAATGCCTTAAATTTAAGGAGTTATCCCATCTAATCCAATACTATGCACCAAACGAGCCCTTACAGGATAGAGCTTTGCTTTCGACATTGTTTAAGTCTTTGGCCAGTTGTCAAGATATGTTTGCGAGACTTATTAAGACGTGCATTCGAATGTTCAGACACATGGATAAATGCTGTTACAACGCTTGCTGTACTAGCTACCACTTAAAAACCTTCACGATGCTGGAACACTTGCCAACCTTGCCAACTTTTTGTTAGTTGGAATTACTATATGAGACATAACACCAGTGTTGTTATCAAAATTTTTGAGGGGCAACCTATTGCTATCAATTGCACTTGAAAGAACTCTTTCATTATCAAAGATAGGTCACATCATTGATGACTCGAAAGATGGACCATAAAGTAACAATCATTATGGCTTATAAGGAATTTTCTTGTTCTAGTTGTTAACCACAACTACAATATGTTAGAGTTTGATCCGATATTCTATGTTGGTACAAATTGTATATTTGAACTCATAGCTCACAGGCCAAAAATAAAGAACTCATAACTTAAACTAAACTAATTGAAATATAATTATTATTTTTTTTAGTACCAGTAGTAGTATAAAGTATAGAGGGAGAGAGATTAACACATACACACATACTACCATGATGCCATAGGAGTTCGAACTTGAAACCACTAATATGCAAATCAATGTCATTTCCCACTAGACTAAATCTTGTTGGCAAAATATATAATCATTTTTTAAAAGAGCCATATTTTACTGAAAATTAGAATGACTCTTATTTCCATGAATGGGCCGGGCTATTGTAGAATAGGACTTTGGAAGGTTTTTAACCTTGCACATGTCTGCATGTGCATGTACAATTTTCTGGTTAACCTGTTTTTTTCTTGGTGAAAATCTATTATAGTGTGTCTTGTCACTTGTGGACCTAAAAGAAACAAGGACTGGAACTGTATGAGCTGCATAGAACCAAAATTGCTCAACGACTTCTATGTACCAAAATGACTAAATTCACCTAATGATATCTGATGATGGCATAACTGAAGGAAGATTGCACTTGGGTTTTTCTTTTTATTTTTACCTTTTTATTTACTTCAACCTTGGTGTTGGTTCTGAATTTTCACTTGGATTGGAACAGTAAAATGGGTTTTTTTTTTTTTTTACCCTCATTGCTCATTGCTCATTGCCAATGAATTTAGTAACTCCAAAGTCAACTGAGTATGTTTTGCAGTAATGAAATGCTATTGGCAAGTTGGATAGCCTGCAATAATTTGCTCCACTTTTGAGAGATAAAGGCATAAACAAGTAAGTGGGGGCAGATTGGAAAAGAAGAGGGGTTTAGTTAATTAGAATTAAGAATTAAAGTAAGGGGGGAGGGAAAAATTGATGTTGAGAAACATGGGGGGGATTGGACTTGAAAACAATCATGCTTCCCTCAAAATATTTATAGATTTATAATCATACATCACACCAGTAGCAGATCCTGATTCTGATTTTTGGGTTCCACTCAACCCGACAAGCAAGGCTCTTAACCTTTCTGGTTGTTGGCCATACCCATCTTCTAACCTCAACAACTCCACACCTATAATCTTAATGTTTTGATGTGATCTCTCTCTCTCTCTCTCTGTGCTTCTCTCTCCTCAACCTCACACAACACACACACACACACACACAAACAAACAGAATGAACTTACTGAACTAGTATCAAAGTTACATTTTACATCCCACAACAAATTTGGAAAAATCAGGTCCGATTTCACATTCATGGAGCAAAACTAAAATGTGAAAGGCCCAAAAAGAAAAGAGACAAATTAAAATCCCCACAAAACAAAGCTCTCTTACTCTTTTACTGGTTTCTCCCTGAGTTAATCTGGAAAATAGCTGCCTCTTTTCTCTAGAACAATCCTCTGTACAAATGCTAGATCAGTCACATACCCACTTGAAATTCATGGTTTTTTTCTCATCCTCACTAACCTTTTAGTTGTATTCAATTATAATTATATAAATATCAAACTGTAAAAAAGCTGCTGCAGTAGTCAGTGAAGAGCAACCCTTTGGAACTTGGTCTCTGAAGGAGAGTCAGAGCCGTCACAGGGGGCTCTTTTCCTGTTGACTATGCCACAGTTGGTGTTGCAGCCATTAATGTTAATCAAGGAGGAGTCTTGGTGGATGATCTGTGTGGGCAATGGAGGTTGTGGTGAAGGAATGGTCACAGGGGGAATTTCAAAGGACTCAAGTGGTGGTGGTGGGTGTCTCCATTGAGGCAGTGGTCCAGCCAGGAGAAGGGTTGAAAGCAGTGGACCAGCTTTCATGACTGCCTGCAAAAGCTTGCCTTTTTCAGGCAATGGCTTCTCAGGCACTAGCTCCACTGTTTGGTGTGGCACAGATGGTCCTGCTGGCAACTGGGTTGGTTGAATTGGGTCAAGAACTGGAGAGGAGACAATGCTTTCTTCACAATCTGAGGAAGAAAAGCCATTGTTGGAGTCAATTCCCCTTCTGGGTTCATCTTCAATGCTTGAAATTCCAGACAGAGGAGCTGTTTGCTGCTGCTGCTGTTGTTGGAGTTGGAGTTGGAGTTGTTGCTGCTGCTGCTGCTGTTGGAGAAGGAGCTTCTCAAGGAGAAGTCTTTGGCATTTGTCTTGTGCTTCATCTCTCTCTCTGATAGCTTTGTTAAGCAGATCTTTGAGATGAGACAATTGATCATCTCTCTTTCTTAGCTCCTCCTGTACTGCAACCCTTGTTTGTTCCAGCTCCACAGTTGTGTACAAAAGGGTATGCCTCAACTCTTCCATGCTCTGTATGATCCAAACAGAGTCAATACACAAATACCATGTAACTTTTTACCCCTCAATTTGCAAATAAAATCCCAACTAAACCCATAAAATTGAAAGTTAGGTCTCAAATTGAAGTGAAGAGAAACCCCATTGTGCAATTTGAAGGACAAAAGTAAACAAGTAGTTACAATTTACAAAAACCCTCTGAAGCTGACAAAATTAAGAAAATTGCTTGTTTGTTTTACCTTTCCTTGGCAGTAGTATTGCCAGCTGCTAAGAAGAGGGCCGCTGCGCTGGTTGTCCATGCTGTTGTTGCTGCTACTCTGGTGTGAAGAAGAGAACCAAAAGTGAATTGAGAGAGCGAGAGAGAGGAAGAAGAAAAAGAGGTGAGAAAGGGAAAGAGAGAGAGATGTGGGGTTTTTGAGTGGTTCTTCTAGCTCTTATAACAAGTACCTCACGTCACTGTTTTCTTCTGTTCTTTGTTGCTTTTTTTCTCACTGAGAGGGGGTTGGACAAAAGCACAAAAGGCCAATTCCTCTCTCTCTCTCTCTCTCTCTCCCAGAGCCATCAGTCAGTCTTTTCTTTTGGTACCAAGCCAAGCCAAGCCTAATGCCTAATGGCTATGACTCTCTCTAGACTCTCTGTCGCACAAACAAGCGCGGGGAATCGTAAATCAGCGAAAAAAGCGGGAGTAACCAAAAAAAAAAAAACCAGTCTTGCTATGTTTTACTTTTCTCTAGCCACTTGCACAAATATGGGAAAGAAATTTGACATCAAAATTTCTGAACAGCCTTTAACCCCTATATCTTAAAGGTAATTATAATTTTAAAAGGAAAAAAAAAAAGACTTGATAAGACACACTAGTTTATGAGTTTTGCTTTTCTTTTTTCTATTTTTCTATTTTTTTTCTTCTCATTTTTGGGTAAATGGCTGATGAGTATTCTAATAGGTTATGTGAGAGCATTTTCAACAGTTTGTCCCTTGCCATGGTAAGAGGAGCCCTATGGCAGTTACTATTCACTTGAATAGTGGTTGCCCTAGTCCCCCTCAGCAAAAAATGTGTTTCCAGCAGTTGACCTTTGCCATGGCAAATACTATTCATTTTTTTGTTTTTTCCACAACTTTTTTTACTTAAACAATTAATTTGGATAATATTTTCGGATAATATTTTTGGGTTCCTACGTGTCAATACTATTCATATTGAATAATATTTTTGGATATGATTTTATTTTATTAGTTGTATTGGTTGGTATTTATAGGAAGAAAAAAAAAGTATGAGGATTTGGTGTTAAAAGTGAAGAGTATTTATTGGTATTTATAGACACTGGTGGACCCAGAATTTTTGTAGCGGAGGTGCAAAAAATGATTTTTCGGAATAATCATTTTCTCAATATAATTTTTGGCGGCTTTTATTCCTTACACATCAAATAAGAAAACTTGATTTTATAGAATTTTAATATGAAGTATATATTGACATAATGAGCCATCCATTTTAGCCTAAATCGTATTTTGTACTAAAACCGATTTTTCATATTTTGATTTGGTGGGAATTTGATTTTCTAGTATTTTTATTTGAATCCAAATTGGGGGTACTTCTTTATTTACATTGTAAACTTAAGTAAATTGAGTAATATAAAAATAAATGAAAGTAAAAGGACAAAGACATTTACTTAAATGTTGAAAATGGAAATAAGGTATAGAGAAAAAAAAAATCAGTAATTTTTTTGGTATTTTTTAAATTTTTATCCATTTTTTTTCATTTTTTTTATTGCACAAACATTTGCTACCGTTGGATTGCTTGACAAAATATGATCGGAGAGCCTAGCGCGCGCCACGTGGGCGATTTAAAAAAATTTGGATGCAGGGCTGACGTCGACGTGATGTCAGCACGCTGACATCAGCCTTGCCCTCGGGCCAGCCCAGTCTGCTGGGTCCCACCATTTGCCCGGGCTTGCTTTTGTTGCTGGAAACCACTTTTTTGCCCAAACCACCCCCCCCCAGCCCGAGCCCAGCCTTAGCTGCTGAAAATGCTCTGACAAGTGAAAAGTGTATGAATGGCTGAAGATACCATTACACTTGGCCAAACGAAATCATTTCGAGCGGTTTGATTTCTATAGTAAAAATATGTAATTCTGAATTGAACTAAAATCAAATAAAAACTAGTTTAGTTCAATGAACCAAACCAATACAAATCGTGTGTGCTTGAAATTTAAACCAAACTAAACCAAAATTGAATCATCCCTTACCATACATGTGCAAACTTGAGAGAAAGAAGGCTCATTAATGTTTTAGCCAAAACCTAACAATGGCTAGCGTCCCCTATAAAAGAAGAATTTTTTATATGTTCCGGATATACCACGTGACTAGTATATCATTCAATAGACGCAAGACATGAATCACTCCCCACCTTATTACATTGCTTTTTATGACATGTGACTAGTTGTATTGTAAATATTCCACATGTCGTACGTCTATTAGATAGTACATCATCTATGTGGTGTACCCGAAAACACCCAAATGAATTTAGGGTTACATTTGTTTTTTGCAAATTATTCTTTACCCCTAGTGTTTCATCCAATAGACACATGACATGTAGAATCACTCTCCACCTTATTACATTGCTTTTTATAACATGTGACTAGTTGTATTGTAAATATTCCACATGTCATACGTCTATTAGATAGTACACCATATATGTTGTGTACCCGAAAACACCCAAATGAATTTAGGGTTACATTTGTTTTTTGTAAATTATTCTTTACCCCTAGTGTATCATCCAATAGACACATGACATGTAGAATCACACTCCACCTTATTACATTGCTTTTTATGACATGTGACTAGTTGTATTGTAAATATTCCACATGTCATACGTCTATTAGATACTAAACCATCCTTGTGGTGTACCCGGAAACACCCAAATGAATTTAGGGTTACTTTTTTTTTTTTTTTTTGGGGGTAAATTATTATGTGCCCCTAGTTTTTGTAACTTTTTACATTTTTAATTAAGAGAAAATTAACCATAACACCTATTGGACCTTACTGGTTCGAATAAAGAGTTGACTAACTATCGAACCAATTACCTTTAAAGTCAACAGCATGATTATAAAACATTACAATGTAACACATACGTTTACCATTATAATATATCAACTTCTTTTCTTGTGAGTTTTTATTTTGTTTCATTTTATTTTAAGATTAGGAAGAAAGAAAAAAAAAAAAAAACTCCCTACGTGCGTCCATCAAATATTGAGTGCTTTACGAATAAAGAACTTGGGCTTTAATTTATGAAATATAACATGAGTTAAAACTTAGAAGTAAACCATATTCTATTTTGTTTGACACGTTATGGTATTAGTTAATTAAGTCAAATTACATGTTATGATATCAGCTATGATAATTAATTAAGTCAAATTATATTTATTTGTACGATTTTCGTTCATAGTCTCGTTACATAATATATTTAGAAGTTTCAAATTCAATATCTAAAGAAGCGACGACTTTAAGTTCATTAAAATTTTCATATATATATATATATATATATTTTTGCACGTGGGCTGCCTTACCTGCAATCAATATTTTCTTCTTAAGTTCACTCTTGAATTGATTGTATTTGAATTGCTTACCTTAAATTTTCCTTTTCCTATGAATATTTGAGAAATCAGAGGTATAACCACGGTACAAGCACAAACAAAATTACGGTCTTAATTGCCACGCTCTAAATTGTTTACTGAAAAATGCTTGCCACGTGGAAGCATTTTATTTGACCTGAGACCACAAAGTCTAGCTTTTATATGATTATCATTCCGCAAAGCAGAGGAGAGGTTTTGTCTGAATAGTAAGAGCATAAAGAATCTAGAAACTGACTAGTCCTCTGATTAAAATTTGGTTTTATTAATATTTTAATATGAAGTCATATTGAAGTAATTTAAAAGCTGATATTAGGTAAGATTCTTTAACTTTTACTTGGAAATTAGGGAGAATTTTTGTTTTCGTGGGTTAAACAATTTGTTTCAAAATTGTACTCATATCCTTGCGGTCGTCTCATGCCTCATCTGCTTCTTTTGTCCATGGAATACTACTTGGAATTCTTTTTCTGTCCTTCGAAACAATAATATTCTTGCTCTCCAACTTAATAGGTGAATTCTTGTTCAATTATAGTATGATTAAATGCTTATTTTTAAGATCGTGTAACCTGTTATGAGATTGTACTTAGTCAATCCATATCAATATAATTGTGTTTAATTATGTCTAAAATCGACTCGTTTGCTTACCGTATTCATTCTCAGTTCTAAAAACTCTTGGACAAGGAAAAGAATTTCGTTACGAATATTATAAGAAGGTTTTGTTAGTCTTTCTAGCTAGCTAGCTAGGTAGAAAAGAGCATATACGTCCAATGCCCAAAAAAGAAAAAGGAATTAAGAAGGAGAAATAGCATGTCTTGTTTGACAAAACCCAATTATGTGATAACTAGGAATCATGGTTTGATGAACATCTTTGACTTGAAAGGCCAAGCAATCAAAGCATGTGCATTTCTTGACAACCATAGTGAAACCATAAAGGCCTAAAACAGGCATACATACCTTTTATACAAAATTCAGTATAAATCCAAAATCGAAAACAGAAGTTGGATGCAATTCTTGTATTTGTTGTTGTTGATATAAGTCCTTTGACTTTTGTGTCGCGCATGATTACATTCTTTTTTTTTATTTTTTTATTTTTTGATATTTACATATTATTTTTTTCATTTTTAAATTACTTTGTTATTCCCATCATGACCCTAAAAATTAGATAAGGTAAGAAATTAATTTTTGTCATAATAATGATGATATTTTCAAAATGAGATAAACATAAAATACTGCCACAAATCACGTCTCTTATAAATTTTGAAATAGGCTATTATATTTTAGTCATGCTCCTATATGAACGTTGGCCTGTTGTGGCTTTGTATTCTTGCACTATGGCAACCTGTACACAAGGTACATAAATATTCTTTTACTCTTTGCCACAGCTTTTGTTATTCACTGATTTTGTTTGTTTGTTTGTTTTCTTCTTTGATAATACAATTCCTCATTGTTTTACTTTTGATTTGATTTAGCTCATTTTTATTTTTTTGTTCACGTTTTTGTTGCTGTAAAGTTCATTCCCACCTAATATCTTTACTTACGATGCAATTAACCATTAACAAAAGTGGGTTTTGTGTTTCCCCCCACATCATTTTCGATTCCTTTGTTTCTTGATAGTTAATTATCTTCTAGTTTTCCCTATTTTTCCCATGTTTTTGTTGAGGCATTTTACTATTTGTATCACTCAAATCCACACATGTTATCTAAAATCTACATGTTTATCAGGTATAATAGTAGAGTATACTACTTTTGTGTTAGGTACATATGAAAAAATTAAAAAAAATCAATGAACCCAAAATTACAGCAAAAAAAATGTGGATTAAACCGAATGACGATTAAGAATTTTGAACTTATATCGAAGAACCCCTATATTTGTTGTCATACATTTTCCTAACGTATATCTCACTGTCTCCTATGTGGGTGTATAGAAATATAGTCAAGTGAGCTGCTTTCATACAGTCTCATTGGTCAGAAAAGGGAGCTGGTAACCAAACTTTCCCACCAATATTTGGCATTTGCCCGAAGAAAGGTGAAGAAAGAAAGAAACCCTGCTGCACGATAATAATTTAAAGTCCTCCTTGGAAGAAAGGATGGAGGCTTCCATTTGACTAATTCAAGACTCTCTCTTGCCTGAAAATATTTTTTCAATACACAAGTCTATATATATGCATACACGTGTACGGTCTGGAGCACTGAAGTCATCATCATAAATTATGATATGTTGATTATGTTTTGTGGGATATTAGAGTATTGATTTGATTAATTTTATATACAAGAAGTTCAAGAAAATATTAGTTTTTAAATATCGATAAAGGGGAGATGGAAAATTCCATGATAATAACCCAAATTTTCAAAAAAGAATATCTAAGATGGGGCGCCGAACCTTTATGTCCCATCTGTGGTGCGACTATCTTTGGCTGCATATCTATTGTCCGATGCCCTAGGAAGCTGCAAACTTAAGCATCAGACAGACCAACTAAAAGACCATGGACACCTTCCAACTTTTCCACTCTTTCACAACTTGAAGAAAGGTGAGGTGAGGGTAGTAGGGTATACACATAATTATGATACTATTGCTCCCCAAGATTTTGATGGACTTGTTACATGTGTGACATGAATAGATGGCAAGAGGACAGGGTTGCTGCTGAATTTGTCTTTGTCATTCTCGTTCTTGTGGATTACAGGAACCTTATTGGATCAACGGCTCCCGATAAATATTTTGTTTAAATTTTCTCTTTAATAAAATGATTGATATTTGTAGTTTCGTACATATAAAGCACAATAACACATATAATCTTAAACACAAATCTAAACGAATAACGGATAACCAACAAGAATGGGTGGGGGGCTTCATGTTTTGGCAACTAATCATGTGTCCCTATATGTACATTACAATTAATGTGTTATGTTGAGGAGCCAAAGCATAATGTTCTTTTCCCCCTAAACCATATGGCTATGAGCATGCAGCTTAATTAGCATCTTAAAAAACACATAAAAGATAAGTAAAGAAAGGGTGTCAAAGCCACAAACTTGAGTGTTGTTTTTCTCTGTCTCTCACGCAGGCATGTTATGAAATAATAATAACAATGATAAAGATGTCATAATACCAATAATTAAATTAATTATGCCAATTAAGGAATATAGCATCAGGACCAAATATATATTCCCATACCCATAGATAGTAGCTTGCGAATTGAGACTCCCAATGTAGTTCCTCTCTCTGCAGCAGAATGCAGAAATCTTTAAGGAAAGTCTTCCTCACAGACAAAAAGAGCAGACAGGAAATATCATTACAATATTACTTTTACCAACATAAACATGCATTATATATACTAAGATAAATCCACCAATATATAAATACATATTATTTTTTTATATTTTTATATATACTGTACCAGAGCATGAGCACCAGCTCCAACACAAAATATTTGGTAGGACCCATCTTCCAGATTTTACACTTGGGCCCCACATTATCTTACTTGCAATGCCTTGTAAATCAAACAAGCAAACAAGCAAATGGCTTGATCCAAAGGGTATGATCTGGTTGGCAACATGGAGAGCACAATTCTAGTGTAAATTTTGTAGTGGCTCTGCTAATGAGTTTGAACCCCTCATAAGCCTACAAGGTGAGCAATATGCTTGCAATTTCCAAACCAAAAAGGCATGTAGTGGAGCTTCCCATCCATTCAGGTTACAAATTTAAGCTACCATTTGGACCAAACTTGAGTTCATTGTTGAAAGGTTAATAATAATTTTACAATGGATAAGAAGATAAATTTATACATCAACAGGCACACAACTACGTTTATATAAAGAGGGTAATTTAAGGTTGTCTCTTTTAAAAGTTGTGTTTGGATATATTGCAGGCAAATTGCATCAAAGTGATTCTAAAGCTTCATAAAGAACTAACGAATTTCTTTTGAAGGCAGTTGAGGGAATTTTGTGTTTGGTAAAAGGCAAAATAAGGATACTACAAACATATACCTTGTTAACTAACAACAGTCATTCGTACCCAAAAAGAATTTTCTGCATTCATCCTTATGTCACAAGAAATTGACTGCTTAGGAAGCCTCTAGTACACAATCTTAATTAATTAATGGTTTAGTTTTCTTGTTAAGTTTGCTAACTTGAAATGATTCGAATTTACCAACGAGATCTAATTTAGTGAAAAAATAGAAAAACTTATACGAAACAGAGTTCAAATCAAATCAATTTGATGCACTAAACGTAAGCACAGGATTTTCATATATAATTAGGGGGTTACATCAAGTAAAATTAAGCTCGAATTGCCTTGATTTAGTTTGAATCAATTGGATACATCACTAAGTAACACAAAGTCATTGGGGCCTTAAGTCACAAGTTGTGGGGTCCTAACGGCTAATACCTGTCGGTATGAAACCCTAGAAAATTATGGATGCCAACTTTGTTTAAGCGTGTGGGTCCCATCAACACAAAGAAAATTTAAAGATTAAAAAATGGGTCATAGGTATCCTTCTTTTAGTCTTTAGGTGGGTCGTCAATTCCATCTCAAATCATATCATGTTTTTTTTTTTTCTGCAGATCTTGGGAATCCCAAGCGGTCGTTATACAAAAAGTTAAAGGCTTCAACTAAGTTCATATTATTATTATTATTATTATTATTATTATTATTATTATTATTATTATTATTATTATTATTATGTGTGTGACATTAATTTAATTAAGTAAATTTAGTCCCAGGTTAAAGCTTGTTACCATAATTCCGAGGATTTATTTACAGCTCCAAATTTAGGGTTAAGTGACTATATTCTTTCTTTTCATTTGGCTTACCTAGTTTGAAATAGGGTAATTTATAGAAAACCTCCTACCAATCAATCCAACTAATGTTTTTATTGCGCTACCCTATCGATCAATCAAAAGCTACTCTATATGATGACGAGCTCAACCACTAACATTAGGGTGAGCTGAACCATATAGGAATGAATGTGTTGTGACGGGAGTGGGTTAGGGCTAAGATTGGTTCTTCGGAATTTTTTTTCTAATTTGATGTGCGTTGGAGCGCACACTTTAATCACGTCTTAGTCTGTATTTATTACACATGCAACGAACGCTTAGTAATAAGTTGAACCATCTGACATGTCATGTTGTTAAACTCTCAGTTGATAATTATTCATCATTTGAAAGTCACCAAATTGCATGTTGCATAACAAATCAAAACTCTGATATGATAGTGTATGAGACTATTTCATAAGAAAATAGAAAAGAAATGCTGAATATAGTCAAATATTTTTCAAAAGTATTGTGTGCAGGTATACATAAAGTTGTACGACTTGGAAATACTTTTAATACAATAAGAATTTTGAGTGCTCAATTACTTTATGAAAGAAAGGTGTAGAATTTTGGGTGCAATTTTTTTTTAAAAATTAAATTAAATTTGCAAATATCTAAACAGTCCGTGATCTAAACGCGTTTTTGAGGTCTCGAAATCTGATAATATGACGGCCCGTTTGTCCTCTTCTCTTGCTCTTTTGCTTGCATGTGAAAGAGAGCCCGCTCCGATTCGCAGTTAGAGTTTAGTTGGATTGCGCCACGTGGCCCAATATGGTTTCTAAATTCTCAGGGAGAAAAGATGTTTGTTTGTGCATTGGGATTTGTGGAGCCCATGCATGTCCATACATACATAAGATACTCCATAGATCATGTCCATGGCCTAAATTGCTCACGAGGCCTTTTAAAATTTGAGCTCTTTTTATATTGCAGGTAAAATCTGATCCAAGATACACTTGTCCATCACATATATTGGTTACGCAAGGGTCAATTCGAAAAATGAGTTGTGTTACAAACAGTTGTTTACGCGTTATAAAAATAATATCATATTATAATTATAAGATTTTAATATAAAAATATGTGAATACAAAAACTTACATGCTCAGTTGTTTTTGTCACTTTAGACCTCATTTATTTCTAACAAGAGAAAGTCTAAAATGTGCACTAACATATCATTTGGTGAGCAAATTTAATAAAAATTATGGATCATAGACCTCATTTATTTCTAGCAAGAGAAATCCTAAAATGTGCACTAACATATCATTTGGTGAGCAAATTTGATAAAAATTATGGATCAAAGGCTCAATGTTTGCATGTTGGCAATGAATAGCTATAATTTGACATAGACAAAGTTCAAGCGAACATGACTTCAAGTCGGTTTGAATATAAAGCAAAAGAAACCAATCAATTATGATAATATGCTAGTTTTGCTTACAAGAGTCCAATTTTCCTGTTACTAAATTTCCTGTGCCTCCTGTTTCTTCCTTAGTTTTGTGACATGTGACAAACAACTTAACACTACCTTAGCTCTGTTAACTCACTTCAACATTAATTTTTTTAATTATAAATATATTAAAACTAGCCTCTCCTCCGCACGCACTTCTTTTTTTTTAAAAAAAAATTTAAATTTATTTTAGAATTAAAAAAGATAATGGGTAGTTGTGTTCCATAAAAAAAAGATTCATTATATGTTATTTCTTTTAATAATTTTTTAAAAAAATATGAAAAAGTGTAAAGTTACCATATTATCCTCATTTAATTAATAATTTGAATTCTTAATGTTTGTATTAACCAATGACATTTTATGATATTTTGAATGTTTCATCATTCTCTACCTTTTGCTATATATATAGCATAAAACAGTTTGCACGCATCTTCATCTTCAACCCCTACATCTTCTCCGCCCCTGCATCTAGTTCGATCATCTAAAAGGTACCTAAAGTGAGGATCTTTATGTTGAATTTCAATACTTGATGACATAACTTCAATTACAAAGGGGAGACATCCTCTGCATCTCCACGCTAATATCTTTAAAAAATAAGTAAGAGATGAAAGATATATATACATTTCTAGAAAACCACCAGAAAATTCAATTTAAAGCAGAGCCCACTTCAAAAAATAATTTTCTCCACTGTTTACAAAATTTTAGCATCAATAAGATTCAATCATATTCAACAACATGCTAAGAATTCCATTGTGAGCACGACAAAAGAGTTTTGCACAATGGAGAAGTATCGGGCGGAGAAGACGTAGGGGCTGAAGATCAAGAGGCGTGCAAACGTGTTTTTATTGAATTTTAACATATTTTAATTGAAAAAAAGGGCTAAAGAGAGTTAACAAAGTTAAATTAGTGTTAAGTTGTTTACCACATGTCACAAAACGAAGGAGGAAACATGGGGGCACCTGGACACGGGGATTTGATAACAGGAAAATTGGACTCTACTTACACCAACATATCCGATAAATCACCATCGGCATAAAATGACGACATCGCAAGTTAAAAGAAACATATGTGGATATAACTGTTCTAGTTGTCCAAGCTCTTTTATGTTTGTTCCTTTTTATTTTATTTTATTGAATTATACAAGCTCTTTTCAAACTCACTGGTATTCTCAAAATTCAGGTGCTTCCCTTATGCTCACTCCACGCAATTTTACATTGAGAGGAACTTCTTTGTAGGACTGAACCTTCTCAGCTGCTCTGCGTGGTGGTCTTCCGAATGAAGATCGCCTTGGGGCACATTAATCTTCTTTCTCTTCTTTACTAGTAGATGAAATCAATGGAGTGGGACCACTATTATGCATTCGTCTGGTGTGCGACTGACTGGAAATTTGACATCCTCTATCTCACATAAGTTCTCTGTCTGCGACCTAAACCTAGCAGATTGCCTCCTCAAACACCGCCTGAACAAAGAAAAATATGCATTAATGGGAAGCGCATGCAATAACTTGGCACATAAATTACAGTTATCAGATATGGCGAAACATCATGCTATTACTTATTAGATGACTGACATAATAATTAACACTCAAAGTCTTGGAGTTATGTGGCTCGATAGAAGCCATGGATATGGAGATAATCCTACAAAAGCATGGTGAAAATTCGTACCAAAAAAAGAAAAAGAAAAAAAGGGTGATAACACAATCTACAACACACACACACACACACACATATATATGTAAAGTTGGGTGATCCACTACTACTAAAACGACATTCTTTTGTGATAAAACCCTACGCCTAAGTTGGCCCGAGGTGGCTAAGTTGGGGACCATACCAGTGCTGGATCGAGATTAGTACCAATCCCATATTGTTTCATTGCTTTGTAAGTGGTACCAGAGCCGACAGTTCGACTAAGACACACATAATGTGATAATCTTTTAAGGTTGAAAAGACACATGGTGAAAGAGGAGACTTAGTGGATCTCTTGATCCAATAGGTGGAGCAGCTTGAATAAGTCCTAGGGGTGTTTATAATGCCTAGCTACGTGGTGCCAGCTCATGAAAAAATTATGGTTAGGAGGTAGAGTTGCAAGGATCAATGCACATCATTGGCTGATTGGTCCATGAATGCCATGGAGGGTGAGCAGCATGTGTGGAGATTGTTGGGGTTATGTGGCTCGATACATCCGCCAAGGCTTGAACAAACACTGTTAGACCTAGGCAGCTAAGTTGAGGAATTATCAGTGACGGGTCGAGATTTAGTGGTCTCAAGTTGGTATGTTGCTAAACACAAAAGTATATCAAACATTAAATCCAGCAAAACCGCATCCTGAAATACATGATGCAGGACTGTCTAAAAATCTAAACAGGAAATTAAAACAAAACCTAGTAAGAAAAGGAAAACAAAAGAAGTAACTATTAATTTAAAGGAACTAGAACCCTAGCCCAATTGACTAACAGGCTTAACTAATCTTAGAGAGCTTCGTAGATGCTCTTGCATCAAACTCCCCTGGTTGGAAAAGACTCGTGCTCGAGTCTAAACCGTTATCATCGAAGATTCCATGAGAGGCTTGAAATTGAATTCTTCCTTTCCAAACAAAGAGGCACCCAAGAAAGCATGTGTACGTTGACTATGTGTTACTAATTTGTACATTAACCTCTATATATATTCGACAAAATCTGAACTAATGTGTTAAAAATTGCAACAACTCCTACTTCTTAAATGGAGTTTATGTGATTGCTTCAGGGTTACATAGCAAAAGATGTACACAGACATGAAGTTGCAATCTTCCACGATTGATGCATGGGAGGCCTTTTGACAATACTTTAGCATAATGAAACATACTGCTTGATATATAGAAAATCATATACCTTGTATTGTGACTATCACGAAATCTTTCTAGATAGCTTCCTCAAACCACAGCCCACACACTTGAGAAAAACAGTACTTGTGGATGCGCATGGCATAATGACAAATTTAACTCCGAGAAAATCATTTATGTTTTTCAGTGTATCTATCCCATAAGGAGAGAGCTTTCCGATCTGAACTTTTGAAACATCTTGGGGACATAATGCACAAAGAAGAAACAACAAACCCTACAAACCCAGATGGCAGCAAACTCACTATCAGAACATAAACATAAATCATAAAAAGGGAGGAGGTGAGAGGCACCCATATTTAAATAATATATTCTACTCTAACATTTCATTTTTATAGCAATCATAATTCATTTCTTATAGAAAGTGTGGTGTGGCGGAGCCACCTAAGGACCAGGGTGGGCCCAGGCCCTCTCTCATTTTTTTTATTTTCTCATATTTTTACTTATATGTTTGCTTCTTGGAGTAAAAACTCTTTTTTTTCTTTCCCTCTTCTCTTCCTCTTTTGATTAATTTAAGCTTTGTGAATTCCCCTTTCCCCCATTTTACATGTCTAAGTAGGGTATCTTAATATTGGGATTTTCAATTTTTGTATTTCTTCTCTCTGTTGAAGTATAAATTATTCAGTTTTGGGTCTTTAATAGTGTAGATGATGAGATTAATATTCAACCATGTTAAAATATGAAATTCAGGACAATTATGGTTGTAATAAATGGATAAATTATTAATCAGGATGAAATAATATTATTAACTTATTAACCCGTTTAGCGCTTGAGGACTCCTATTCGAATTATTTTTAAATTTTTTGTGAAAGGCCCCCTCTAATGTGAAATCCTAGCTCCACCATTGGTGCCAAATCACCCTGCGTGGAATAAACAATAAAAGACAATTCATATTTTAGTGGTTATGTTTGATTGTTACTATGGAAAAAATTTGGCTGGTATCCTCACAGCAGCATCTCTTCTATGTCCTCATTTGACAGATTCAGAAGACTTTGGCTAGGATTTCAAAATCTTTTTCGTTTGGATATTGCTTTCTCAAGGTTCTTGTTTGTTGTTTAAGATGTTGTTGCATCCGTTTGGCTGGAGTAACAAGTGTCAATTTTAATATTTTCAATCCAATACTTTTTTTTTTTTCATAGATAGCAAGAGGAAAGACATAGACCATGAACAATGATCATTAATCATTTTAGGTTAACAATAACTCCTTATTGTTGTTATCTTCATTTGACAAATGGGAGTGATTACTGAAATAGAAAAAGTATATCTAGCACATGCCTTAATAAAATCATAAAGGAATTTCAGGGGTCTTCCTCAGACTAAAATTTTGCCAAATCTTCCATCTAGGACAACTTTTCCCTTCATTTCATCCATTTCTAGAAATCATTTTCCTGTTTTAGTGTACACTTCCCTAATTACTGTCCTATGGTGTGAAGGTTCTAAAATCAATAAAAATGAGAAGGTACGAGAATTAAGTCGGTAGGGAAGGAGCACAATACATAAAATAACTAACCTGGAGATTTGAATCTACCACTCCGCCCTGCCCAATCTCCCCAAGCAGAACAGAAGCAATTTTCAAACCAACATCCTTTGGAGGCACCAGCTCTTTCTTCTCAGAGTCAACTTCAGATATTTGTTCCCCTCGTGCATGAGAAATAGTTGTATCAGCAGAGATATAGCAGCCAGAGGTTGTTTCTGCAACTAGTGACGTTCCATAACCATGTGACCTGCCATAAAGTCATTGTTGTCTATATGAGTGGAAGTGTACTTAAATGGCATAAGCCTAAAAAAAACACATTCAAAATTCCATCAAATACATCCTGACATTAGAGAAATATAACAATATCTGGATGGAAAACATACACTCCAGTTTGTGGGCCAACTCTATGGTCAGTAAATATGCGAACATCTGGAAGGAAGGGCTGAAAGACTCCGCGAGCGGCATGTACCTAAACCCTGAACCGATTGTTAAAATCCCATCTACATTGGAAAATTGTAAGTGTTCAAACAAACTGATTGCTAAAAAAACAAACAAACTGAATTCTTAATATTACTAAAACTCTGTCATTAACAAGTGCCAAAGTTTAGAACTAGTTACAAATATGCAGTTTTCAAAGTCATAGCAATGATGAAGCAACAAGGTTCAGAATTAGCAGTGAAAAAAGTGGCTACCTTTAAGCGTAATGGTAATGGGTTTCCTGGCAAAGAGGCCAAGCAAAATTAAGGGCTCCAAGAAATACCAAATAGACCGCTCAACATCACAGTCGTGTTCCAGTTTCGACCCACCCATCACTATCCCTGGCTTGAACTTAAATCCATTGCCTACCCAAACACACAGAACAAAAACAGCACTCAGAGCTATACATATATATATATATATATCTATATAATATAAGGTATGAAAAAAAATTAGTGTCTGGGGAGGGCTACTGGGTACCAGTGTCGTTGATTTCGAAAGAACAACCATGGCAGACCAAAGCGAGCAACTTGAGGAGGGCGACCTCGTACATGCGGAGACCGGGCCATGTCTCGTTGTTTCGTATGTCGTGAATTTGAATGGGCGTGAAGGTGAGTGTAGACAACACAAGCTGTTGTCTTAGGTTTTGGCTTCCAAATAGCTTCTTGTACCTGGTTTTCTCTATTTTGCTCCTTCTCCGCTCTCTGCTCTGTGCTCTCTGCACTCCTCTTTTGTGCTGTTGTCTAGAAACAAAATTAGAAGCAGAGCAATTGGGGCTCTGGTATATTTTGATCCGCAGTTTTCGTTTGAGATGTATATTTGTACCCACAAATTCACTCAACATACCTACAAAACTTTGTTAAAGGATTGTTTATATGCTTTTAATTTCGATCGTTAGATTGAATTAAGTGATTAGCATCATATTTAATGAATGCAATACAACGATTAAGATT
Organism: Prunus dulcis; assembly: GCF_902201215.1. Taxonomy (NCBI): domain Eukaryota; kingdom Viridiplantae; phylum Streptophyta; class Magnoliopsida; order Rosales; family Rosaceae; genus Prunus; species Prunus dulcis. The sequence continues at coordinate 8,136,241 of NC_047655.1, read as the reverse complement.
ATAAGTATGTAACAAATTCTTAACATAAAATACTTAATTGGAGAATCTCCTAAAATTTATAAAGCTGAATTTATATAGCTACTTTTGTAAGGGAATTGAGTTTAAAAGTTCTATATTCTAATTAGATCGCCCAGGCTAGTAAAGTGGACTTGTAACTAAGCCGATCATTAAAGTAATTGACTTTTTGAGCTAAGTCTAGTCAAGTGAGGTGTGAACGCTCCCCCGGCCCCTCAACATCGAGTTAGTAGGAACCCCCAACTGAAACGGATGGGTAGCAAACACAAAACTCAATTGTTTGATTGAGGAGCATTCGTAATGAGCTCCCTAAATCATATTCTTAGATAAATTTTAGAGAGGAATTGAAAAAATACAACTTTAATCATACTCCGTAACCACCTCCTAAAATAGAGACTTCTAGGAGCTCCTAAATTTGAGGGAGAGAGATGATAGGTTTTATTGTTACTTTATTTTTTCTTATTTTTTAGTTGATTTTTAAATATTTTAATCAATTTAAAATAAAATAAAAAGCTAAATGTTTAATTTTAGGCAGTTTTTATTTTATATTTTTTAAAACTACAAGTTGACCGTTGTTTTGGATGGAAATTTGGATAGAATTTTAAAAAATTGGAGGTGGGGCCTTAATGGACGATTTTTAAATAATTGAAATCTTATAATTTACCCAAAAAATTGTTAAGTAGTTAAATTCACAATATGCAAATAATTTAGGGGCAAAACCGCAGAAAAACGTAAAAAAAGTTTGGATGTGTACCCGCCAAAAAGACTGAAAATGAAAAAGCATGGAAAATTCACAGGGCACAGAGGGGAGAGAGCGAGAGAGACGCAATGCCTGAAAGAGACGAGAGAGACTCTCTCTCTCTCTCTAAAGCAGGATATTTTCTTCTAATTCTGCGAGGAAACGAGAAATACGACAAGTACGACTTGGAGAAGCAGCGCGACCTCAACCCTTACGGCGACGATGTCTTCGCTCGTCTCTACGCTGGCGTCAATGACAAAATCTAAGCTGCTCTTCAGGTTTGTTTGAATCTCGTCTGTTCTTCATTCCATTGTTTCGGTTTGGTTGCCGAGAAAATGTAGCAACGGAGAGACAGGGGAAACGGAAATATTTGAGTTCCTGGTGTTTGATTGTGTGCTGAAATGTGCAGAAAGCCGAGATGGGTGAGTAATCGGGTAGTGGCGGTTGCAACGAATGTGGAGATTCGACGGACCAAAGCTTGATTGATGGAGGATGTTCCTAACCTGCCGAAATTGGCTCAAAAAAGGTTTATCAAATCATCTGTTTTTTTTTAAAAAAATTTATTTATTTATAAATTTTTAAAATTTGTGTATTTTTAATTAAGCTTGAATTTTAGGAAATACGTCTGATTAGATATGATTTGGTAGTTGTGGGTCACCAATTAGGCTTTTTCTCCAATTGTTTCCTGGTTTTGGAAAAGTGGTGTGGATTGGGCCTCTGTTCCTCTCTGTCTATCCATGATGCACAAGAAGAGTGTTGTTCTTGTAGTACGAGACTAGAAATAGGATAACTGTAGAAGAATCTGGAAGGAACTACACTAGGAAGTCCAATTGGCATTTCCTCTTTCTTATACAATTTTAATTCTGAAATAATTAAAGATTAGTTGGAGAAGTTTTGCACACCTGACAGAATGTTGACAATTGGAAGCTATCTTACTGATTTAGATAAACTATTGGCATATGTATATGTATATTTGACCCATGATAGAATATCATATTTAAGCGCCCACCTAATTTAATTGAATGGGGATCGACAATCCATGGATGAATACGTCAATAGTTGTACCTAACATCTGATTTTTCATAATATTTGAAACCAAGCAGTTGCAGCTCATATAGTTTAGCTGTCAAGATTGTGTTATTGGATTGCGTTTGTGCGTGTGCTGCGTTGTGCTTAATAAAAATTGTTGGGAGCATTCCTATCAGTCACTTATCAAAGCTATAGTTGTTTAATCGTGGAAAAGGGTATCCAAAGAAAAAGGGAATCATGCTTTTGAGAAAGATGTTTAACCATTGTTGCAAATGCAATTGGAGCCTGGAAGCATGTTTGCAATTGTAAATGTATTTATGTATGTAAAGTGTGTTGGAGAACCCTGCAGCCATGCTTGAACATGTGTAGTTGGTGCCCGGGGATCAAATTCTAGTAGGACAGTGCTGCTAACAGAAAATCAGGTTAGTGCAGCGTTTATTTATCATTTCTGTTATCCTATCTTGAGCAGGAGTAGAAATTCATAAACAGTCAAATTTATAGAGAACATGCACTTCAACTTTGATGACTGAACTTGTTGGCATTAGAAAATTTAATGGTGCATAGTTCTTTGGGTAATACATTCATTTTCCATTTCTTGTGATAACTATAGCTAGAGTTGAGTTAGGCAATGAATCTGGCCTTCTTCATATTCTTCTACTTGTGCTACAGAACATATCTGCTCAGCTTCAAATTCCAAAGCCCAATGACAGTGAACTTTAGGTAATTAGAAAAACTCATCATTACCAGCTGGGTGGGATTCAAATACTGGTTTTAGTAGCGTTCTTACTACGCTTTTTTCTTGCATATGACACAACAACACCTGACATGGAAAGAAAGTGAGACTGCTTCACCTGAAACTGTTGAAGTAGTCAAAGAAGAGGCAAGTTCTTCTGGTAGTGTCTTAATATCATAGGATGATCAGTCAAGCAGCGATCATAATGTCAATGAACTGCATGGGCACGAGCTGATCTGTTTAAACCTATGACCTGTGAAGGCAACCAAATTTCTGATGGGGATCAAATGATATGGAAAAACACGGGTAGTTTCACCAAGGAATGTCAAGTTTCTGAAGAGATCCAGAACTACAGTTCTGTGAAGGTTGCAGATGTCAGTCCAAAGGTCCAAAGTTCTAGTGCATCTGATTTGAAAAGGTCTGATGCTTTGTCTGACTCTAGATTTAAAAACCAAGCAAAAGATGATGGCAGTAGATTTAACACAAAGTGTAGGAACCCACATGTGGAAGATGCACAAATGCTGGCTTTAGGTGGAAGGATAATAAATGAAATGAATGATGTTGACCCGAGCAGTTCAGCTCCAGAAAATTGTCAACTGGTGATAACTGATTGTGGAAAAGAAAAACCTGAACAGCTAGACCTTCCAAATTCCTGCTATGTTGGAGGACAGGTTTTCCAGGAAAATAAATTGCACTTAAATGATTGTGTTTCAGTATTTTCCCTGAAGAATCCCAGCAGAAAAATGTTCTTCAATTTGTTGATTCAAAAGAAACAGAAGGAACTGGTGCCTGCAGAAGTGAATCAGAAATTTCCAGAACCCTTTCCCTAATACCACATGGTATGCTAGATTTCAGTTCTAATGTCGCAGAAATAGTGGAGTCCCAGAATGTGGATAATACTGCATCAGTATCTGAAAACTGGTTGAGAGTTACAACCTGGACTCACAGTCAATAAATGACTTTGTCAAGGCTGTTCTTTGAAATTGGATAGGGTGGGAGATTTCAAGTCCAAGCTAAACGTGAAAGTGCAAGTTGAGGGTGGCTCTGCGATAAAAGACATAATTGAGCCCAAAGATTTCGGAACCAAAGATTGCAACTCACCTGTTGAAAGTTGCTCTGGTGTCCCTCAGTTACAGACTGAAGATGACAAAAGCTATTGCCAGCAAGATACTTGAGTAGAGCAGAATAATTTGAAGAGTGATAAGTTGAGATATTGGTGTCATACGAGAGTAGCAGGATATTAATCCCGGATCTTGTTTGAATGGAACCTTGCTTGCAAACAACGCTTCCTGCAAGGTATTTGGCGAAACTGTTCATGAGGTTGGTTTAGATGACTGTGATGCCTGTGGAATTGAATGAAAGAGTTCCAAAGTAGCAGCAGCAATGCATGATGGCAATCTTTGGTTCCGGTATGCATTCCTTAGGAACCAATGCATACTGGTTCTCCATTTCCTGGGCTAGAATTCTACCTGGTACGGTGCCTGCTTTGTGTTATCTTAATTTGGTTTATGGTTTAATGTTGGTTTTTGTTTGATTTGTTCTGTTGTTAATCTGGGCTTTTTACAACTTAGTTTAAATTGGAAATGATCTTCTTGAGCCATTCACAGATGGGATGCTCGGCTCAGTCAATCCAAGAGGGATCATCTTTTATAATAAATTTATAGACCATCTTCTAAGCAAAGGTAGCTGTGCATACATGAGCACTCGATTTACTAAGAAAGTAGTGAGTTAGTAGCCAAATTAAACAACGTTTAGTCATCTAAGTCTGCTACCAGGCAGGAATAGAGCCATTTGTGACACTTCACCACAATGACCTGCCCCAAGTACTAGAACAAGGAGACGGGGGTTGGCTCAGTCCGCTATTAAGGTATGAGTAAAACTATTTGCACAACATCTACTAATTAGATTCATATTGTGGTTCAAATAGCAATATTCATTACGGCATTCTCTGCTATGATAAGTGATATAACTATGTCAAGCTTTTTGGAGTTCTCAAGAGTTCATTCTTTCACTGTTGGTGCAGGGAAGAGTTTGCACATTTTGCCTCCATATGCTTTGAGAGGAAAAGGCTGACTACTTAAAAATGGAAGTTGCAGTGACCAGCTCTTTCAAGATTGAAGCATCATCTGAAAATCTTCGAAGTTGTATGAATAATAAGCTAAGCAATCAAGCTGGTTCTGTGGAGTCTTATTTGTCTGGTCTTGATTAAGGCCGAAAGGCATTTGTATTTAGTCTCATATCTTTTAAAACTAACCCAATTAAAACTGAATGACATTTTTCCTCTCTAATTCAAAAGCAATTTAAAACTAGGTAGGGAAGAAGCCATTGCTGCTCTGCATTTGTCTCCAATTACATTATACATTACCAATATATCCATTGCAGAGAAACTTAGTGAGGGAGGAAAGAAGCAAAGAAAACCAAACGAACAAAGGAGAAAAGTAAATGGCAGTCTAATCTCTGTCACATAGTTGACTACAGAATAAAGGATGTATATTTCGTCTGTTCATGAAAAAATTACATCTAAACTTACAGCCAGTTACACTTGTACAATATATCTAATTAATCAGCCATGATTTCCTCCATAAAGGAATTGTAAGTCTGATCCGTAAAGGAATTGGACCAGTAGATGTTTTGGTCTAATGGTTGGCTGACCACATCATAAACATCATCGAGCTCTGCAAAGGTTGACAAGGGCTCTGCATCTTCTGCCAATAGTTCATCGACGTCGAAAAATAAATTTGGATCCTCATGATCATCGGCATTCATATTATATTGCCCTATTAATCCTGCTAGTTCATGGCTATTATACTCAAAATTACTCAGATTGCTGGTGGCTGCTTCCACTGGTTCGTCAAATTGATTAACACAAGGCTCTTCTTGGCTTTCAGCAATCTCAGGCAGTTGCTGCGAATGTAACAATGGCGGTTCGCAGTCTAGTTCTGCAAAGAGTTCATCAATGTCGAAGCTTTTATAATTGGTGTCGATCAAATATTCTTGATCATAAGTGGTACTCTCGTTGATCATCAACTGATTCCTCTCGTCATTCATCTTCTTGTTTGATTGTTCTTGAGACAAGCACTTCCTCTTTTTTCCAGACTTGTCCATATTGCCCTTCCTTCTCAGCCGACAAATCACAACGTCAAAATCATAGCAATTACTACTTGTGCCGTTCTTGCAAGCCTTTTTGAAAAGGCTATATTCATCCAAGAGCCACACGGCGTGGTCCTCCGAAGTATTCCCGTTCTCGTACCGGAATTTCCGTTTTCTCCCCATAACATCAAGATTAGATTTTCCATTAATCTCATCCACCTCATCCTTAACATTTTGGTAGGTTTCGGTTTCGCTCCAAGTACCGCGGCCAGTCTTGCGTTGGATGCGCAAATCGTTTCTCTGGAGCTCCGAAACGAAGTACAAGTCTTGATCCTTAAGTTGATCTCCTCCGTAATCTCTCCAAATTTCTGAGGGTTCACATTTGTTGCCGAAGAGGTTGCACTTGTGGATAACCTTGTTGTATTGCGGCATCGAGGTCAGAGGCCTTTTCTCCACCACCATCTTGTAGAGAAAGGAGCCGATGATTTCTCGGTCCGTGGGGCGGAACCGGAAGCCGAGCAGCTGTGTCAAGCCGGAATTAGCCATGAGAAAGAGAGAGTAGAGAAAAGACCTTCACCACACAATCTTCTCGAATGACACCGATTTACCGTAACGAATTCCCCGAAAACCTGAAAAGGGTTATCAAAGAATCGGTTTTCCCTTCGCTGGACGTGTTCATATGCACTGCTGATCCGTGCAAAGAACCACACAATCTTGATTTAACTTTTGCCCAAAGGAGGAAGACTGTGTTCTTGTTCAAGTGAAGTGCGCAAGAGTGTATATTTATAAGCTGAGAGTTACTTGGAAACAAAGAAAGCCGTTGAGAGAGAGAGAGAGTTTTCCTAATTGAATTGAATTTTGGTCAAAGATTTGGTCAAACAACCACGAAGGAAGCCATTGCCTCTTACCTTAACTTTTTTTTGGTCAATCCATTGCCGTTGGATCCAACGGATGGGTGCTGCTCTTATGATACCTTAATTTTAATTTTTGGCGTTTTCGCATGCTCATTGCGTAGAGTTGCCCTTTTTTAATTTTATTTAATTACTTTGTTTTTTTAAGAATAAAATTTTATTTTAACGTTGGTTGATATGGAAGTCCGAGTCCGCATCTAAACTCAAAAGTCAAGCAACCAAGTCCAAGTCAGAAGTTCCCAAATTCGAGTTTTGATAACTAGCCTGCAATGTATGTGTGGTAAAATATTTTTTAAAAAATTTTGTGTGCTGGTATAAATAAAGTTGTACGATACTTTAATACAATAGAATTTTGGGTGCTCAATTACTTTATGAAAGAAAGGTGTAGAATTTTGGGTGCATTTTTTATATATTAATTATAAGATTTTCATATAAAATTTTCGTAGTAATAGTAGATGTCACTTCTTTTTATACAAAAACCAATAAATGATAATAAAATCTTTTTTCCCATTAGAAAAACTGAATGTTGCCTACATATTAATCACCACTTTGGAATAAAATAACGACATCACAATGAACAACACCACAAGTTTATTTTTTTGGAATACAAGCGATAGTCTAAACTACAAGAGGGAGGAGGGTTTCTCTCACACACACAATCATGATGCCATGTGAGTTCGAACCTGAGACCATTGATATGCAAGTTAAGACCCTTTTTCACTAGACTAGATCCCATTGGCAACACCACAAGTTAAAAGATACATAAAGATGCGGATATATTGGTCTGGTTGTACAAGCTCTTTTATATTTGTTATTTTTTTTGAATTATACAAGCTCTTTTCAACTCACTGGTATTCTCAAAATTCAGATGCTGCTCTTCTGCTCACTCTGCTCTACGCAATTTTACATTGAGGGGAACTTCTTTGTAGGAATGAACCTTCACAGCTGCTTTGCGCGGTGGTCTTCCAACTGAAGATCTCCTTGGGGCACAGTTTTCTTTCTCTTCTTTACTGGTACATGAAATCAATGGAGTGGGACCACTATTATGCATTGGATTGTCTGGTGTGCGACTGACTGGAAATTTGACATCCTCTATCTCAAATAAGTTCTCTGTCTGGGACCTAAACCTAGCAGATTGCCTCCTCAAACACCGCCTGAACAAAGAAAAACATGCATTAATGGGAAGCGTATGCAATAACTTGGCACATATTACATATGACAAACATCATGCTATTACTTATTAAATGACTGACACAATAATTAATACTCAAAGTGTTGGAGTTATGTGGCTCGATAGACCCCATGGATATGGAGATAATCCTACATAAGAAAGGTGATAATTCAGACCAAAAAAAGAAAAAGAAAAGAAGGGTGATAAATCTACAACGTATATAAGTTGGGTGGTCCACTACTACTAACACAACATTCTTTTGTGATAAAAACCCTACGGTGGCTAAGTTGGGGACCATACCAGTGCTGGATCGAGATTAGTACCAATCCCATTTGTTTCGTTGCTCTATAAGTAGTACCAGAGCCGACAGTTCGGTTAAGACACACATAATGCGATAATCTTTTAAGGTGGAAAAGAAACATGGTGAGAGAGGAGACTTAGTGGAACACTTGATCCAATAGGTGGAGCAGCTTGAAGAAAAGTCCTAGGGGTGGTTAAAATTCCTAGCAAAAGTGCATCCTGAAATACATGATGCGGGACTATCTAGAGGGATGTAGACTGTAGTACAGATAGGCTAATGGCATTTGAAGTGTCCATATCTGAGTCCATATTCAGAAATACATGATGCAGGACTATCTAGAGGGTTGTAAAATCAACATAACACCACTCTGGAACTAACCTTTTATTTTCAACCTTCTCTTTATTCTCAACCTTTGGGCATGCAGTAGACGGCCCCATTGCTGCAAGAATTCGCAAGCGCAAATGTTAACATGTTCGGTGCAACAGAAAGGGGAAGAGAAAGAAATATTCCAATGAGAAAATTAGATCATCAAAGTTTACATCGACTTCTTGTGACGCGTCTTTTGTTGTCATTACATGGTTCACCATAATTATCAGCTTTATGCAAAGCTGCCTCATCTACTTCCTTGAGCTGGAAAAATAAATGAGGTTACGTGATAGAATGTAAGGGCTTTAACTACATACAAATTCATAACTGAATGGTTACCTTAGATACCTGAGACTCAGTATTTTGACATTTCTCTGCTTTTACCTGTAATATGAGGGGTATATTATAAAAGAATCAAACAAAAATATCATTGAATTGAAACCTCTGACTCAAGGCATGACTTCATATAGAATGACAACAGAATCAGATTTACTAAAGCAGAACAGGTGACTGATTGCTGCTCATCCATGCTGCTTAACATTTATGAGAAAAAAGGGAGATTTCAGGAGTGTACATGGAATGACAAGAATACACGCAGAGCAGCTGAAGAAGTTAGTGTAGTAGCTTCTAAATACTGGCATTTACTCTTCTCAACTTCATCATTGTATAGCATATACTATAACATTGTTGCTGGTTATTTTCAGTTTACTTTTCTTATTTTCTATTTTCTATTTTCTATTTTTATAGGAACTGTATGCACAGGAAGTTACTAGAAGACAAGGCCTTGTGCTAGAAGTGGAACAACAAGGCTTAACTAACGCTTCTATTAAGTAAGCAAACAATTACTTAAGAAAAAAAACAACAGTATAAAGTTATCCATAGAACAGATGCAGAAACACCAAAATAGGCATGGGACAGTTTCCAAGCCTACTTTTGGGGAATGCTTATTGAAAAACCAGGAAACAGAGATCAACTCTATCCGTCATGATGAATTATACCAAATTAAGCATTTGATAAATATTTCAGAATCAGAAGTGGGAGAATTTCTGATCAGTAATAGTTGCAGCTATTTTTGAGTGCCAACAAACAAGCCGGAGAAGAAAAGGAGTGAGAAGGAGTTATAAAAGTAAAGCTAAATTATATAAGTACATTGCCATTAGTTATCCATAAAAACTCAAGAATATATAAGTAAACAGCAGGAAAACTTGCAGTAACAGTTCCAGCAGATATATAGTGTACACAATGTAAAAAATTGGTATTGGTTTTAGTTCCACTGAACTTAAAAGTCAAGATTTCGATTGCATTCCTAATTATATACAATGCTAGATAAGGGCTAACCTCTATTTCTAGATTCTTTGCTTTAAGTAAGGCATCCTTGCAAAGAAGTTCATGCTGTAGTGTTTTTACCTGGTATTGACAAAGAAAGAAGTCTTTATGAGAAGTGAGGACTTCACAAACATAGTACCTACATTCGGTTATTGACAAGCGTACCTTTTCTCTTCCTAAATTAAGCTCCTGTAGAATCAATAACAGAGAGTAATTACCAGAGACACTTAGGCACTAAGATTAATGTAGAAAAGAGTTTAGGCACTAAGATTAATGTGAAAAACACACCGCTAACATCCGGCTGTTTGATTGAGCAAGATTCAAATTTTGTTGCTGCAATTTCTGAAGACTAATCCGCAGTTTCTGCAACTCAGCTCCACTTAATTCAACGATTTTACTGTTCAAATATAATTAAAGGAAAACCCTTCTCCATCTCAGAAAAATTGAGCAACATGCCAAAACCAAGACATACCAAAGAAAAGGGAACAACTTTGAGTGTCATCGTTTCTATTTCAACCTACTCTTGTACTTCAGTTTCTCGGGGCACAATCTCAGTAACCAAACAGAAAATAAAAATTGAAGAACAATAGAAGGATACTTCCTTTCCGAGACAAGTCTCATCAAAGTCATTCTTTCCTGTTTCAGAATTTCACAACACAAAACCGCTAAGAAAATCTAACAAAAAATACGAAAAGAATAAAAATCGAAGGGGACCCAAGTGAGATTTTACCCTCATGAGCTGGTCAATGTAGTCCTTATCAGTAGGACAATCTTCTGGGGGATTTTCATCTTTGCTAATAGCTTTCGCAGTCTGCAAATTAGTGATGTCGGTTAGCTTCTTCCGCATCATGCTACCCAAAGAAGATCTCTTGGCCATTCTCTCACTTCTTACGTTTGAAACCCTAATTTAACTTCAACAATCACAATTGGGTTTTCAAGAAATGTGGTCCAAACATGAAAAACAGAGATTTCTGGGAGACAAAGCACTTCAATTGAAAAGAACCCAGATGGGAATTGGGAAATTAAACAAACAAGCCAGTGAATTGCAGAGGATTAAAAGACCGCAAAGTAGAGTTTTAAAAAAAGCATAAATGGCTATACTTTTTGAAATCTGGGAGGGAAACTAATCAAATGGCTGAAGAGTAAAGATCGAATAAAACCCTAATTTTATTTCTTTTGTCGCTATGAAGCAAAAAGTTGGGTTCTTCTGAGCAAACAGAGAGAGAGAAGAAAGGAAGGGAAAACAAAGAGGAAAGCAAAGCAAAGTGGCAAAGTATGTATGTTCGGAGTGAGGTTCGGTTTCACAACGGCTTTCCGAAGCCAAGGTGAGAAAGTATCCGAACCTGATTTTGAATATAACAACGAGCCTAGCCTTGTTTTTGGAATCAACTACCAATTTTTAGCTACATCAATACTTTATTTTTGGTTGAAAGCTAATCCCTATAGTTGTAGTTAAAAATAAAAATAAACAAATAAGTGTGATTTAAATTTAAATTTCGAGCAATTTACTTGAAGGAAATGTAAAATTTTAACCTAATTTCATCAAAACTGAAAAATTTACACATAAATGTGAAATTATGATGAAGAAATTGTACACCGTTTGATCATTGTAACAGAATCATAACGGTGACTATACACTAAGACAAGTTTTAAGCTAAAGTAATAACTTCAGTTTGACAAAAAAAAGAAAACAAAAAAGAAAAGAGTAATAATTTATTTTCTGATAAATTCTTCCTACTATTTTTAGAGAGACTAACTTGGTTGCTAACTGCTTTTATTCACAGTTGTTTATTTTCGCAGCACAGCAGAAAAAGGTTTTTTAAAAGCACAACAATACCAAACTAGCCCTAATGAAATCTTGATTAAGAGCAAAAGGCATTTGTATTTAGTCTCATATCTTTTAAAACTAACCCAATTAAAATTGAATGACATTTTTCCTCTCTAATTTAGGGGTTTGAAAGAAAATTCGAAAGCAATTTAAAACTAGGTAGGGAAGAAGCCATTGTTGCTCTGCATTTGTCTCCAATTACATAATACATTACCAATATATCCATTACAGAGAAACTTAGTGAGGGAGGAAAGAAGCAAAGAACCCCCAATATGCTTCAAAACGTCCTGCTTCAGGATCCTGACTCAATACAACTCCAGTTGTTAGCAATTCATAATGTATCAGGGCACTTTCTTCCTGATTCTTGACCATTCATTTGAGTGAAATTCTTTCCTCTCTTTTGTGTTGTTGTAAAACACTTAAAAAAAGAAGATGAAGAAATGGTAACTTGCATCAGCCTTTTTTTGTCTATGCAGCTTACGACTGCTAGTTCCTGCGTGGCTATGTTCATCACAACCAACCAGGCAGTTTACAAAGTGTCGTATGGGCCTGGTATCTCTCCTCACCAGCCTTGCCATGTTTCGTTCTTTGGGTAGGAGAGTACTACTAATGAGTTGAGTTTTGCCCGTTCATTTGCGCCGCAGTCTACCAACCTGTTCAAAACATAGCACAATTGGTTGGTTATGCAAGGCAGTAGTGGCAAACAAAATGGAAAAAGAAGTAGCAAAACAATTTAGCACCACACAATTTAGTTTTGGGAGAGTACTTAAAAATAACAGCAGTCAAATCATGCACAATATTAAATTAATACTAAGTTTAGCATCAGTTTGCAAGTTTTAAGATATGACGCAAGTGAAGTGATGATATTGGAAACGGGGAAGGGGTTTATCGCCAAAAAAAGAAGGAACAAGGAGGCACAAACAAAGCCCAAGTAGTTATGGAAGATCTAGAGTGATCTCAGACATCCGACCAGAAAACAAAAACAAAAAACAAAAAATTCTAAGAATACCAGATTTTAACAAAGTATTTCGGATCAACTTCCCCACACAGCAGACTAGAAAGAAACCATGAGATCCGCCTGCCTATCACTACAACAAAGTGGCTTAGCATGCAGTTTGAAAAAGCAAACTAAACTTTACCCAAAAGAAAAAGAAAACAGATAACACTGAGAAAAATAAACAAGGAACAAAGCTTGAAACCTTAATTAAAGAGAAAGCAAGCAGTGGCGGAGCCGATCTTCTACACTAGGATCGAGTGGAGGCCTATATATACTGGGAAGGGAAGGAGAGAAGGTTCCTTTTAATGAAAATTATAAGAAGACGAACTCTTGCATATATATATATATATATATATATATATATATATATATATATAGACACCAAGGAAAATAAAAAAGAAGCTAAATTTTGCTTGGTGTCTATATATACAAGATCTGAAATTTTTGGACTCATCTTCTCATCCAACAGAATATTACTTACCTTAAAACAGGAATCATGGTGGAGATAAACAAGTTCTCTAGCAATACCTTGAATAATATTGAAGCGTTTAGCCCAATCAAACACTGCTCTTCTCATTGGACCTACTCAATACACCCATTGACATTAGAAATGAATTCAATAGTCTCCCTGAGTTCGGAATACTAGGATAGGAAGTGTTAGTGTATAGGTGTAGCTGCTGTAATGGAATTAGAATAGGAAGGTTCTATTCTAGAAGGCTGCCTTGGATCACAGTCCAAGTGTACAGCTGTGAATGTAATAGCATTTGCCACTTGTCATTATCTTATAGGGTTATGAAAGTTTGGTTAGATTGTGTGATGTAATAGGGGAACATTTCCTTTGTAACGGTTTTGGTCAGCAAGAGAATATATGCATGTTTTTGGTGCTGGGCTGAGACAGCTAGCAATCTTCTCCAAAGCTCTCTCTCTCTCATTCACACAAATCTGACCTCCCCTAATCCAAAAGCTCTCTGCATGTTCATTAAGTTTTATTACATGTTTTGATTGAATACATATGCATGATCATGTTCTGCAAATGTTAACATGGCCTCAGAGCCAGGTTTGATCTTGTAATACTGGGAGTTTTCTGTGCTAAGCTATTGGAGCTGCAGCTGAGCTAGAGTTCTGCTAATCTAAGTCTAACATGGCTGGATCAAGTGGTGGTGAGTTGAGAGCACCAATCTTCAATGGTGAGAACTACGATTTCTGGAGCATTAGGATGAAGACCATCTTCAAATCTCATGGACTGTGGGATTTTGTGATCAAAGGATTTGATGGAATGGATCTGAAGAAGTCAGATGAATCTGATGATCAAAAGGAGGAGACAGAAGGATCAAGTGGGAAAGGCATGGTTGCTGAGGTACTCATGAAGGATGCCAAGGCCCTTGGATTGATTCAAGGAGCAGTTTCAGAGGAGATATTCCCACGAATATCTCATGAAGAAACATCAAAAGGTGCCTGGAGTATTCTGCAGCAAGAATTCCATGGAGATAAGCAGGTAAGGAGTGTTAAATTGCAAGGCCTTAGAAGAGAATTTGAATATACAAGAATGAAGGATGATGAATCCTTAACTGTCTATGTTACTAAACTATTTGATTTAATTAATCAAATGAGAAGTTATGGGGAGGAATTGCCTAGGGAGAGAATTGTTCAAAAACTACTTATTAGTCTGCCATCTACCTATGACTCTATCTGTTCAGTTATTGAACATTCTAGAGATCTAAATGAGATTGAGGTGCAGGAGTTTGTAGCCTCACTAAAGAGCTTTGAGTTGCGTTTAGATAGGCATTCTGAAAACAGAACAGAGAAGGCATTTGCTAGCCTTAGTGTAGATGCCAAACAGACTAAGACTGGAGAACAGAACTGCAAGCAGAATAAGAATTGGAAATCCAAAGGCAAGAAGTGGGATAACAAGGCAAGTGAAGGCACTAAAACTCCCTGCAAGCACTGTGGTAAGCTACATTTTGGTGAATGTCGATTCAAGGGCAAGCCAAAATGTTATAACTGTGATAAGCTTGGCCACATTGCAAAAGACTGCTACAGCAAGAAAACACCACAGCAGGTCAACTATGCTACTCAAGTGGAAGCTGCACCAACAATGTTCTATGCTAGCAATGTAAGTGGTGCTGGTGTAACAAGGGATGAAGAGATCTGGTATTTGGACAGTGGGTGTAGTAATCACATGACAGAAAAAGAGGATTTGTTGGTGGATATTGACAGAAAGGTGACTGCCAAGGTTGAAATGGGAACTGGACAGCTTGTAGAAGTAACTGGAAAAGGCACTATTGTGGTTGAAACCAAAGCAGGCAAGAGACATATCAAAGAAATAATGCTTGTACCTGGACTGAAAGAGAACTTACTCAGTGTAGGACATATGATAGAACATGGCTATTATTTGGTATTTGGTGATCACAAGGTGGAAATCTACAATGACAGCTCTCATACAAATCTGGTGGCAAAGGTTCAGATGAAAGGAAACAGAAGCTTTCCTTTGAAGTTGCAAGCTGAAATGCACTTTGCTTATAGAGCAAGTGTAGACCATTCCACTGATCTCTGGCATAGAAGGTTTGGACATCTCAATATGAGTAGTCTAAAACTATTGAAAGAACAAGATATGGTAGTAGGGCTGCCAGAAATTAAAGAAGATAGACAGGTATGTGAGGGGTGTGTTCTAGGCAAGCAGAGTAGAGAAGCATTTCCAAGAGAAGCTATCTCTAGAGCATCAACCCCACTAGAACTTATTCACAGTGACATCTGTGGTCCTATGCAGACAGTTACCAAAGCTGGAAATAGGTTCTTTCTCACTTTCATAGATGATTGCACAAGGATGTGTTGGGTCTATTTCTTAAGGCATAAGTCAGAAGGTCTTTGTGTGTTTAAGAAGTTCAAAGCCACTGTGGAATTGCAAAGTGGCTACAAACTAAAACAATTGAGAAGTGACAGAGGAGGAGAGTACACTTCAGTGGAGTTTGAGAGGTTCTGTGATAATGCAGGCATTGAAAGGCAGCTCACAACCTCATACACACCACAGCAAAATGGTGTGGCAGAGAGGAAGAATAGAACTATAGTAGAAATGGCCAAATGTTTGATGTTGGAAAAGAAAATTCCATTTGATTTCTGGGCAAAGGCAGTCAACACATCTGTGTACATTTTGAATAGATGTCCAACTAAAGCCTTGAGCAAAAGGACACCATTTGAGGCTTATGGTGGGAGGAAACCAGGAATTAAGCATCTGAAGGTGTTTGGTTCATTGTGTTATGCTCATGTACCAAAACAGCAAAGACAGAAGCTAGATTTGGCAAGCAAAAGGTGTATTTTCTTGGGGTATGGCAGCTGTGAAAAGGGATACAGGCTGTACAATATTGAAACTGAAAAGGTTATCATTTCAAGAGATGTGATATTTAGTGAGAATGAGTGTTGGGATTGGAATACAAAGAAGGAGACTAGTGTGAA
>NC_047655.1:8042185-8120185 GCF_902201215.1 Prunus dulcis | reverse complement strand
TCACCGTTGGATGTAAATTCAACGGTTGACTTGAATAGGGTAATAATCATTTATGTCATATTGCATTTATATATATCATTTTGAACCATTGGATTAATATCCAACGGTGAGTGACCACAATCTCTTGGACTCCTGTGGTCCAAGAGATCGGGACTGTATTTTTAATTACCATATCATATTCTAGTTTTTGGATATTTTTCGTATTACCTTTCGTATTGTATCGCCGTATCCGTATTCACTTCGTAGGTGAATTGAAATTAAAAGGAGTGTAGGACTGGAACTGATTGAGGTTATGAAAATAAATTTGTTTCAAGTATGATATTTCTCTATTGAATTATTATTATTATATTATTTTTTTGGGGACGGATTTGTTTTAACTCTTGAACTTATTATTTGCATCCATCTTAGTACAAACCATAAATGAAATAACTCTTGGAAGCTAGGGTTATTGGTTTGAGATTTGGATTTAGGTTTTGGAATACTAAAATAATTTTCTATCATTCTTAAATAGTTGAAACCATATTTTGAAATCACTAGCCAGAACTCTGTCCCTCTTCCTATTTTCACTGGAGAAAACTATGACTTCTAGAGTATTAAAATGAAGACCTATTTTATGTCTCAAGATTTATGGGACACAGTTGATAGTGGCTTCAATAATCCAGAAAATCCAACCGTGGAATAGTTGAGAGGCAACTAAAGAAGGATCAACAAAAGGATGCAAAGGCCTTATTTGTAGGTAAGATTCCAGTTCTCACCATGTTCAATCGGAATACATAAGCTTTAGCGTACCATTTGAAGAGATATCCATATATTAGAGTTTTGTCAAATACATAATAAGAGATACCCGAAATACATGGTCACGGGCAATAACTCTGAAAAAATAAAAACTATAAATGGGACAATAGATACTAGGTTAATGGCCCAATAGTAATGGATAATGCTCTAAACTACTCTTGTTGAAAAAAAAAATTGGGGAAAAATAATTATTTAAAATATATAAAAAAAAACAGTATCTATGTAAGGAGTATATCCCGGCGGATATCCCGGCGGATATCCCTTTTTTATATAAAAAATAATTCGGAGTATAGCCGCGCGGCTATACGTTTTATTTAAAAAAGGAGCACCCGCCTAGTAGGAATAAGGCACCAAGCTAGTAATAGTATAATAGCTCCACTGCACTAGATGGTTGGACCTGTTAAGGAACTGTGTTCAATTTTGTTATCATATCTGTTTAGTCTATTCTTGTATATTCCTATTGCTTGTATGTCATGTTATATACTTCAGGAATGGAGAGCACACGTTGCCTAGCTCATTTGTCTATCTGCTTATTCCGGGTAAAGAAAATTTAATTTTCCCTTTGGACTTTGTTCTTCTCACTTGTTCAATCGACATTTAGTGTTGTGGCACCTATAGTTATGGGAACTTTGATTTTCCAGGCCTCTTTAGCAATCACGGCCCCTTATATTTTGTTGGAACAAAGAAATTCTTTTCGAAGATAGGTCTAGCTTGCCACATTGCAAAAATTCACAGTAAGGTAATGAGTCATTACTCTGTGATCATTGCTGACTGAGTTTTGTGAAATTTGTCTTCCCTTTTCATATGTTTTCTTGGATGAAGGCATCTGTTGAGCACAATGCATGGAACTCAAGCAATACATTGAGGTGCTTTATTGGGGATCCGGTAAGCGTGTGATTCTGCTGGGGCACAGCAAGGGCGGCGTTGATGCTGCAGCTGCATTGTCAGTCTACTGGTGTAATTTGAAAGACAAAGTTGCTGGCTTAGCACTGGTATAGAGCCCCTATGGTGGCACTCCCTTGGCTTCTGATATTCTTCGCGAAGGCCAGATTGCGGATGAAGAAACCCGCAGGATCATGGAACTTTTAATATGCAAGCTAATTAAGGTAATAGCACCAAGTTGGTTTATAAGTGTGATTGCTGAAATGTAATAAGAACAAAGAAGTTTCTATTCTTCGTTTAAAAGGCAGCTTTGGATCACAGTCCAAGTATGCAGCAGAAAATGTAATAGTCTTGTGCCACTTGTCTTTATCTCATAGGGTAGTTAAATGAGTGGCTAGGATTGAATGATGTAATGAGGAATATTCCATTCCTAACGGTTTTTGTCAGAGCACAATATATGCATGTTATATTGGAGCTGAGCTAATACAATTTAGCTAGCTTCTTCGAATCTCATGGACTGTGGGATTTGGTGATAAAGGGATTCGATAGTACAGATCTGAAGAAGTCAGATGAATCTGATGCTAAGAAAAAGGAAAAAGAAGAATCAAGTGGTATTGGAAAAGACACGTTTGCTGAGGTACTCATGAAGGATGCTAAGGCTCTGGGATTCATTCAAGGAGCAGTTTCAGATGAGATATTCCCACGAATCTCTCATGAGGAGACATCAAAAGGTGCCTGGAACATTCTGCAGCAAGAATATATACCATGGAGATAAGCAGGTAAGAAGTGTTAAATTACAAAGTCTTAGAAGAAAATTTGAATATACAAGGATGAAAGATGATGAATCATTAACTGCTTATATTACTAAACTGTTTGATTTGATAAATCAAATGCGAAGTTATGGGGAGGAATTGCCTAGGGAAAGGGTTGTTCAAAAATTGCTCATTAGTTTGCCATCTGCCTATGATTCTATCTGCTCGATTATTGAGCATTCGAGAGATCTGAATGTAATTGAAGTACAGGAGGTAGTAGCCTTATTGAAGAGTTTTGAATTAAGGCTGGACAAACATTCTGAAAATAAAATTGAGAAGGCATTTGCTAGTTTCAGTGTGGATGCCAAATCAGTTAAAACTGGTGATCAAAATTCCAAGCAAAATAAGAGTTGGAAAACAAAAGGCAAGAAGTGGGATAGCAAAACAAATGATGGTGCTAAAAATCATTGCAAGCACTGTGGCAAATTACATTTTGGAGAGTGTCGATTCAAGGGCAAACCAAAGTGTTTCAACTGTGACAAATTTGGGCACATAGCCAAAGATTGTTACAGTAAGAAACCAACACAGCAAGTCAATTATGCTAACCAAGTAGATGTAGCAATCATATGACAGGAAGGGAGGATCTACTTGTTGACATTGATAGAAATGTGACTGCAAAAGTTGAAATGGGAACTGGACAGCTTGTTGAAGTCACTGGTAAGGGCAGTCTTGTGGTTGAAACCAAAATGGGCAAGAAATACATCAAAGAAGTTATGCTTATACCTGTTTTGAAAGAAAACTTACTCAGTGTGGGCCAGATGATAGAGCATGGTTATTACTTTGTGTTTGGAGATCACAAGGTGGAGATTTACAATGACAGTTCTTATTCCAATTTGATTGCAAGGATACAAATAAGAGGAAATCGAAGTTTTCCAATGAAATTGCAGGCTGAAATACATAATCCCTACAAGGTAAGTGTTTGTTACTCTACTGCAATATGGCATAGAAGATTGGGGCATCTAAATATGAGTAGTCTGAAATTACTACAAGAGCAAGAAATGGTTGTGGGATTGCCAGAAATTACAGATGTTACAGAAGTATGTGAGGGTTGTATTCTAGGCAAACAGTGCAGAGAGTCATTTCCAAAGGAAGCTACTACTAGAGCATCAACTCCTCTAGAGCTTGTACATAGTGATATCTGTGGTCCAATGCAAACAACTACAAAAGCTGGAAATCGATACTTTCTCACTTTCATAGATGATAAGACAAGAATGTGTTGGGTTATTTCTTAAGACAAAAGTCTGAGACACTGAGTGTCTTCAAGAGATTCAAAGCTATTGTGGAATTACAGAGTGACTATAAATTAAAGAAGCTTAGAAGTGATCGAGGAGGAGAATACACCTCAGTGGAATTTGATAGGTTCTGTGCAGATACAGGCATAGAAAGGCAGCTAACAACTCCATATACACTACAGCAAAATGGTGTAGCAGAGAGAAAGAACAGAACTATTGTGGAAATGGCAAAGTGTTTGTTACTAGAGAAGAAGATCCCTCTTGATTTTTGGGCTGAAGCAGTTAATACATCAGTTTATATTTTGAATGGGTGTCCAACCAAAGCTTTGAATAAGAGAACACCATTTGAAGCGTATAGTGGAAGAAAGCTTGGAGTTAAGCATCTGAAAGTGTTTGGTTCATTGTGCTATGCTCATATTCCGAGTCAACAAAGGCAGAAGTTGGATTTGACAAGCAAGATGTGTATTTTCTTAGGCTATGGAAGCTGTGAAAAGGGGTATAGACTTTATAGTCTTGAAACTGTAAAGATAATTGTGTCTAGAGATGTTGTGTTCAATGAAGATGCATGTTGGGATTGGAATACACAGAAAGAAAGAAATGTGAAGATTCCAATTGCTGAAATAACTGCAAGTAAGCAAGGACAAGAAGAAAACAGCAGTAATCCTGAAGTACAAGGTGAAGAAGGTGAAATATTTGGCACTACTACTGAATCTAGTGATCAAGAAAGAATGCCAAGCTCCCAGGATTTTGATCACACACCTAGCAAATACAAAAGCATTGCAAAAATCTATGAGAAATGCAATATGTGCATCATAGAACCAGAGAGTTTTGAAGAAGTAGCAAAGGATGATTCTTGGAAGAAAGCTAAGGAAGATGAAATTCTGATGATAAACAAAAATAACACTTGGGAACTTGTGAATAGACCATCTGACAAACCAATTATTGATGTTAAATGGGTCTATAAGACAAAACTGAACTTGGATGGATCTGTGCAGAAGAACAAGGCAAGGCTGGTGGCAAAGGGTTATTCTCAAAAGGAAACTTGATCTTAAAACTCCTAATTGCTCATCATACTTCGGGTTCAGTGAAACTCTGTCCATCCGGTAATGGCGTCCAAGTATTGTTTACATCAACTGCACATTTCTTCTTTAATTTGCTACATTCTTCACCCTTCTTCTTCACAACATTCTCACCACCTTGATCTCGTATTTTCAGTGCTCTGTCCTCCTTAGTTTGATTTACATCTTCATGTCCCGGATGAAAATGTATATGGGGAGCCCATATTAAGAAATAACGGTTAAGCATTATGTAGCCTTTTTCTTGGGTTTAACGATCAAGTACAATGTTCATTTAGTGGTTTTAGCTGAAATTGTGATGATTTTCATTTTGTGGATTTTCAGTTTTTGCAAGATGTTAAAGTGTACGAGAGAGTCAAGAGGAGGCTGTGAGTAGAAGGCGGTTCTTTGCAGGCTAGACAAGGTTGAAAATGATTTTTTTCTTTCTTTTATTTTTCCTGTTTTTGTTAGACACTATTTGTTCACTTATTCTCCCTGAATATTATGCCCAAAGTAGTAAAATAAATTATCACAACTATTCAAAAGTATATTTATGTTTGATAGAACTTTGTGATTGAGATCCCATTCATTTCAATGCCTTCCGCAAAATGCTTCCATAGGTAAAGTGATTGTTTTGTTTCCTACTATTTTGTCATTAAAAAAAAAAAAGGGGAGATTAAACATGCTGTAAAACAAATACTAGTAATAAAATTAAAAAATTAAACAAAAAACTAACAGAAAATATACCTCATAATATCTGCAGGGTGGATAATAATGCAGAAAAGCAATCCCGCAGCCTTGGTCCTCATACAACACATAACAAAAGCTCAATATTAATCAAAGCTTTCGTCATTTTACAACAACGCAAGCATTTCAACAAACAGTTTACAGACGACTCACAAGCACAAGCACAAACAGAAGACTCACAACAAGGTGTTCGAAATTACTGCGACTCCACGCCCGATTTTACCCGATCCAATTTCCAATTGCCTGTGTCATTGTCTTCGTCGCCGTCGTTCTTGTTGCTTTTGGCTGGGATTATGGCGCGAGGTCGGTGAACGATGCTCGAGAAATTGGCCGATAAATCGGAGTAGATGGAGAGGACTTTGTTGATATTGAAATTGATATCGCGGATCAGGACAACATTTTTGGAAAGATTATCGGGGACTCTGGACCGGTGGTTGTCATTAGCCTGCTGGATCATAGCGCGGTTCTGATCCAGTGCGGACTGGACCTGCCGGAAGCTCCTGCTCAGCGTCTCCCAGAGCTCCACGTCGCACTGCTTTTCTTCCTCCAAGTCATCGTCGTCTTCGCATTTGCTTTGTTCGTCATCGCCTTCGCTCCAGCGGCGCTTGCGGCTTTTGTTTTCATTAGTTTTGGTTTTGATGGTGGTGGTGGCTGTGTCGTCCATGGTCGTCTGAGTCCTCCACCAAAGACGACGGTTTAAGTGTGGTCGTTCAAACTAAAATGCATTTCTTTCTGATTCTCTGCGTGTGGGATTTTGCAGAAAAGGAAATCGAAATGTTCAGACACAGGGTTGTCTATGGCCTTTTGCTCATTTGACCAAGCCAACTTATCAAGTGGTGGTTTTTGGGGTTTCGTTGGTTGACTAAGAGGAAATTAATAAATTTTTGACCAAAAAAAGGAAGAGGAAAATAATAAACAATATTTAAGGTTTTTTTCTTTTTGTTGTAATAAATTGTGGTCGTTCAAAAAAAAACCAAGAGGAGGTATCATGAAAATTGAGAATTTCCTAAATAAATAATATTAAAAAGTATTTAATAGATAGAGAAGCAATACCTAAAAAAGGATTAAAAAAATGCTCTCAAAGCTACTAAAGAGCCACGGTAATAATGCTATTTGTGAATATAACCTTCGTTTGGATGGAGGAAAATAACTTGAAATTTAGCTAAAAGTCAGGAATCGAATAAGAGAAATTGATATTTCTATTGTTTGGCAACTTAAGCATGAAACTTATTAAATTACGCGTGGAAAAAATCGTGAAAATTTAGGATTGAGATTTCTGAGTAGTTCCGTCAAAATAGGCGTCATTTCACAATTTCTATTGAAAGAGAATTTGTTTCCCTGTAAGTTTTGTCATTTACAAAATTCGACATACATAAGTCCAAACACGGAAATTATTAATGGTCAAAAATTTAAATGATGGAGATCTAAATTACGTCAATTTAGAATTCTATACAATTTTCAATTCATTCGTCCAAACGGAGGATAACAGTGGTATTAGAGAGCATTTCCACAAATTTTCTATATATAAGCACTCAAACTCCTAGATCTTCATCATCACTATTTTTCACCAATTTGACAAGATCAAAATCTTTTTCCATGGTTGCTCTTCGATCTTTCCTTCGTGATCATTTGTTTTGTAGTGGTAGCTGCCTACACTAATCGTAATTACTGTTTCGATTTCGTGATTCGTTAGATGAGGAAGAACGATAGGCCTGAGGTTAAAGAAACCAAGTTAAAGCGTTCATCACAAGATCAAGAACAAAAGAAGAGGAGCATAAACAAAAAGATGAAGAAAAAAAATCATCAAATGGGGGATCAACACAATCATCATCACATGTACAACAAGACTACTATTTTAGTGTAACTGAGGGTGACCTTATGTGCTCTCATGATGTTGATCTGATTGATTCGACTTTCTTTGAGGAGAATACTATCTTCGACATTGAACAACTACTTGGCGAAATCCAAGTAGAGAAAGCTAGCAGCAAAAGTAACATTGAGGATTATGTGGTATCTTATGATGTTGTTGATCCGACAACCTTCAACGTTGGTGAAACCCAAGTAGAGGAAGCTTGCAACCCACGTAACTTGGAGAATGTGGGCAACCAATCATTAACTGACAGTCTACCTAGTGCTGATCTTGTTGTGCTATTTGAGGATGTTGATCCAACTGCATTCGACATTGGTGAAACCCACGTAGTGGAAGCTTGCAACCCAAGTAACTTTGAGAATGTGGGCAACCAATCATTTGCCGATTGTCTAACTAGTGCTGATATTGTTGTGCTCTCTGAGGATGTTGATCCGACTGCATTCGACATTCGTGAAATCCTAGTAATGGAAGCTTGTACCCCAAGTAATATTGAGGATGTGGGCAACCAATCATTAGCCAACAACAACTGTAACTGGTCCCAATCATTAATGGATGAACTCTTGGCTAGTAAATAAGACATTAATTCTACAAGTGATGTAAAAAAGAACATATAAAATAAAAATGGAAGCAATACAGTACTACTAACTATTCAGACTCGCAGCATACGTGAGGCCGTTGGATCTCAACCCCCACATTATCTGAGCATTGCTCTTAAAGTTAAAAGTTCACCTCACCAAAACCGATTTTTGAGTTTCCAAATTTCTTACAACAAAACAGTCTTTCCAAATTTCTTACAATTTTTAAAAAGCAAAAAAACACAAAAAATAAGTTTCCTTATATCATATGAATTTCTATTCCATGCTCGCCAAGGAAACTTAGAAACCCTTATAAATACCAGTGAGATCTCTTGCTCTTTGTCTGCACCAAAACTTAAGCAACAACATATAGAGAAACTTAGAAACCCTAAACACTAAAACAATTTCACTAGAATTCTCTTCTCTTCTCCTTTCTTCTTGTTGAGGCCCAAGAAGTCCATGGTTGGGACCAAATAAATTTCAGGCCCAAATACGATAACTTATTAAGAAAAGTCACATATCAGAGTACATGAAGGCCAATCATATACAAGTCACAGCCCACGTGCCATGCTAAATAAATAATTTGTCATGCCAGGAACTGGGGTAAGGTTATAAAATACAAGCTCATGCTAAAATAAGCACCGTGTCCCTCTATAAGGAAAATAAAATTAGAGCATGCCAAGCAACATGCCACGCCAAGCAGGAAATTATTGTTCACGCCCAACCACGCTACAAGCCTAAGTGGGCCCAAGCCACTCAAATGCCCGAGGTTTGCTTGAGTGGGTTGTGGTATGGATGGTAATAAGTTGTCATGAGGCCCATTGATGGGCCAAGAAATGGAGGTCTCGGGTTGCTTGGGAGCCTCAGAACCCAGGCCCGTTTCTTAGGCCCAAATATGTAGATAAGCACGAATGAGAAAAATAGTCCATTACCTCAGCCAAAATAGCCCATTACCTCAGCCCAAAATGGTCCATTAAATTAACCAATATAGCCCCAAAACTTGATGAGATTAGCCCATTTGTTTGGTCGGTTGACTTGCTATCCTAGAAGGCCCATACAATTAGAAGTAAGAAGCAGCAAAGGGCTCCAACATTTGGTTGAGAGATAAAGCCACGAAAGGAGCTTGGAAGACCACGTGCACAAGGCTGCTGAGAGGGAAGGAGCAAGTTTTCAAGCAAAACATCCGAGGGACCAAAATATATTGGCTCGCAGGGAGCCACCCTTCGAACCAGCATGTATACCAATTTATTTCCTTCATCATATTTGACCATGAAGGAGGAAAGGAAAGAGAAGAAAGGGGATATCTGAAAATAGGAATTCTCCACTAGGGCAGCTGCAGGAAAGGGACCTTAAGCTCCCAAAATCCCTGATTTTGTGCAAAGGAGCAGAGTAGATTTCACCAAAATAGGATGATTGAAGGGATGATGGGAGAAAGGAAGGGGAGAGATTTGGCCAAATTTGATAGAACCATTAGGGTTTCTTGGAAAATGTCAGCTTCCAGCGGCTATAAAAGAGGCCTCTTCTACCCAACAAACATCAACCACATCCAGAGAGCAAGCTTTCTCTCTTACTCCCAAAACCCAGCAATTTCGTGCTTAACCCATCATTTTCCTTAGTTTTCCCTCTTGGCAAGCTGTTCTAACACTTGACAGAGTCTCTGTCAAGCTGCCAGAAAAATACTCAAGCCACCATTTTCTCTCTTTTTCCTCCTCTCCTCCAAAACCTTTGATAATCCTTTCCTCCTCTTCCTTAGAACCCTTGTTTTTCATGGAAACTCACAGCTCTTTCCCTTTAAGGCTAAACTCATGACAACTTTGCTCCCGTGCCACAAGTCTCTCACGCCAAGCTAAGATTCTACCTGTAAGCACTAATAATTTATCTGTAAGCAGCCATTATTTTCGTTGGTGAAGGTAACCAAGGTGTTTCCTAAGGCTTTACTATCCTTTCGAAATATTTTGGTGTCTGATCTTTGAACTCAAACACAAGGGGGAAATTTCAGCCATTTTGCTCTTTATGACAGCCTAGTCCATTTGTAGCTGCCGGAAGAAAAAAGCCCACACACTTCTCTTCTCTTGTGTTAGTTAATTAGCAACAATTCAAGCAATGGCACATTCTCTTATGGGTTTCCATTTTCACCCCACTAAGAGCTTGTGGGTTTCTTTCTCCACAAGTTGTTGCTAGAGAGATAGTTGTAAACACCGCCATTCCACAACGTCATCCATGAGTGCAATCTCTTCGGCAACAAGTTGGAGCCGTCAGAGATTTAGAAAGAGTATGAAGAGCCTCAACTTGTTGATGAAGACTTGTATTTCTTCTCTGAATGCAAGAGGTTAACCTCGAAGTGCATGGATCGGAGGGTTGGCCACGACGATACTTGGAGGGAAACATAATCCTCCAAACTGATTGAGGCCAATGGAAACCCTTACCCCATTCGACGAAAACAAAAGTTTCGATATGAGAATCAAGGCTCGGAGGATCACTCAACATGATTATTAGATGAATATATCCTTTTTGTTGGTCCTAAGAATGCCTACACTAATCATAGTTACCATTTCGATTTCGTGATTTGTCGGATGAGGAAAAACGATAGGGCCGAGGTTAAGGCAACAAATTTAAAGCGTTCATCACAAGATCAAGAACAAAAGAAAAGGATCACAAACAAAAAGATGAAAAAAAAACATCATCAAATGAGGGATATACATAATCATCATCGCATGTACAACAAGACTGCTATTCTAGTCTAACTGAGGGTTATCTTGTGTGCTCTTATGATGTTGATCTGATTAATTCGACTTTCTTTGAGGAAAATACTATCTTCGATCTTGAACAACTACTTGGTGAAATCTAAGTAGAGGAAGCTAGCAGCATAAGTAACTTTGAGGATTATGTGGTCTTTTATGATGTTGATCTGACTACCTTCGACATTGGTAAAACCCAAGTAAAGGAAGCTTGCAACCCAAGTAACTTGTTGATGAAAACTTATATTTCTTCTCCAAGTGCAAGAGGTTAACCCCGAAGCACATGGATCGCAGGGGGGACACGGCGGTACATGGAGGGAAACATAATCCTCCAAATTTGTTGAGGCCAATGGAAACCCTAACCCCATTCCACAAAAACAAAAGTTTAGATATGAGAATCAAGGCTCGAATGAGCACATAACATGGTTATTAAAAAAGGATATACTATCACTTGGACTCTCATTTTTCACATCTCTTGAGAGACATCCCTACTAAAACTTAATGAAATCTTGATTAAGACCGAAAGGCATTTGTATTTAGTCTCATATCTTTTAAAACTAACCCAATTAAAATTGAATGACATTTTTCCTCTCTAATTTAGGGGTTTAAAAGAAAATTCAAAAGCAATTTTAAACTAGGTAGGGAAGAAGCCATTGTTGCCCTGCATTTGTCCATTACAGAGAAACTTAGTGAGGGAGGAAAGAAGCAAAGAAAACCAAACGAACATTCCCTCAGCAAAAACCACTAGAGGCAAGCCCCCCAAATATGCTTCAAAACGTCCTGCTTCAGGATCCTGACTCAATACAACTCCAGTTGTTAGCAATTCATAATGTATCAGGGCACTTTCTTCCTGATTCTTTCCTACTCATATGTTTCATAATATACATGATTTCAACTTGGCAATCTGAATTAGCTGGCAGTGCCTTGCAGAAGATATGATGCCTTGTTGCGGACCTGCAAAGCAGCAAATACTTTTAATATACTCCCCAAGGTGTAAGTAAGAGATGATTAAGTTTGATTCCACACCTTAGATGCAAAACACCGCAAGTCAGTGCTGGCTATCATGCAAGAACAGTTTCTTAAGTAGAGGCGCCACATTGCCTTCAAGACTGGCTTGTCTTCTAAAAGTTGATTAGACAAGAGCCAATTCTCTGTCAACACCAAGTGTATGTACATCTTGAAAAAATCACAGCTTTTGTCTTTGACATTGATTGGGATAAGCAGTTTTAGGATCCCTTCTTCAGAAGGGGCCTGAGGTGAAGTGTGATGTCAAGCAGCAGTGTCAAATCAGTTTATGCAATTTGTTGTGCAAAGGATCATCTAGACAGACATTTCAAACTAACAATGTCTTTTGTGGTTAAAGAGAAAAATATTTAGAGAATAAGCAACACAAATTCACTCAATGAACAATCAGTAATAATCATAAGTTATTATGCATAGTTCATGTCACCATGAATGTCTTGAAAAGAAAACAAATACAGAACAAAAAACCTTACTATCAGTATGAGATTAAAAAATAGAAGGGTAGGACATGGCCATAACACTTCCAAATCTGGCCGATATTATATCAACAAAATAAGTGCTTAAAAAGAATAAACAATAAAAAGAAGAGAGATTAATTAAAGATTACAAAATCTGTTTATTACCAGCATATGATATTAAAATTCAAGTCTTATTGGATTGCATAGAGACTGCCTCAGAGACTGCCTCTTTCATTCCCATTAACAGCTTAACTTAGTTCGTGGGGACAGTTGTTTGATAAAACTTAGAATAAAAGCATAATTAGTACTATATTCAACAAACTTGTAATCAGGTTCAGTACCTTATGATCAAAATAACTAAGAAGGATTTGATGGGCAACTGTACTTCTAAACAGCTTACAGCGAGTATTGACTACCGAAATGCATTCCACAATTCTTAGGCAGTTCAAGTCCTTAGGTACTCTGCATATCACAAAATCAACAATAATAAGGGAGAGGAATTGTAAAGGTAAACAGAAAAAGACAACAACAATATTTAGGCAATAAAATCAGTTTTTTTTCGTCTTACTTTTCTGTTTTTTAACCATCACCAAGAATGATATGCAGAATTAAATGGCATAAAGATCTCAGAAAGTACTAATATAATAGTTGACTACTTATTTAAATTTCTTGTTTTCAATTTTTCCAATTTGCCTTCCTATGATAATCCAGATATCCACAGTAACCAACCAATGGAATATGAGCATGACGATTTATCTTATGCATATTCTCTATCTGTCTGAACAAAACCTTCATTATGATACTTTCCATTTCTAGAAAATTCCTACTACAGTGATTTCAGCGAAAATATAGTCCCAAGTACTTATGTCCATAATCAATTTTGTCCTTACTACAACAGAAAATAAAAGGCATATCATCAGCAAAGTTTACAATATATGATAATGAGGGTAGATGCAATAAATATTAACTGATCCCTGACAAATGGTGCAGAAAAGTTCAAATTCACTAATTGATCAAAAACTCTGCTCGACATAGACGAAAGAGTGATCCCCATTCCAATTAGCAAAAACTCCAATCCAACTGCATACATGTGGATTGAAACCAAACAACAAGTAGAGTCAATAACCTGCAAGCAAGAGATTTTGCTATCTTCTCACAGCTAGATTCCCATTCTTCGTTAGTGAAGTAACTGATAGCTGACTGCATGCATTCATGCAAAAGCACAACAAGACCTTGAAGTTGGCGGTCAGAAAATAGACAAATAATGACTTCAATCAACTCTTCGGCTTCTGAGGTCAAGTACATAGCCCTTTTGTTTCTGCAAATAAAAGCACCACAACAACCCACTGAAATCAATAAAAATCAAACATATTTCCAAATTATTTATAACCATTTGCATCATTAATATATCTGTCATGCTGTAAGATGGTCCTGTTGAAAGAAAAATTTAGAAACGAAGAAGATCACTGTATTGCATATCCAATTAAAACTGTACACTGATTTATGTAGGATTCAAGACATAAATTGCTGATAAATCATACCATAACTGAGTTGAACCACCTATACCCCAAACTAGGCAAATTGACAACTAATCAGCCATTAATCTGAATGCTTAATTATCAACTTATATCAGCTATAAAAATGAAAGGAATAAATGGATTTATATATAGGCTATATGCCCAATATGCAGCCCATACTAATGAGACAATGACAGTAACAATAAGCAATAAGCTAGAAACAATTACAGACACCAACCTATAAATCAACTGTTGGATCCGTAGGAGAAAAGTAAATGGCAGTCTTATGTGTCGTCAAACTAATATTTCCAATTGTTATTTACCTCATTTGACAAGAAGCAGTTGCAAGTTTAAGCCAAGCTCTAATATTCTGAGCTGGACCTCGAGAAGCAGAATCTAGAAGGCAAAATAAAAGTATTATGAGAAGATTAATAACTGAAACATGCAAAACTGTGAAAGTTCTACATGACATTTGGTATATTGCATGAGAAAAACTAGGAAAGAAACTGGAAAATAGAAAATCTGAAAATCACTACTGATCTATTAACACCCACAAAAACCATCCTAAAACATCATTGGAGTATAAGCATTTGTCAGATTTGAAGAACAAAACCCTTTGAACACTAAAACTTTGTTTCTTGACTGGTAGGGTAGGCCAAATGAATTGGGTCCGTTTCTACTCCAAGGTTGGACAGGTGTTGGTATATACCAAGTAATATGTGGCAATAGCATCAAGATCAAGGCAACCCAGAAAATCCTTCCAAAATGCATCAACATGAAAGCAGAGAATAAAATTCTCTTGAAATTACTTCACTTTCACATGATTAAGGATATACTATCAAGTATCAACACATAGTTTACTACAGAATAAAGGATGTATATTTCTCCTGCTCATGAAAAAATTACATCTACCCTGAATTATGCATGAAAACTGGTATGAAAGTAAGAAACTTACTGGCACAAGCAGAATCGGTGTTAGATGAAAGTTTGAATAGAAAACCATAGCTTTCAAGAGCTATTTTTAACTCAGAATAGCTAGGAAACCAATCAATTTTGATAGGCTGTAAGTCAACCTGGTTAAAAATTAATACCAGAATTACTCCCTTAACATATTATCCAATCATACTTGTCTCCAAGCCAAAAAAGCAAAGACCAAACTCACCTCATTTTCAAATGAGAGAATAGCACACCAGAAGTCACATGCAGATGCCCTCAAATCTTCTTTGGTTGAATATAGCACTGAAAAACAAAGCGGTAAACACATCACAAGAAATTTCATGAGTATTAAAAGGACAGGCTAGGGGTGACAAATAAACTCACTCAAATTAAAGGTCCATGTGGCCACTGATTTTTCTAGATGACGACTGGCGAAAACCAATTTTGAAAGCCAGCCATTTACTAGTAATCCTTCAAGGAAGGTGTCTCCTGCAAAACATCAACAATTAAATATATACTTTGCAAGGCCACATTACTGTACAGGCCATAATATGCACAAGAGGAAACTCATCTTGATGCAAAAAAAAAAAAAAAAAAAAGCATGCCAATAATTTATGACTACTGATAACTAGAAAGCCAAGCATTATAACTAACCATTTTCTGTAGAGATATCAATCACAGAGTTGAGCTCGTCATTAATGAAAGACTGCAAGAGTGTGCAACTTTTAATCTCTGGAAAAGATAGAGGAGGTGGGGTTTTCTGTAATCACAAAGTCAAACGAAAATTAAGAACCTAGTAGATATTTAAAAATCAACTCCTATTAAAATCTACATAACAATAACCAAGCATCAGTTGAGACAATGTAGGGGTTTTATGTAATCATTGAAAACCCAGTCTTTGGAACAAAAGAAAGATCACAAATAGAGGACAAGGTGCCCTATGGCCTATAGTGAAGGCTTATGTCCTCTCTTGTTTTCACTATTTTTTTCCTTAAATGAAAGTTTGTTTCTTATCCCAAAAAGAAAAACCTGGTCTCCAAAAGTGCATATGCCCCACACAAAGCTGTCCTCCTTACCGCTTATTTCTCTCATCTGCATCAAACAGTTTATGTTTTCAATTTAAAAGGAAGAAACTTGGTATACACATAACACCAGAAAAGACTAGAAATAGATGCATTAATATGCCTCGTTTTCACACTTATCGACAATGTCATAGAGAGCAGCCTCTTTATGATTATCTTCCTCATCTGAATCATTGTTCCTTCGTGGTTTTGCACGCTTAGATTTCTTTTCAACAAGCTTG
Source organism: Prunus dulcis (assembly GCF_902201215.1). Lineage (NCBI taxonomy): Eukaryota > Viridiplantae > Streptophyta > Magnoliopsida > Rosales > Rosaceae > Prunus > Prunus dulcis. Next base: position 8,104,242 of record NC_047655.1, on the reverse strand, counting down.
TCTTCTTCCTTGTAGAAATCAGTCAAAAGGTCATCCAACCCAATAGCCTTCTTCCTAAATTAGCACCAAAGGGAGATATTACACAAAAAGAAACTTCCATTCTCATCAATTACTGGTGATAATCATACACTTACTATAAGTTAAGTAAGCTCTGCTTCGATATAAAATGCAAACACATCATTTTCAATAAATTATTGGGTTTTCATTGCTGTCACTTAAATCCTAGAATTTATGATAAATGTGAACAGCAATCATGTTGAAAAAAGAAAAATAAAGTGGAAAACCATGAAAACGAAAGTATCCAATTAAAGTAAAACTGAGACAAAGGTAAACCCTAAATACCCAGATTAGAAATAAGGTAAAAAACCAAATGAAAAGAAGAAAACCAACCTTTTCTTAGTAACAGCAGGACGATTTAGGAGTGGGTCTTCTGACTCAAAGTCCAGGAAGTTATCCATGTCCATCATCTGTGTCTCAGTCTCTCTCGTCACTTATTTTCTGGTTCTCAAATTTCAGAAAATGAAAAGCGCCAATGTTTCGTGGCTCTGCTTTGAAAAGGGCGCGGCTAATAGCACCCCAAGGCCTGGGTGTTCTGTTTTCTGTTTGGGCTAGGCAGGTCGGGTCATTCTACCCGGCCCACAAAATATTGCTAAAGAAATGAAAAATAAAGTCCAACTAGTTGTTTATTTTTGAAATAAAACCATACTTGACAATATTGTTTACAACCGTTAACACGATATGAATTTATACAAAAATTCAGTATTTGGGTCAAGGTTTAATGGGTTATGTTGAAAACGAGTGTTCGTTAAGCTAATGGATCGTGTCGTATCGTGTGAATTCTCAAAGGACGTGTTTCTCTCTCTCACTCTTCTAAATTTTGGGTGAAATTCAGCATAATGTTACTGAAATTTCGAAGAAGCTTAACCCTTTTCAGTTATTTCTTTCAGCCTCTGCCCTTTCTATTTCCCTTTATAGCAGCTAAGAACCCTAAGTTAGATCACACTCCCATCCTCCATTGTTGATATTCTTGTTTTTCGAAGCTTTTCTTTGACCTCCCATAATAGTTTTTATAGTAAATTTGACTTACCTCCTCCAAATTGAATTTTCCTTAACTGTAATTCATTACTTTTTGTTTCTATTACTAACCCATTTTTTATAAGTTAAAACCCATGACTAGGATCCACCTCATTGAGTTACCTTATCAAGCTCATGATCTGATTTATTATAATTTTAATATTCCCAAAATACCCCTACGTATTGCAATTGTTGTTTTCTCCATTGCTTGTGCTAAATATACTTTGAACATATTTGCTGTAATTCAATGTCAGTAATATTCAACTAGTGTTTTTTTTAGATAGGAAAATGGTGTTTTAAATTGGCTTAAATTTAGGAATTTTTAGGGTAAGTTTTTTCTCTTTAAAAAAAATAATATTCAGTATCTAAAAAAGTCATGTTTAGGGCCTATTGAATTTATGAAGAAACATTTAATATACCTATCATGTTTTAGAATAAAATAATGTACCTATTATTTGTACTTATTTTTTCTACCCCTTTTTTTAATGAATAATATACCTATTTTTTACATATCTTTTGTAAATATACCTACTTTGTGTACCTATAACTAACATACCAATTTTTTAAAATAAAGAATTTACCTATTTTTAAGTTATGAAAAATGTGCAGAAATTTCAATCACACAACATACCTATTTTCTAGCAAGAAAAAACCTTATTTTTTTATTTATAACTAATGTACCTATTTTTAATTTTATAAATAAATTTACAGAAATTTCAATTACAAAATAATGGATCCTTTTTTTTTTTTTTTAAAATTTGTAAATAAAGTACCTATATTATATACATTTATATATTTTTTTTTATAGGTACATTATTTATTGGATATGTAATTTAGGGATTTTTTGTTTGTGTGAAATTTTAGGGATTGGCGATGTGTAGAGAGAATGCCAACCAAAATAAATGGAGTGATTGATATGCTATTAATAGGGAGTATTAATTACAATTAAGATAGTTATAAGGACATGCTTGAAAATAAATTATAAATAAAATATGAAGGTAGCTAGCATATAATGTAATTTAGTTAATAATACTAGGACAAATCTATCTCACATGAAACCTATTTTAAAATTGAGTTTTCAGTAAATATTTAAAAATAGGTGGGTAAATGACTAGAATATAGTAGTAAGGCTCTATATCGGAAGAACTATAGTTTTTGAGATTGTTTTTCTTGTTATGGATAGCACACAAGATTGACGTCAACCGTACGTCAATATCCAGCAACTCATAAAACAATAACGCTACGGGCACCAACTTGTTTACCAACTTTTGAATACCAACACATGTGGCACATGACATGGCAACCTATGTCATCTGCCACCTCATTTATTTTAATTACATAATTTGTTATATAAATAAAAGAATTTCACACCGAAAAAAGAAAAAAGAAAAAAGAAAAAGAAAAAAATTCTTTTATTTATATAATAAATTATGTAATTAAAATAAATGAGGTGGCAGATGACATAGGTTGCCATGTCATGTGCCACATGTGTTGGTATTCAAAAGTTGGTAAACAAGTTGGTGCCCGTAGCGTTATTGCTCATAAAATCCATAAACAAACCTTGTACCTTACCTAGTCAAATACTTGAAAACTACGTTAAAAAAGACGAAGTCAATGTTTCTGCTGACTTGTGTGAAACAGAAAACCAATTCCTAATTTGGAGCATGCTTTAACCAATTGTTCTAGAACTCTTGCTGGCTTTCCCCATGCAATATAAATACATATTCAAATCAAACTACTCCCCCTTGCATCTCTCTCTCTCTCTTTTCTCAATTACCTCTAGCAAGAAAGTTGGAAAAAAGAAAAAGGGTGGATCGATATGTCTCAATTTGGTGGAGGTGGTGATGAAAAATTCAAATTCATCACACATGTGGTCAGAGGCAGATGGTTCACAGTTTTTGCTAGTTTATGGATCATGGCAGGCACTGGTGCAACTTATTTGTTTTGACATGTACACCAGAGAGCTCAAAGTTTCTCTTAAAGTTGAACAAAGCGTAATCGACGTTTTAAAAACTTATAAACGTCTTGGTGCCAACCTTGGAGTTTTTGCAGGCCTAATTGCGGAGGTAACCCCATCTTGGTTTTTGCTCATGGTTGGGGCAGTGATGAACTTTAGCAGCTACTACCTTTTGCATGAAGTTACTAGGAGATCAATTAGGCTTCAGCTTTGGCATATGCGCTTGTGTATTTGTTGGCAACAATGCACAGAACTTTACACACACAGCAGCTCTAGTCACTTGTGTCAAAAACTTCCCAGAAAAGAGAGGCATTGTTATCGGTCTGTTGAAAGGTTTGATCGGTCTCAGCGGAGCGTTAATCACACAGCTTGCATTGGCCTTCTATGGAGATCAATCCGTAAGGCATATCCTTCTTTTAATTGCGTGGTTCCCAGCTGCAATAGCATTGGCCTCCTTCACAATCAGGCCAATGGAGTTTCGAAGGCAGCCCAATGAGCTCAAAGTCTTTTTCCATATATTCTATGTGTCATTGTCTCTTGCAGTGTTTCTCATGATTGTAAAACTGTGTGAAAGATTCTTCACCTTCCCAAGAATAGGCTATGTCGGAAGCGGCATTGTAATTTTGTTTCTGTTGGCTCTGCCTCTCTTGATTGCCATCCGAGAAGAGAGGTTTATCTTGAGCCTCAAGCAACAGCCTGATAACCATCCTTTTGCGATAAACACGGGTAGACTACAGAGGGGGAGCAGTAGTACTACCGGATGCAGGTCAATCGCAACAGGATATCTTGATGCAAAAAATTGGACTGGCAAAGGGTGCGTCGTGTCTCTCAACCTCAAGCATCGTGAACAAACCACGAAGAGGAGAGGACCACACCATCTTGCAAGCCATCTTCAGCGTCGACATGTTGCTCATATTCATAATATATCACTAACTGGATTTGGGTCAAGCACCACAGCCATCGGCAACCTGTCAGAAATCGCCGTTTCAAACGACCTTCAATTTAATACAATGGGAAACATCAAGTTACTAATAAACATATGGAACTATTTTGGGAGGGTATATCACGGTTTGTCTCGGAACTCCTACTTAAACAAAAAGGAACTCCTAGGCCTCTTATGAATCTTTTTGCTCTGCCTGTGTCCTGCCTCGGAGTCCTTCTCATAGCATTTCCATCCGAAAATGGCATCTACATGGCCACGGTGATCATCGGGTTTTCCTACGGCGCACAGATGACGCTGCTCTGCACAATCACTTCCGAAATCTTTGGCCTCGAGTACTACGCCACATTGCTGAATTGCACTCAATTCGCAACCCCGCCTTGGCCGGTTCCTTCTCGATAACAAGCTGACCCAACCCATGTACCATTTAGAGGCAAAGAGACTGAACATGGTCGTCGATGGGAACCTTGTTTGCAAAGGAACGACGTGTTTCAGAGGTTCTTTTATGATTGTGGCGGCTGTCTTGGTTTTAGGAGCTATAGCATCCTATGTTTTGGCCAGGCGAACAGCAAAGTTTTACAAAGGTGACGTGTATAAGAAGTTTAAGGACGGAAAATATAAGAGCTTTAAAGTGCAGGCAAAAGCCACAGAGACAGAGAAGGCTTCGTCATCGGATCAGTGACGGCAGTGAGACATGCCACTAGTGGATACAGAGGAATGGTAGACCACCTCCATTATTCCAGGGCAGGTCTTGGGATGGGGGACAATTTGGTCATGCAGTTTTACCATGATTTCAAAATTTTCAGTCAAGTTTTAACTATTAAGTGTAATTAGGTCCAAAATTATAATTCATTAATTTTTTGTAATCATTATTGCAGTGGTAATATGGTCCAGACACAAAAGAAAATTGTTTAAGATGTTTAAAAAAATACTTTTAAAATTCAGTTTTGAAAATGAAGAAAAAATAAAAATAAAAATTTAGACAGCTGATAATAAGGACCAAAAACGCAAAAAAGAAAAACAAAGCATTCGAAATTTGCTGAAGACCATAAACAAAGCACTACAAATGTTCCCCGTTTTAAAACCTATAAAAACTTTAAAAAGGAAAAAAGTACATGGTGGCTTGTTCTAGACTGGGGATTTTTAAAAAGGTAATGGTAGGCTTATTATATTTTTATAGCACATTATGTACTATCTCTCTAATAGAGGTGGAGCCCACCTCTATTAGAGATATGATACATAATATAATAAGCCTAACATTTTCTTTTTAAAAATTCACAAATTCCTGTACCTGCCCCAATTTTCCTCTGAAATCTTCCCACAGTCGAGAACCCAGTAGGGACCCAGTGAGGGGTGTAATGAAGTGGGAGGATTGGTTTTTTGTTTTTTTTAAATGCGGTAAGAGGATGAGTTGCTGGTGGCTGCATGTTTTCCTTTTTCATTTCGTTTTAAAGATTTTTTTGCTTGCATTTAATCTTACTTCTTCTTCTTTTTTTTTTTATAAATATTTTATATTGATTTAATCATTGAATTTATGGGCCTCACATGTGTGTCATGTCAGCATGCTGACAGACTTTTAACGAAATTGGATGGCAATGGCCGCATTGATGTGTAAAACGTGGAGGACGACATGTCTTGTTGAAAAATAAAAATGACAAACTAATAGTTATGCAAACCTTATAGACGTTTTGTGATAAGAATCCTTTAAAAAAAAATAGAGAGTCCAATAAGATGACAACACCATAAAATCATAATAAACGGATAAACAAAACATCTTTTTGAAGGATGTCAGTTGGTATTAGATAAAGGCTCTTTAATACCTAAGGCAATAGATAGTTGTTCTCCGAAAATAATATGGTAGTGTTTCGAAATCAAGTTCATTTTATCTATTTTGTAATTGTTGCAGGGGAAAACCAAACTGAAAATTATGTCATGTCAGGTGAAGCGTGAACCATCTGCTCTTCAGCCTCTTCTATCTGCAGGGATTAATTATTCATCTGCATGTTTTAATTTGTTAATTAGTTTTCAGCTCTGACCAAGGCATCTAAAAATCTCCTAAAATGCCGCATAGTTTAAACCAATTGCTCAGAAACTCTTGTTGGTTTTGTATCTAAAAATGATGGCATGGCAAGTAACTTACCCAAACTAACACAAATTAAGAGAAACCTCCCTACATTTTATGTCTAAGAGTTGACAGCTTGTTCACATTTAGTTCACATTTAGCTATTTCTCTGGCGTATAGTATCGAATGTAGTTCCGACGAGACTGAATTTATTTAAGAGAAAGATTTGCGAGTTCCCTGTTTGTGTACTATGTGAGCAGTTCGAAGAATCCATTGAACATGTTCTTTTTCTATGTCCTTGGACTCGGGCAATGTGGTTTGGCTCTCCTCTTTGTCTCCGTATTGGTACCCAAAGCTTTCGTACAGTTGATATTTGGTTGAGTGAGCTGCTTAGTATCAGATCCTGCACAAAAGAGGAAAAGAAGAACATGCTCACTCTTGAGAGCTTTCTTGTGTGGGAAATCTGGAAATCCAAATGCAAAGCTGTGATTAAAGGGCGCAGACTTGAGCCAGCTATGGTGCTTGAGAAAGAATTATGTGCCAAAAGCGAGTTTATTGAAGTGTGGCCGAAGAATGACGTCAATGATATGACGAAACTGACACAAGTGCTGACTCTGCTTCCTGGATACCCCCTCATGGAACTTTTATGAAAATTAATATAGATGGAGGGTGGGTGAGTGATTCCTTCAAAGGAGGCTTTGGGTAATTATCAGGAATCCTATTATATGCGATTCTGCACTTGCTGCTGAGGCCAATGTGACCATCCAAGGTCTTGTGCTTGCTGCTAACCTTGGGTATATAGAGAAGTTATTGTGGAAACTGATTCAAGACTCCTTATAAATGGAGTGAGGGTAGCTGCGAGGAACAAGGTTGGTGTATTTTTCTCCTACTCGAAGAAATCTCCAAGGCTTGCTTCTCTTTTAGGCAGGTGGGATGGAACTGGATTAGCAGGCGTCTTAAAAGGGCTGCTCATGAGGCTGCCTTGATTGGTGGTAGAGCAGTGGAGCTGGAAAGCTGGGTTTCGCGACCACCACTGTCTCAGGTTCAGGTGTTAGTGTCTGATTGGCTACCATGCCCTCCTATTTGTTTACTTTTTTGTGGGAGGTCTGTCTTTGCTGGATAGTATATATTCAGTTGATAGGCTTTCTTAATTGGCTGTTTAATTCCTCTTTTCTGTATCTTTAGTGCCTTGTTTGGCTTGAAATGAAATTCAGTATTGATAAAAAATAAAAATAAAGTTCACATTTAGCTGACAGAAAAACAAACCCAGATTTGTTCTTGCAACCACTGTTCTAAATAACAAATGCCTATTCAGATTAATTTCTACATTCCTCTGAAATCCAAGGATAGAGTCTGGCTACTCAATAGATATACACATCAAAACCATGAGTCACTGAAAGCGAAATTGAGCATTACCTCTGACCTAGGCAAACTTGTTTGCAAGGGAGTTACATGTTTCACAAGTTCTTTTTCAATTATGACGCCGTCGTCATATTTTTCGGAGGTCTGGCTTCCTTTATTTTCGCTCCATGAACAGCAAAGTTTTACAAAATGACGTGTATAAGAAGTTTAAGGATGGAAAATATAAGAATTATACCAAAGCCACAAAGACAGAGAGGGCTTCATCATCAAATTAGGGCTGCCTTTGAGCCCAAGGTACTACATTCTTTAATTTGTTTTGCCTAGGGGTGCAAATTGGATTGGAAATCCCGATTCTAACCGATTCCGATCCAAAATTACTCCAAATTAATTTCGACATCCGAAAATTGTGAAAAAAATTTACTTGTGATTGGAATAAGAATGTATATCAAGATTTCGAAAATCCCGAAATCCAAAATATATTGAGGGTTCAAGCTTAGACTACATATAATGACTAGTTTCATGTTGAATTTGATATGACTTAATAACCAAATAGACATAGACAAGCTATTTCATAAGTGATAGTAAGTAATAGTTTTCGAGCTTTTCCATATGATTTTTCAAGCTAATTTTAACCTTTCAAATGGTTAAGACATGTTTAAAATTTTCAATGATTTTCAAGAATTTCTATAAAAAAAATTTGAAATATGTTAGTTCTGAAAATTCCGAGTTTTTCAAATTGTAATGGATGTTGAAATTCCAAAAAATTCTGGAATGGAATTGGAATTCCCTTATTCCAATCCAATCCGTCTGAAAATCTACCATATATTTTCCCTTTTTCATTGGTTTTTTTTTTTTCTTTTAACTTTTCATTTCATTTTGTTTCCAAGTTTAGCCTAGCTCAAGGCATGAATTAATAGACTTTTACCGCATTCCAAATCATGCATCCAACAGAAGGTGATGTGGGTCCCATCATCATACTTTGATGGTCTTTGGTTAGTTCAATAGCCTTAGCCTACCAGCATATATATAAATAAATTTGGTGTTGAATTTGGAACCAGTTAAGGTGGGAGGTGAACCAACCAACAGTTTTTTCATGCTTCCTACAACCACAACTCATCAAACTCATATGCCAATAATTCCAAGTCCTCGCAGTTTTTCCACACATTTTCTCTATAAAAACCCAATGGAGACTCCCTTGCTCTTCATAACCAAAAACATTTCAAAGACATTTGCCCTCCACTGAGTCTACTCAATCATGGCCTTTCCCAACCTTTTTTTCATTTTGTCTTTGGCCATGGTGTTGTCACTCTCAAGCTACATCCATGTGAGCCTAGCAGCTCGCCACCTTTTGGACACCCCAGCAGCTCCACCACCGTCATTGACTGTGCCTACAATTCCATCTCTGCCCAAGCCCACATTGCCCACATTGTCGCCATTGCCCTCATTACCAACACTGCCCAAGGCTGCATTGCCGCCATTGCCCTCAGTACCAACACTGCCCAAGGCCACATTGCCCACACTGCCAACTAACCCAACTCTACAACCACTCCCAAGCTCCCAAGTCCCTTCTTTGCCAAAACCAGCATTGCCTACGTTGCCCACAACCCCAAAGGTGACACTACCTCCATTGCCGGCCAACCCAATACTGCCTACATTCCCGACAACAATCCCTTCAATCCCAACTATTCCATCAATTCCATTCTTCTCCCCACCTCCATCAAACTGAACCGCTTGACACGCCCGATGGATCTGACTTACTACTATGCATCTATCCAATTAATTCTTAAACGTCAGCTCAAGAGTCTCCATCCGGGAACATATAGATGATACGGTTCTTGTGTTAGATACATTGTGAGGATGCCAGTTTTCCTTCTTTGTCTTTTATATTTTCATTTTCAAGTTGTTTGGTTTCTAGTGTTTGTTTTGTTTCTTGATATCTTTGTAGTGTATGAACAATATTTATTACCTTTTCAAAATTGTTCTAAAGGATAAGTTTAGTTTTCTTCTCCAATCATCGTACTAATACAAACACATAAGATCATGTCAGAAGTTTCAGAGTACGCTCTAACTTTGAGAGGGACACGTGTCAATTTTCCCTTATTAGACATTTGACCAATGTCTCTAGTTGTGTGAGACATTTGACCAATGTCTCTTATTAGACATTGGTCAAATGTCAATCAACCTGGTAAAAATAGCTCCCAAAAAAACTCACTATATTAATCTGATGAAAATAGCCTTAAAAGAAAAGCAAAAACAACGGCTTACACAAACTCACCCACCTCCTATCTAGCCTTACTTGTAGCCAATGTGTGGCTCCACTTCTCTATCAGTTCATGGAGGCTGGCGCGCGGTAGTCTCTTACATTTCTGCCAATTGTAAAATCCCTGTGTGAATCTGTTCCACTATATGAACCCCAAATTCTATCATAACCCATCTCACTCTGTCTTTTCACACATATTAATGCATCTGTAACAAAACAAAACAGAAAAAGTTCTAAATTTCTACCCAGAATTACACTTGATTGCTTAATTTCCCTCGCAACAGTCCTAGCCTGACCAAGGCAAAAATGAGCAGTTCTAAAGCTAGTAGTAATGCTATGGGATGCAGTGAAATAGGTAGGTTTTCGAGGTATATGCTGACAGGAAGATGGTTCAGTGTGTTTGCCTCCTTCCTCATTATGGCTGGAGCTGGTGCCACTTACCTCTATGGTACCTATTCCAAAGAGATCAAGTCCACTCTTGGCTATGACCAAACAGAAATCAACATGCTAGGCTTCTCCAAAGATTTTGGTGCAAACGTTGGTGTCCTCTCTGGCCTAATTGGTGAAGTAACCCCAGTTTGGTTCGTGCTCATAATTGGCGCTGTCATGAATTTTGTAGGCTACTTCATGATTTGGCTGGCTGTCACTGGCAGAATTCCTAAGCCTAAAGTATGGCAGATGTGCGTTTATATATGCATTGGAGCCAACTCTCAAAACTTTGCAAATACAGGAGCTCTTGTCACTTGTGTCAAGAATTTCCCAGAGAGCCGAGGTGTTATGCTTGGTCTGTTAAAGGGTTTTACTGGGCTTAGTGGAGCTATCCTGACACAAATTTACTTGGCAGTGTATGGAAATGATTCAAAATCCTTGATTCTTCTTATTGGCTGGCTCCCTGCTGCAGTGTCAATAGTTTTTGTATACACCATTCGACCAATGAAAGTTATTAGGCAAACCAATGAGCTCAAAGTCTTTTACCATTTCCTCTACATCTCAATTATCCTTGCAGTATTTCTCATGGTGATGAATCTGCTTCAGAAATATATTAATTTCTCCCATGCTGCCTATGCTGGAAGCGCCACTGTGGCTGTTTTGTTGCTCTTTCTCCCTCTTGGCATTTCCATTAGAGAAGAGCTAGTCCTCTGGAACCTCCAGAAACAGCCTGTTGATCCTCCAACTGAGGTCAAAGTTGAGAAACCACAAGAGATCGAAGAGAAAAAGAATGAGCCGAAAGAGAAAGAATTGGAGACACCAGAGCCAGGTTGTTTTTCTGACATATGGAACAAACCACCAAGAGGAGAAGACTATACCATTTTACAAGCACTCTTAAGTACGGACATGCTCATTTTGTTCATTTCAACATTATGTGGGCTTGGGTCAAGCTTGACAGCAGTAGACAACTTGGGGCAAATTGGTGAGTCTTTGGGGTATCCAACTAAAACAATAAAAACTTTTGTGTCATTGACTAGCATATGGAACTACTTTGGCAGAGTCTTTTCTGGGTTCATCTCCGAAAGCCTACTGATCAGGTGGAAAATTCCCAGACCATTAGTAATGACTTTTGCTCTTGTTCTATCATGTGTTGGTCTCCTACTCATTGCATTTCCAGTCCCTGGTTCAGTTTACGTGGCATCGGTGATCATAGGGTTTTCTTTTGGGGCTCAATTGCCGTTACTTTTTGCAATCATTTCCGAGCTCTTTGGTCTTAAGCACTTTGCTACATTATTCAATTGTGGACAAATAGCAAGTCCACTAGGGTCCTATCTTTTCAATGTGAAGCTCACCGGGGCGCTCTACGATAAGGAGGCAATGAAAGAGCTAACAAAGAGAGGTTTGACCAGATCACAAGTGAAGGACTTGACATGCCTTGGAAATCATTGTTATCGGTTGTCTTTCACAATTTTAGCTGCTGCTACGTTCTTTGGTGCTCTTGTGTCACTGATTTTGGTGTTCAGGACAAGAAAGTTCTACAAAGGTGACATATATAAGAAATACAGAGCATAAACAGGATCCATAGATTATTTTTCTTTTTTCGTTGGTTTATGACTGCAAAAACAGACACTGTCAACGGATGAGGAACCTAAACAGACATTGTAAACAGAGAAATTAGGAATTTGAAGATTTTATAAATAAGGACTCAGATCTGGAGAAGGATGTATAGGTCATATCGAATTTATGGGCAATGTCTTCGCAACCCAACTGTGTTGGAGCTTTGCAAAGCACTAGCAATCATTTTTTTCAGGAAATTCACAACGGGTGCTTATGCCTAATTTATGCTTCCTTGTCCACCAATATGTTGATAGCTCCTTATTGTCATAGATAAGGGGAGCTTTGTTCGCACTCCAGTGGAAATGTCTAAACAGTTTACAGGAGTGCGAATAAAGCGCCCCTCTATGTATAGTTATCCTCTTCAACTTCCTACTCGATATGTTTTCTCCTTCAACACTTGAAGCACTGCCGTATACATGTCAATATTATTGAACCACATTTAACTTTGAAAACAAAATTAGATATTAAATGGACACCTCGCCTACCATTTTAAGCTTCTAAATCCAAACATTTGCCAAACATGAAAAATCAATACACATCTCAACATTAACCTCTAAATATATTCGAAAAAATCTGAACTAATGTTAAAAATTGCAAAAACTCCTACTTCTTAACTGGAGTTTATGTGATTGGACTACATTGCAAAAGATGTACAAAGACATGAAGTTGCAATCTTCCACGATTGATGCACGGGAGGGCTTTTGACAATACTTTAGCATAATGAAACATGCTGCTTGATATATAGAAAATCATATACCTTGTATTGTGACTATCACGAAATCTTTCTAGATAGCTTCCTCAAACCACAGCCCACACACTTGAGAAGAACAGTACTTGTGGATGCGCACGGCATAATGACAAATTTAACTCCGAGAAAATCATTGATGTTTCTGAGTGTATCTATCCCGTAAGGAAAGAGCTTTCCGACCCGAACTTTTGAAACATCTTGGGGGCATAATGCACAAAGAAGAAAAAACAAACCCTACAAACCCAAATGGCAGCAAACTCACTATCAGAAGACAAACATAAATCATAAAAAGGGCGGAGGCGAGAGGCACCCATATTCAAATAATATATTTCAACTCTAACATTTCATTTTTATAGCAATCATAATTCATTTCTTATTGAAAGTGTGGTGTGCCAAGTCGCCCTCCATGGAATAAATAATAAAAGACAATTCATATTTTAGTGGTTATGTATGTTTGATTGTCACTATGGAAAAAATTTGGCTGGTATCCTCACAGCAGCATCTCTTCTATGTCCTCATTTGACAGATTCACAAGACTTTGGCTAGGATTTCAAAATCATTTTCATTTGGATATTGCTTTCTCAATATGTTGTTGCATCCGCTTGGCTGGAGTAACAAGTGTCAATTTTAATATTTTCAATCCAGTACTTTTTTTCATAGATAGCAAGAGGAAAGGCATAGACCATGAACAATGATCATAAATGATTTTAGGTTATCAATAACTCCTTATTGTTGTTCTCTTCATCTGACAAATGGGAGTGATTACTGAAATAGCAGAAGTATATATAAAATCATAAAGGAATTTCAAGGGTCTTCCTCAGACTAAAATTTTGCCAAATCTTCCATCTAGGACAACTTTTCCCTTCATTTCATCCATTTCCAGAAATCATTTTCCTGTTTTAGTGCACGCTTCCTTAATTTCTGCCTTATGGTGTGAAGTTCTAAAATCAATACAAATGAGAAAGTACGAGAATTAAGTCGGTAGGGAAGGAGCACAATACATAAAAATAACTAACCTGGTGATTTGAATCGACCACTCCGCCCTGCCCAATCTCCCCAAGCAGAACAGAAGCAATTTTCAAACCAACATCCTTTGGAGGCACCAGCTCTTTCTTCTCATAGTCAACTTCAGATATGTGTTCCCCTCGTGCATGAGAAATATAGCTGTATCAGCAGAGATATAGCAGCCAGAGGTTGTTTCCGCAACTATTGACATTCCATAACCATGTGACCTGCCATAAAGTCATTGTTGTCTATATGAGTGGAAGTGCACTTAAATAGCATAAACCTTAATAAATAAAAAACACATTCACAATTCCATCAAATATATCCTGACATTAGAGAAATTAACAATATCTGGATTGAAAACATACTCTCCTGCTTGTGGGCCAGCTCTATGGTCAGTAAATATGTGAACATCTGGAAGGAAGGGATGAAAGGCTCCTCGAGCTGCATGTACCATTGTATTTTCAAACTGCACGGACACTCTCGTTGAGAATGTAACACCTCTAATCCTCTCGTATAGCAAAACATATAAAACAAAACCCAACAAAAATGAAGAAAAAAAGACTACCCATGAGTCTCAAAAACTCACAGCCAAGACTTTGAACAACTGGGATTGCCACAACGACTTCACCACCGCCTTTAGGAGCGCATCGATGACTCTTTATTTCCAGCTCCAATCCTTCTGAGGGAACTCCAAAGCGTTTTAAAATGGGAAAGGTAGTAGACCGGAAGGTATCAATAGATGGGTCCTTGGAATCATTTGTAATTCCTGAAGAACAAAATGCAAGTGACTTCCCCCTGTTGACCCTGTTGACTAGAAAATAAAAATAAGTAAATAATTGAAAATTTGTGCTGTTGGAAGAGTGGTTATGGTTATATAAAATAACCATGATCTTAAAGCAAGAAGACATTGTCAAACTCCTGTTCTTCACTTAGACCGAAAGCAATATGAACTCAAACGCACCATAAAAATTAAAATTAAAATTAAAATTACATCTATGCTAGAACTAGATAGTTGGGTTTGTAAAATTGTAAGTGTTCAATAAATTAGTTGGCTAGAACCGATTGTTAAAATCCCATCTACATTGTAAAATTGTAAGTGTTCAAACAAACTGAATTCTTAATATTACCAAAACTATGTCATTACCAAGTGCCAAGTTTAGAACTAGTTACAAATATGCAGTTTTCAAAGTCATAGCAATGATCAAGCAACAAGGTTCGGAATTAGCAGTGAAAAAAGTGGCTACCTTTAAGCGTAATTGTAATGGGTTTCTTGGCAAAGAGGCCAAGCAAACTCAAGGGCTCCAAGAAATACCCAATAGACCGCTCAAAACCACAGTCGTGGTGGTCCAGTTTCAACCGACCCATCACTATCCCTGGCTTGAACTTAAATCCAGTGCCTACCCAAACACAGTTCCCTTCTATTAACGGATCCCCAAATAATTTTATTTGAAGGACGCCATTTAGGGTACCATATAATTTTTTTCCCAATGATCCAAACCATCTAATTTTTAAGTCTTTATTCATAGCCTTACAAAAAATTAGACAAATCGGAAACCGTTTCGACATCCAATAGTGTCTTACAAAATCAATGAACATGGTGCTTCAAGAAAATGCTAAAATTTCAATAACTTAATTGAGTGGTCAAATAATATCGGATTCAAGTGATTTTTTGTAGAAATGATCTTTGAATGAGTATCTACAAAATAGACGGTTTAGATTAGTGAAATACAATCCGGAGTGGGGCCTACAAGGAGTGTCTCTCAAATAAGCTTATTTGAGGGATCCCTCAATGGAAGCTCTCTGTATATATATATAAGGCGGATCCGTGGCACTATATTTTTGACACAAGTTTTGACATAATTTTTGGGTCATTAGATTACTCTACTTTCAATGAATGAGATTATACTTGATATGGCTTTTTGATATAAAATAATAAAAATAATTTTCTCTCTCTTCTCCCTATTTTCTTGGAAAGACAAATTTCTCTCAATAAATCTTTTTTTTTTTCTCTCTTTCCTCTTCCTCTTTTCAACACGATCTCTACTATCTCTCTCTCATCAAACCCAAAAAAAAAAAAAAACCATCTTGCTCTTCACTATTTCTTTCTTTCCGTTTATCTCTTCAATTTTCATTTGCTTCAGCTGCTCAAACCCTTGTGTCTTGATGTTCTAATGAAATCCTAAATATTAGGTGAAAAGTCTCAATTTTTACTTTGTTTTTCGTCTTTTTTTTTTAAATTAAAAAATGCCAAGTTGGATTACCTTTCAACAAGCTTGGATATCATGATGAAGAAGAATGATACCCAAATAATATTTTGAATTTGCACAAACTTCCTTCACTAGTAAAAAAAACCCCTTGCGCGACCAAATTTTGCGCGACGAAAAACTATTCGTCGCGCAAAGTCACTTTGCGCAACGAAATTTGAAACTTCGTCGCTCAAAGCCTTGCGCGACCAAATTTTGCGCGACGAAAAATAATTCGTCACCCAAAGTCACTTCGCGCGACAAACTTTTGTGCGACGACAATACATCGTCGCTCAAAGTCTTGTGCGACGAAAAATAATTCGTCGCTCACGCGAAGTGACTTTGGGCGACGAATTTTCGTCGCTCAAAGTGACTTTGCGCGACGAAAAGTAAACTTCGTCGAGCAAAGTCCTTATAAAAATAAATAAAATAAAAAAATATTTTTTAAAAATTTTTCCATGACGTAATCCAAACATTTTGTCACCTAAACCAATTTATTTTTGTTTTTTATTTTGTATGCATAACACTTAAGAAATTAAACGGTATATATATTTATTAAGTAACTTTAAATTTATTATTTTAGATCGGATCGGATTTTTATTAGAAAAATATATTCTTGTTGTTCGGATTGGGGTTTTGTTAGAAAATATATATTTTAAATTGACGATCGAATTATTTCATTGTATTCATATCGGGTCAAGGAGTGTAGCAGTAAAAAAATCATCAAAATCGGAGTTAAAATAACCGTTAAATCTTGATTTTTCATTATAACCGTCGAAAAGTTTTATCCCCTTACTTGATCTCTGAATGTTTATTTTTTCCGATTTCTGGCTATATGATCTCTAAGTATAAACAAACAAGTTTGATGGTTGGATCGTTGAAACTAGTTTTTTTGAATGCATATGCCATCAAAACAATATATTCACTAACAATTAAGAGTTTATTTATACTTTCGCTAAATATAACATAAGATTTTGTGGTATCCACTAGTGTAAATATTTTAAATTGAAGATCAAATTCAGTCATTGTGTTCATATAGGGTCAAGGAGTGTAGCTGTAAAAAATCATCAAAATCGGAGTTAAAATAACCATTAAATCTTGATTTTTCATTTATAACCATCGAAAAGTTTTGTCCCGCTACTTGATCAATGAATGTTTATTTTTTCCGATTTTTGGCGTATATGATCTCGAAGTATAAACAAACAAGTTTGACGGTTGGATTGTTGAAACAAGTTTGACGGTTGGATCGTTGAAACTAGTTTCGTAGAATGTGTATGCCATCAAAACAATATATTCACTAACAATTAAGAGTTTATTTATATTTTCATTAAATATAACATAAGATTTTGTGGTATCCACTAGTGTAAATATTTTAAATTGAAGATCAAATTCAGTCATTGTATTCATATAGGGTCAAAGAGTGTAGCTGTAAAAAATCATCAAAATCGGAGTTAAAATAACCATTAAATCATGATTTTTCATTTATAACCGTCGAAGAGTTTTGTCCCGTTACTTGATCTATGAATGTTTATTTTTTCCGATTTTTGGCGAATATGATCTCGAAGTATAAAAAAACAAGTTTGACGGTTGGATCGTTGAAACTAGTTTCATAGAATGCATATGCCATCAAAACAATATATTCACTAACAATTAAGAGTTTATTTATACTTTCGTTAAATATAACATAAGATTTTGTGGTATCCACTAGTGCAAATGTTTTAAATTGAAGATAAAATTCAGTCATTGTATTCATATAGGGTCAAGGAGTGTAGCTGTAAAAAAAAATCATCAAAATCGGAGTTAAAATAACCGTTAAATCGTGATTTTTCATTTATAACTATCGAAAAGTTTTGTCCCGTTACTAGATCTCTGAATGTTTGTTTTTTGTGATTTTTTTTGGGGTATACGATCTTGAAGTATATACAAACAAGTCTTATGGTTAGATCGTTGAAGTGTGTGTGTGTGTGTGTGTGTGTGTGTGTGCGTGTATATATATATTTATTTATTAAGTAGCTTTAAATTTATTTATTTTGTACATATAACACTTAAGAAATTGAATAGTATATACATTTATTAAGTAGCTTTCACCTTAATTATATTTTAAATCATAAAATAAAATATTTTTATTTTTTATTATTCATAACAATTATTTTTATAAATATTGTGCTACAAACCAATTTTTCGTCTCTCAAAAGTTTGCGCGACCAACAGTTCGTCGTGCAAAACTCAAAAAATTTGGGCGAGTACCAAAAATGGGACGCGGGTTTTTAAAATTAAAAAAAAAAATTTAGACTTTGCGCGACCAATATTTTTTGTCGCGCAAAAATTTGGGCGGGTACCAAAAATGGGACACGGGAATTTTTTTTATATAATTGTTTTAGACTTTGCGCTACCAATATGTATTTTTCCTCGGGCAAAAATTTAAAGATTTTGGCGGGTACCAAAAATGGGATGCGGGAATTTTTTTTTTTTAAAATAATTTTTTTAGACTTTGCGCGACCAATATTCCTCTATTCGTCGCGCACAACTTTGCGAGACCAATATGTTTCGTCGCGCAAAACTTTGCGGGTACCAAAAATGGGACGCGGGAATTTTTTTATATAATTGTTTTAGACTTTACGCGACCAATATGTATTTTTCGTCGCACAAAAATTTAAAAATTTTGGCGGGTACCAAAAATGTGATGCGGGAATTTTTTTTTTAAAAAATAATTTTTTAGACTTTGCGCGACCAATATTACTATATTCGTCGCGCAAACCTTTGCGAGACCAATATGTTTCGTCGCGCAAAACTCTGCGCGACCAATATATATTTTTCGTCGCGCAATAATTTGGGCGGGTACCAAAAATGGGACGCGGGAATTTTTTTATATAATTGTTTTAGACTTTGCGCGACCAATATGTATTTTCCGTCGCACAAAAATTTAAAAATTTTGGCGGGTACCAAAAATGGGATGCGGGAATTTTTTTTTTCAAAAAATAATTTTTAGACTTTGCGCGACCAATATATTTCGTCACGCAAAACTTTGCGAGACCAATATGTTTCGTCGCGCAAAGTGATACGGTTTTTAAAAACCGAAATAACTCCTCCACCATTTTCTCAATTTCTTTCTCTACTCTTACCTCTCCTCTCTCTTCCCCTCTCCCCAAATCCCACCCTTTCTCTCACACTCACTCCTCTCACTTAATCTCTCATCTCTCTCTTCACTATCTCTCACTCTCACTCACTCTCTCATCTATCTTTTCACTATCTCTCACTCTCTCATCTCTATATCACTATCTTATCTAATTCTCTCACTTCTCCCTCTCATTCTCACTCACTCTCAATCTTGCCAAAAGGTATATTCTCTCCAAATTTTAAATTTTTTTTCATTAATATGTGTTTTTGGAGTTAGTTTTGAGTTTGTGTGGGGTTTGGGGTTGAGTAAAGGGGAGAGATTGGAGTTTGGGTTGGATTTGTGGTATAACAATTTTAGGGGAGATTATGCATTCTTTTTTTTTGTTGTTGTTGTTATTTGACCATATTTGTTTTTTTTGTAGGTAATCATCGAGACTTTGATGGCTAAAGTTGAGGATTAGGAAGCTATCAAAACATATTATCCACCACTACCACCACAATATGCTTGTATTAGGATTTTATTATTGTACTTTGTTAATTCATGTGTACATTTTGAATATTATATATATAAATATTTATTGGATAATTTGATCACTATTTTTCATATGTAATTTTATTTTGAATATGTCAATTTAAATTAAAGTAATTAAGAAAAATCTTACAATTAAATTAAATTTAAAAAGTAAAAATTTGAAAAAATTACTATAATTAAATTAATATCAATTTAAATTAAAGTGATTTAAAAAAATCATACAATTAAATTATATTTAAAAAGTAAAAATTTGAATAAATTAATATTAAAGAAATAATAATAAAAAGTAAAAATTAGTTTATTTTAATTAAAAAATTTAAAACACAAAAAAATATTTCGTCGCGCAAATATTTGCGCGACGTTAGTGTTCGTCGCGCAAAACTCTAAAAATGTGGGCGGGCACCAAAAATGGAACGCGGGAATTTTTTATTTTTTAAATTTTTTTGAGACTTTGCGCGACGAAACACATTGGTCGCGCAAAACTTTGCGGGACCAATATTTTTCGTCGCGCAAACCTTTGCACGACCAATGTGTTTCGTCGCGCAAAGTTTTGCGGGACCAATATTTTTTCGTCGCGCAAAGTTACTTTGAGCGACCAATATTTTTTCGTCGCGCAAAGTTTCTTTGCGCGACCAATATTTTTTCGTCGCGCAAAGTCTTTCTTCACGATCTTTGCGCGACGGATTCTGCGCGACGAAGTTTTTGTCGCGTTAAAATTTGTGCGACTACAACGTATTTTGCGCGACGAAATTCTCTTCGTCGCGCAAAGTGTAAAATGTAGTAGTGCTTGCTGCTACTATCTGTAAGACTTGAGAACTTGTGGTAAAATTGATTCGCATAACTTTAATTTACAAGTTTCCTTTTACAAGACCAGGGAGATATTATGTGTTAAGGTTTTTAATGGCTTGGTTCAAAGTTGAAAGCGAAGATTAAAATCCATAAATCCTAAACCCAAAGATTCAGAAACATTAACAACAATTTGAAACCCATTGATATGAGTAACTTCATTTCTAGAGAGGTACCTCTTCTTGCAGTTAAATAGAATGAAAGAAAGAGAGAACACTACAACACAATCCAAATGTCAAAAGAGTCTTGCTATGAAATCATAGTCCTTTCCACAGCCACAAGACAGTGAGAACATCAGACAGTGAACACAATACACCAGGAAGAAAGAAAACAGCCACTAAGACCATCTCCAACCATGTTGAGGCTAAACTCAAATTTTCACCCTCTAAAATACAACTATTCATGTATTTTTATGACTCAAATGGTTTTTTCCTCTAACCTTGCAGACTCATAATTTGAGTCCGCAACTTTATTAAATTGTTTAAGAATGGTTAATCCCTAATTTTTTTTTATCGTTAATTTTTCTTGACATTGTTTTTGTTCCACATTCATGATTTAATTTTTTGAACATTTTGATCTAAAAAATCCAAAAATAATTTTACTTAAAGAATGGTTAATCCCTTTTCTTTTCTTTTTTTTATCGTTAATTTTTCTTGACATTATTTTTGTTTCAACATTCATGATTTAATTTTCTGAACATTTTGATCTTAAAAAATCCAAAAATAATTTTGCTTAAAGAATAAAAGCAAGTATAACAAATAGATGGGTATTTATAAAGTTTGGGATGAGTTTTGAGGTTAAATCTAATTTAGATTAATTATAAAAATTATTTGACCATTGGATTTAAATTTCAACCGTTGAATGTGAATTTTTTCCGTCAAAATTGCCTAAAAATAATCGTGGCCATTGATTATATATAGATGTTGGAATTTAAAATAGAATAAAATGGGAAACATCAACTTTTCGGAATAGTTTTTGGTTTTTGGTTTTTTTTTTTTTTTTTTTTTTAAGGATCAAGAGCTTTCAAAATGGAGCCTTGGATTCAACGGCTCTTTCATGTGCCATGACACTTGTCACACGGAAAGGAGTGAGTGGTCGACATCAGTCTGCAGCACAGGGCCCGCTTTTTTTTTTTTCTCCTTTCACATGGGCTGCACAACTGGCTATTGGGCTCCACATAAAATACTAGTCCAGGCAAAACTTGGACTGGAATTCCACCCTAAATTTGACATTTCTTAAATTTCCACCCCTAAAAATACATGGGTTGGAGAAGAATTTTAGATTTAAAACTAAAATTTTGGGTTTTTACCTTTTGGGTTGGAGATGGTGTGATGGCCTAAGCACACCATCTCCAGCCACCTCCAATAACAATTGGTGATGAAAGAAGAGAAATCTGCAAGGAGCAACACAAAGAAGAGACTAACCACAAACATGCCAGGAAAGAAAATAAATATAAAAAGCCCCCAAGCACGCTGTATCATCTCAACACTGACAAAGAAACCTCCTATAAAAACATAGTCCTTGAGACAGGCAAAGAATCAAAGATCAGTTAAGGGGAGAACAAAGAAAACACCACACAACAATAACAAAACAAGACTAGCCACTTAACATGAACACGGGGATCAGGCATAATAGCATTCGCTGGATGCCAAGCCCACGAATGCCCCAATAACACATTAAGGAAGGTGTCCAGGAGACTCCACTGGGTCAGTCTCCATAGGTTTGTCAAGAAGGACACTAATGTCACCCCGATTCGCAATTTTCATAGCAAAGTAACCAGCTAAACCCATAAAGATGGGTAAAAGGATGGTACCCAACAACCCTAGTTGCCAAAAACCTGGCCCAACACCGTAAAAATGAGGATCAAAGCTATAAACCCTAGGTGAAGAGCCACCCACGCCAAATCTCTGGATAGCGGTCGTCTTCTCCTGAAGGTAAGGCTTGAGATTGCAGATCGGATGACAGAGGGGTGTGAGAAAGCCACCTCCACTATGACTGCTAACTCCAATAAAGCAGCTTGCACCACGATTGTTGTTGACTTAGAGACTGTTGGCAGAATAGTATGAGCATACCCACTTAAACCACCATACCATGGCAACCACTAGAGACCCCGACGCACCAAGGAGAAAGAGAACGATGAAACCAACGCCCAGGATCTAAGAGAGACAACAGTGAGGCAAGCACCCCCAGAGTCGAAGAGAGGAGTGACGGCAATGACTCGACGTGGAAGAAAAGTGACTCGAAGCTATCAAGTCAAGGAGGATGACAACGGCAGCTGAACATGGATGAAAACGAACGTGGTTAGGACGAGGAGGGGATGACGGCTAAACGTGAAAAGCCTAAACACTAATATTTGAGGCATGACTCTCCTCGCGTAGCGAGAGCAACCTGTAGAGAACTTTTTTTTTATTTGTTAAATGTAATATCCGTCTTTTGCTTTATTTATATAGATTAAACTTATTACAAGTATTTCTTGAACAACAATTGAAAAAAAATAAAAAACTAAATACTACTTAAAATAAGGAGTATCTAACGAAACAATATAGGGAGTGCCCTTGAGATGCTGTTGGAGTTTAAGTCTTTAGAATCAACAGGAACCTATGCAGCCTCTCTATACTTCTTATATATATCACCTTTGTAGAACTTTCTTGTCCTCATCACCAAAACCAGAGAAACAAGAGCACCAAAGAATGTGACAGCAGCTAAAATGGAGAAAGAAAGCCTATAGCATTGACCCCCAAGGCAAGTCAGCTCCTTCACTGATGACCTAGTCAACCCTTTCTCTGCTAGCTGTTTCAATGCCTCCCTGTCATAGAGCATCCCAGTGACCTTTACATTCAGAATATAAGACCCAAGTGGGCTTGCTAGTTGTCCACAATTAAACAATGTGGCATAGTACTTTAGGCCAAACAGCTCAGAAATGATTGTGAAAAGCAATGTCAATTGAGCACCAAAAGAAACTCCAATGATCACTGATGCCACATAGACTGAACCAGGGAATGGGAAGGCAATGGAGAGGTAGGCAAGAGATGAAAGAACAAGCATAAAGGTCATCATGAGTGTTCTTGGAACCTTCCACTTTACGATTAGGTTTTCAGAGACAAACCCAGAAAAGACCCTCCCAAAGTAGTTCCAAATGCTCACCAAGGACACAAATGTTTTTATTGTTTTGGTTGGATATCCCAGAGACTCACCAATTTGACCCAAGTTGTCTACTGCTGTCAAACTTGACCCAAGTCCACAAAATGTTGCAATGAACAATATCATCATGTCCATGCTCAGGAGTGCTTGTAGAATTGTATAGTCTTCTCCTCTTTCTGGTTTATTGCAAATGTCGCCAAAACAAGTTGTGCTCTTTGTGTTCTGTACTTGCAAATCTGAATCATCCTTTATTTCTTGAATTTCTTGTGGTTTCTCAATGGACACCTCAGTTGGAGGATCAACTGGTTTTTTCTTGAGGTTCCAGAGGACTAGCTCTTCTCTAATTGCAATGGCAAGAGGGAGAAAGAGGAACAGACAAACGACAGCGGAAGTTCCGGCATAGGCAGTTTGGGAGAAAGCAACCTGTTTTTGAATGAGACTCATAGCCAGGATGAACAATGCAAGGGAGACTGAGATATAGAGGAAGTGATAAAAGACTCTCAGCTCATTTTGTTGCTTAACAGCTTTCATTGGTCTAATGGTGTAAACAAAAACAACTGATAGTGCAGCAGGCAGCCACCCAATTAGAAGAATCAAAGATTTTGAGTCATTTGGGTAAATTGCCAAGTAAAGTTGGGTAAAAATAGCTCCACTGAGGCCAGTAAAACCCTTTAACAGACCAAGCATAACACCTCTACTCTCTGGGAAATTCTTGACACAAGTGACAAGAGCTCCTGTATTTGCAAAATTCTGGGAATTGGCTCCAAGGCATATGTAAAGACACATCTGCCAAACTTTAGGCTTGGCAATTTTCTCAGTCACAGAAAGCCAAATCATGAAGTAGCCTGCAAAATTCATAGCAGAACCTACAAGGAGCACAAACCAAGCTGGAGTTACCTCACCAATTAGGCCTGAAAGCACACCAACATTTGCACCAAGATCTTTGAAGAAGCCTAACAAGTTGAGGGTGGTTTGGTCATATCCAAGAGTGGACTTGATGTCTTTTGAATACACACCAAAGAGATAAGTTGCACCAGCTCCAGCCATGATGAGAAAAGAGGCAAAAACTGTGAACCATCTTCCCTTAATCACCTGCACTGCAAATGGACACAATCCACAACTGCTTCTGCTGCTACCGCTGCTATTGATAGAACTGCTCATTTTGGCTAGAAAGATTCAACCTTTGCTAGAAAGATTTAACCTTTTATACGTTTGGCAGAGACCTAAGAAAAGAAAAGTTACAGATGGTATTGGATTGACTGGAAGATCAGTTATTGGTAAAGATTTTGAACAAGTCACAGAATTTATATATAATAAGCCGATTAGGTAGAGAAAAGTGAGCGAGTTAATTTTGTGTGAGCCGATGTTTAAGGTTCGTACTTATCATATTAATCGAATGAAACTGTCTTACAATGCAACTCAAACTCATTTGATTACCGTGATTCTGTTTTTAAAATCATATCCATTATTACCAAACAGACCCGATTTTGTTCTCTTTTGTTCCATTTTTTCTTTTGTTACTACAAGTCAAATGGGCTTTTTGTTACGTCATACACTTGTTTTCAAATTGTTCTTCTTTAGCTTGTTGGGTAAAAACTTACCTCAATTTTGCTATATGGTTATATTTGGTTTCCTCTTTTTTGGTTGATTATATTATTGGTGTTATGGTTACCACAGTTGTATCATAATTTTTTGTTTCTTAGAGCGTCTCCAATAGGGGGTTACATCTTTTTTTACATCCCTTGCAAGTAGGACCTACATGAGAAAAGGTGAGAAAATGTGAACAAAAGTGAGAAAAAAGTTGTTGAATGAAACCCACTTGCGCAGCTAGAGTAGTTGCTGGACCAAAAATTTGCTAAATGATGCAATTCTTGTTTTTTTTTTTTCAAAACCAGCCAACAGCTTTAGGTCTATTTAAATATTTTTGGATGAAATCAACGATTTTTTTTGGATGAAATTATATCTTCTCCGAATTTAAAATTTGTAGATCTATTTGTTTGAAAAAATAAAATGAACCTAACACACACAAAATTAATTTCATAAAGTTAACATCAAATAAAAATTTAACACAAAAACGAATTAAGACAAAAAAAAAAAATCAATTATACATATTTCCCATTGGAGCAAAAACCACATTTACAACCCCCGGAGGTGTAAAGGGGATGTAAAAGTGGCTTTACACCCCCAAAAATATACCCTCCCACTGTGGATGTTCTTATACTTTTAACTTATGGGCAGTAGATGCATTTGGCACAAGCATATCATAAATAATGTGAAACTTATATGGTAAAACAATCCTCACGCTTTAGTTTTTCGATGTGACTGTAATACTATTACGCAGTATTACTAATTCATTTATCTATATATATAAAGCAAAAGTCAGAGAATGGTGAAACATTCAAAATGCCAGAAAATACCCTTGATTAATTCAAACATTAAGAATTGAAGTTATTAATTAAATGAGGATTGACAGGACCCGACCCAATTTCCACTTTGGAATTCGAGCCAAGTCCTGTGCGTGTCCAACGTCTGGCGAATGTCGGGCACAATTGACCTTTTTACCCTTCTTACTTCAAATTCTCTTTAAAATTTCCGTAGACTTCTGCCGAAAATTCGGCAGAGGCTCCCCTGTATTTTGACCATTCCCAAAACGTTTCACCTGTCAAACAATCTCAGAAACCCTACCAACAGCCAGACTAAGTCAACAAACAGATTCCAACCTCAGTTCCTTATGTTCAACATGATATCAGAGCATTTTCTAGGGTTTTCAAGGTTGCAAGGATTTTCTGCAAAACTTTACCTTGGCGCGGAAACTATAATTGGCCCGGTGGTGGATCCCGCGTACTTCTACGGCCTGGGGGCGAAAAACAAGTTGAAAATGTGAGTGGACCAAAATAATGTTCTTCAAAAATAATTCTCATAACATAATATCCCCCATTGTAAAAGAAATTTAGCTAAATAAAACTAAATACTTACTTTTTATATCACGCATAGTCAATTTAAGGCATTCTATATCAGTCATATTCAAGCTTGAAAGTTTCATACAAACCACTGAATTCAAAGCTTTCATAAAAGTACCGAAATCAAACGCGTATAAAAACTCAGTATTCAGACCTTTCATAACTGAACAAATAAAAAGGGATCTATGTCCGAAAAATCAGAAAAATTGATTTATAGTAGCTGAAAATCAATATTTAATAAAGAAACTCAGAATCCTTTGAAAATACCACCAGTATGTACCCCTGTCACTTCCGTCAATTCCCTGGCAGGTCTCGGGCGTCACACAGACTTACCCGAGCCGCAAACTGGCGAAATCAGGGGACTATGATCAGCCTGTCCCGCCGGCAGATTCCTCGAGGACACCAAGTCAACTCGAGTCGCTCTGGCAGGATGCAGGGGACCGTAGTCAGCCTGATCCGCAATCCTGGCAGGTCTCGGGGACATAAAGTCAGCCGAGCCGCAATCCTGGCAGGTCTCGGGACACCAAGTCTGCCGAGCCGCAAATCCTGGCACTCACGGTCCGAGCGTCCCCGAAACTCGTGAGGCAAGTCAAGTGCACTGACTGAACTATAATCAGACTGGATGTCCGTAGACATCGGTCCGATTCTGGGTAATCACCATAAAGAAAAACGGGTACGAGGTGGTTTTAAAATAAAGTCCTTGTAAAAAGAAATATCTGAATAATAACTGCAAAACTCAAGTCGTGCTGCGGTCTTAACTGATTCAAAACTCAAACTCTGTTTCTGTAACTGGTAAATAAGCAGCACCGACTTATAGAATTATTACTGTACTGCTCATATTCAAAATCGTATTAAAACTTACTCAAAGACTGAATGAAGAAACTTACTCAAATAAACTCATTTATAAAACTCATGTAGATAAAATCATTTATAAAATCTATTTTATATAAAAGCACATCAATTCATTCATGAAATCTGATTTATGAAAGAAGGTCCACTCACAGATGGTCCGAGCTATTTCGATCCCTCGGAGGTCTCCTTCTAAAATCCTGTCGGGCTCCTGGTGCCTTACTCGATCGATTTGGTGGAGAAACGAAGGGGAATTTCGAGCTGAAAGTTTGGGTAG
Organism: Prunus dulcis; assembly: GCF_902201215.1. NCBI lineage: Eukaryota > Viridiplantae > Streptophyta > Magnoliopsida > Rosales > Rosaceae > Prunus > Prunus dulcis. Next base: position 8,076,820 of record NC_047655.1, on the reverse strand, counting down.
CTTCGAACGAACCTCCGTCGGAAAACACGATTTTCCGGCCATCTCAGGGCGGCCCCGGGGTTGATGTCGGTTGGAAAAGGTAGGGGACTCGATTGCGGTTCCAACGTCACCGGTCCCGTGGCCATTGGAGCTCGGAGGCGGCGCCAGCACCCTCTGGAAGTCGGTGGCCCGTTTCGCGCAGAGTCTGGGTTTATATAGATGCAACTTTGAAATATTTACGGTTATGCCACTGAGACTCTTTTGACCATAACTTTTTCGTTACAACTCCGATTTGGGCCCACTCCGTGTCTACGGACTCCTTTCGCCGTGCTCTACGCAATGGCGCAAGCGGAATTCCCAAATTCTTTCTCGATCAAAAAGTCAAATTTTTCCCATTAAAAAAATGCAAGGGCAATTTGGTCTTTTCGCTAAAAGATATTTTCTTTACTTTTTAGATACTTTCTTTCTTTTTAGATATTTTGTTTTGGGTTCTTACAAGGATAATATGGTAAATTCAGATTTTTTTAATATTTAAAAAATTAAAATTAAAAATAATATCATATAATATGTCATACTTTTATGGAACTTAACTACCATGTTATCTCTTCTTAATTCTAAAAATTAAATAAAAAATAAAAAATAAAAAATAAAACCAATTGACACATGCGTGAATGTTATAATCACACACAAGTTCTCCTTTTCTACTCATATTAACAATTGAACCTCATCAACCGCAATAATCCTAACTACTCATATACCAACTGTATTGCAAGGTTATATATGATATTTTGTTCTTATTCTTTTTGGGTTTTATGTGGGCCAAAATTCCTGATATTTTGTATGACATTTGTTCAAGTTAGTTATTGGCATTAGGGTAGACCTTATTCCTGATATTGACATTTTGTATGAAAATATGGACAGAGTGTAGACCTTATTTTGTTACAAATTGGGAGTACCAGCAAAGAAGAGAGAGATGCAAGATCGATAAGACAACGGTAATCATTTTCCACCGCATCAGTTTAAGATAAGAATCCCCCAAAATCTCGATATATAATGCTTGCAATCCAATTATGACAAAGTTCATGATGCTCTTACCTTTGCAATTCTCCAAATCCACGTTGAAAAGGCAATACCCACCAGTTGATGCTATACGAATTTTCTTCTTTTTTGGTTGGTAAAAATTCAATTAAACAGCCTTTTAAACAATAACATTTTTTTTTTTAATTCAAAAGAGAAAATCAAAAGGGAAGATAAGAAAACCCCACAAAAGAAATTACAGTAATTGTGTTTATAGTAGTCAATTTTCCTTTTTATTTTTATTCTCAAATCGAATCCTTAACCTATCCTAATCCTAACTCATTACCCTACTTTGTCTCAATGTAGGCCTGCGAAGCCCAAATTTAGACCATTGAACTTCGCTTAGGGCTAAACAACTTTTCCCAAGCCAAGAGCATTACCATCAAATTAGAATCTCAAGCAAGTCCTAATAACCCGATCAAAGCCAATTCACAATTGAGGCAACTAAGGTAGTGGTGGTTTGCTCAATCCTTCTTGATTTGTAAGCTTTGGGCTAAGTTCGGCCCATGAGAAAAGAGAAACTTTGCATGTGGAACAAGAATATAGAACATAAAATATAAGATATAGGATTATTACAAGCATATAATTTATAAATATAGCGTTCCTACTAGAGTAGGAGCATTAGAAACAGTTTAGAAATTGTTTCTCGCTCTTCTTCGACAAACACTTGAGTTTCTGAAATTTTTCATCACAAATATGTGCATTTTATTTAAGACCAAGTTACGAAATGTGTATATTCCACATGTCAAGGGAAGACACGATGCCGTTTCAGGTAGGAGGGGCGGCTGTGCTGTCCATTGATGCCTTGCAGAAACTGGCTTCGTAGGCATTAATAAAATTTACTATCTGCTTTTCGTAAAAAAACAACTTGTCCTTCAAACCGGGTGAAATGCTTCAAAATACAGTGCCAACGGAAAAGAGCTCATGCATGCAACAATGAATTTGGAAAGTATGACTTCATGCATGCTTGTACATAAGGTATGGACAGTTCAGATAGAACCAGAACCTGAATACGATCCTACCAAAACAGCCAAACCTACCCTAACTTCCTTTTTAATAATATAGTAATAGTGAATGTAAATTGTAATCTTCCTTCTACTGAAAAATAATAGAAAATTTGATTTTCTACCCATACACAATGTATATGTATTCCTACCGATATTTACTGTTATCCCAGCAAACCCTGCCGTCAATTCCCTTTTCAATCCTATATCACATGTGAACGCCATTTTCCTGAAAAGTGTATTCCTAAGTTATATTCCCTGTCAGCGTTTGAGTTTGTGTTAAAATACCTTTATGCCCACTCACGTGCTATGCACATGTCTATTTTAACGTTTATTTGACAGATTGTTCTACATTGGCTAACATATATAAACACAGGAACTAAATTAGCCAAATTAAAAATATAGGGACTAAATAGGCCGAATGGGTAAAACATAGGAACCCTTTTGACATTTAAGCCTATTTTTTTTGGAATAGAAACTATATAAATTCAAAGAGATAAACAAAGAAACAAGCAACTGGATAAGTAATCCACGACCAAAACAAAAGAAAACAGCAACCTCAAGACCAAAACAAAGAAAGGAAAAGAGGACAAAAGGAAACAAAAAGGCCACCCAGGAAAAATAAAAAGAGCAACACTCACTTCACAACCGCTAACAAATCTCGCATAATAGAAGAGACAGCCAAATCCTTAAAAACAGGAGTAACTGAAGCCCATAAAGCCTAGTTCCTATATAACCAGGAAAACTCTATAATTGAGCCCTAGTTCCTCCTATTGATATTGAGAATACAAGAATAAAGCTGAAATTTTTATCTTGAATTTGGTATTTAGCTTCGTTTATCTTTCCTCCAGTGTGCTGCATCCTATATTAGTCAACGCCCTCAATTCCTTTCATATAAACTTAAACCACAGTGATCATCTAATTAGCAAACACAATTCACAAAATTTTATGTCCACTAGATATTGCAAATTAACCTTTTAAAAAATGTAAACTTGACATGGCTTGTTTTAGCTCTATCTTTTAATATAACCGGACATTTTGCATAGGAAAAGACATTATATATGGTTTAACAATATAGAGCACACAACCAGGGATAAACGTGTTTGACAGAAAAAGGATGATGCACCTATTTAACAGGATTGTATACACAACTTTACTGTGTGTTTGCATTGTGCTTCAGTGATGGCCACAGCAAACAATCAGTAAACTATCCAAGTTTTAAAACTATAAAAGTATAAAGGTGGAGTGCACCTACTTGGCATGATAGCCGGCACAAACATTCTGTTGACTAAGTCCATTGTGCATCCATGTATATTGTAATAAAAGAAGTCACATACGGAGAAGATAACATTCCAAAGTTCGATTATTTTCATGGAATCTAGACCCATACATCGAGCAGGCATAACAAAATATATTTCTCCAGAAGTCATCCAAAAAAAGTGTAGCACCACAAAAGCAAACATACAACTAAAAAGCCTGTTTGCATCACAAACCAACTATCTAAAGAGAGATGTTGCTGAAAAACCCCTGGCTTTACACCCATCCCCTGTCTCATCTTCAAGTCATTTACATCATTCATCTGATGAAGCTGTGGCATTTGCTGTTGGTGCGCCTGCAACTGTGCTGGAAGCTGCTGCTCTGCTTGCAGTTGTAACTGCTGCAGCTGCTGCTTCTGCATCAATAGCTGCTGCATCTGTCGATGTTGAAATTGTTGCTTGAGTTGATTCTGAAACATTTGATGTTCCTGCTGTTGTTTCAAATGCTGGTGTTGAAGCATACCAGAATTTGACTGAATGGAATTCATGTTTGCCTGTAGCATATTAACCCCACTCTGTGATGACAAGGCATTCATATTTGCTTGTTGGGGAGCACTTACAGGAGTTTGTTGGTTACTTCCCACAGGAACCTGCTGCAATGAGTTCAGTGCATTCCCTTGTCCTGAATCCATGCTGGAACTAGGTGGCAATGAATTCATCATGTTCTGCTGTGCTGTTGAAACACCAGATAAAGCCGACATAGAACTTGGCTGCAAGCTTGTCATATTGCTCTGCGGCATTGTTGCCACAGAACCTTGCAAGTTCATTGATTGCAACTGTGGGTTCATTTGATTTTCATGAGATTGCACTTGAGTAATTTGAGATTGTGACTGCTGCATGGAGTGCATATGGGGTGGGGGGAGCTGCCCTTGCTGCAGAGAAGAAACTGGCTTCCTAGGTCTATTTGTATTAATAAAATTTACTATCTGCTTTTCGTATAAAAGCAACTTGTCCTTCAAACCAGGTGAAATGCTACTTTTGGAAATCTGTAAGACTGATATGAGGCGCTCTAACATGGTCCTGAACATTTTCAGTTTGTCAAGCTGCTCTAATTTTGGTTGTTGTGGAAGAGAATCATGCTGGCAAACAGAAAGAACAATATATATGATGAGTAAGCAAAAAAACAACCAATATTAGAAGTAACAAGATGTCATAGCAAATAATATTATTGGCTTTATAACTAAAAAAGGTAAAATATTATTCGCATTGTTGGTGGGGTAGCGGTCCCATGTAGACAGTATACATGGCTGGAATAAGTAAAAGGTAGATCCAGTTGGAGAGATCTATCATCGACCATCACCACAATATCCTTGAAGAGAAAGGCTGCTCAATGGTAAATGTTGAGCAACAAATAGTATAGGGAAAAAAAATGAAGTGATTACAAACCTGCTGAAGTTTAGTAGCAATTTTCTGATACATTTCACTTAGTTCGGGTAAGTACATCTCCTTCATGACTTTGATCTGCAAAAATGGAGTAAGAAAGGCAAAGATAATTAGAAAGGACTTTGTTGTAGCTACATGCTTGCAGATACCATAATATCACCAGATTTATTTGTTTCGTAGTAGCTCATGCATCTATAAGTTTTCCTGTCCAATGCTTCAAAATACAGTGCCAACGGAAAAGAGCTCATGCATGCAACAACGAATTTGGAAAGTATGACTTCATGCATGCTTGTACGTAAGGTATGGACAGTTCAGATAGAGCCTGAATACAATCCCTACCAAGACAGCCAAACTTACCCTTACTTCCTTTTTAATAATATAGTAATATGGGAATGTAATCTTCTTTCTACTGAAAATAATAGAAATTTTGATTTTCTACCCATACACAACATATATGTATTCCTACCGATATTTACTGTTATCCCAGCAAACCCTGCCTTCAATTCCCTTTTCAATCCTATATAACATGTGAATGCAATTTCCCTGAAAAGTGTATTCCTAAGTTTTATTACCTTCTATGCCCTTTTTTCTATACTAAACCATGCATTTTTATATATTCCTATATGATAACCAGTCTCTACCCTTGTTACAGCAGTTAATTACATTCCCCACAAATCCTGTATATAATCCCAACACAAATAGCCAAACCCCGAATTGCGCCTTCTCTTTCTTTCTAATCTTATATCCAATGTGAATGTCATTTAATGGACAACAAGTCAGGGCATCTTACTTTTTGAAAGACCTCCTCTTGCCAATCACCCCCAGTTGCATGTCCAGTCTGGGCAGTGGAATCTAGAGATGCTACAAAATATACAGAAATATATGTCAGATATTTGCACATAGACAGTTATGATTGAGAAAAATCATTGCCTGCAGAACATTGATAAAGAAAAATGGAAAACTATCCTGTCCAAAATAGTTTAAAATGTATGTTTGTAAAATAAAATTAAAAATATCATTTCATTACATGAGCAGTCTAAGGACACAGTCGAAGCTTCATGAGCTAAAGCGGAACAGGACTATGCACACACTAGATTGTGGACAATCCATGGCAACCATATTTAATAAACAAAGTAGCAAAATAATAAGGCTCCACAATAAATTTATATATTAAAACCAAAAATTTAAAACCAAAAAAAAAAAAAAAAAAACCTCTTCATCTGTAAACCAATTGAAGCAAAATTCATGAATTAAAAATCATATTTTTAAAACCAAAGGTATGAAAGACACCTCAGATAAGATTTTGCTTCTAGTTTCTGCTCATGAGGAAAAGTTTCACATCTACTTTTTGCCAAAGAAATAGAAGCGTTTGGAAAAGAGCTTAACAATATGTAAGAACATTTCCTCTAACACGGTAAGTCAAGAAAAATCAAAGATGCAAAACCTGAAGTGAAAGGAAACAAAAGCTTCAGCTTTCATCAGTAAAGTCAAAGATATAAAATCTTCAAGCAACTTTTATTATAAACAAGAAGCACCAGAGTTGAAAGGTATACTTATGGGACTCAAGGTGGTCTATATGCCTATTTTAGGAGTAGACGCAAAACTAGTAACAAGGCTATTTACATACAATCTATTCTGTTAGTAGGCTTACTATTTCCTTATCCTTGTGGATTATTTCCTATATTTTTTTTTTGGAATAGAAACTATGTAAATTCAAAGAGATAAACAAAGAAACAAGCAATTGGATAAGGAATCCACAAGAACAAAACAAAAGAAAACAGCAACCTCAAGACCAAAACAAAGGAAGGAAAAGAGGACAAAAGCAAACAAAAAGGCCACCCAGGAAAAAAGAAAAGAGCAACACATCACTTCACAACTGCTACCAAATGTCGCATAATAGAAGAGAGCCAAATCCTTAAAAACAGGAGTAACCAAAGCCCATAAAGCCTATTTCCTATCTAACCAGGTCAACTCTATAATTGAGCCCTAGTTCCGCCTATTGATATTGAGAATACAAGAATAAAGCTGAAATTTTTATCTTGAATTTGGTATTTGACTTCGTTTATCTTTCCTCCGGTGTGCTGCATCCTATATTAGTTAACGCCCTCAATTCCTTTCATATAAACTTAAACCACACTGAGCATCTAATTAGCAAACACAATTCACAAAATTTTATATCCACTAGATATTGCTAATTAACCTTTAAAAAAATGTAAACTTGACATGGCTTGTTTTAGCTCTATCTTTTAATATAACCGGACATTTTGCATAGGAAAAGACATTATATGTGGTTTAACAATATAGAGCACACAACCAGGGATAAACATGTTTGACAGATAAAGGATGATGCACCTATTTAACAGGATTGTATACACTACTCTACTGTGTGTTTGTATTGTGCTTCAGTGATGGTCACAGCAAACAATCAGCAAACTATCTAAGTTTTGAAACTATAAAAGTATAAAGGTGGAGTGCACCTACTTGGCATGATAGACGGCACAAACGTTCTGTTGACTAAGTCCAATTGTGCATCCATGTATATTATAATAAAAGAAGTCACATACGAGAAGATAACATTCCAAAGTTCAATTATTTTCATGGAATCTAGACCCATACATCAAGCAGGCATGACAAAATATATTTCTCCATAAGTCATCCAAAAAAAGTGTAGCACCACAAAAGCAAACATACAAATAAGAAGCCTGTTTGCATCACAAAACCAGCTAAATCTCATAAAAGTGACAGCGTTGACCCACAATGGAACGGCCCAAATGAAAAGTAAAATTCTGTCCAAAACATGCATCTATGATAATCTAATAACATGAAATCACATGCATAAGAAAAGCAACAATTACAAGTGTTGGAAACTACATAATTGCAAAAATCATACTCGATGATGTCTCAGGAAGGGGTCTTTGAGATTGATATAACTGCTTTTGCTGATCCATTACGTTTTGTGGTTGCAGCATGGTTCCAGGAACCTGACCTGAGGCTTGAAGTCTTTGCTGCATATCTCGTTGCAGCGGATTTGACTGCTGTTGCAAACCCAATTGCTGCATCTGTGGAGGCTGCGACTGAATCTGTGACAACAATTGTTGCTGTGATGCCTGAGGTTGTGACTGCTGTCCTTGAGGGGGTAACAAGTTAGATGAACTCTGATGTTGTTGTTGCTGTCCTTGAACCTTGGATTGTTGCAACAAGTGTACAGAGTGCTGATTAGTTTGCATGCTTGAGTTACCACTTTGAGTTCCAAGGTGCTGCTGTTGCTGTAACCCAGTAACATTACTCTGAGGGCCCAACTGTGGCTGATGCATATTTGAAAGGTTGCTTTGCTGAGCCATTAACTGCTGCTGCTGTTGTTGTTGCTGCTGCTGCTGCTGCTGCTGTTGTTGAAGGTTTAAAATGTTATTCTGCTGGCTCAGTAACCTCTGTTGTTGCTGTTGCTGCTGCATATCCCCAACATTGTTTTGTTGTCCGATTAGCTGATTCTGCGACAAGCTCGTAGCATTTGACTGTTGCACCATAAGCTGCTGCTGTTGCTGCTGTGGGGGTAATATTGGCTGTTGTGGCATTGATGTTTGCTGTTGGTGAACAACAGAGGCCTGTTGTTGTTGAGGCTGTCTGAGAACTGACTGTGGATGCTGCTGAAGCATAGATGGTGTTGACTGTTGAATTGCAGATTGTTGATTCTGCTGAAGACTAGAGAGAGATGATTGCACCACAGAAGGTTGAATAACAGATGATGTTTGCATAACAGGTTGCTGAGAAGACTGCAACTGAGTTGGTTGTAATAGGTTCGGCTGCTGTTGCTGCTGTTGCTGTTGTTGGACAAGTTGTGGGATATTTCCCTGCTGATATTTGGGCTTCAAAAGCAGATGTTGCAACTGTTGATGGTACATATACTGCTGGGAATTCTGGGATTGCTGCTGCTGCTGCTGCTGCTGTTGTGGAACTACCTGTTGCCTTCCTGGCAATTGCCTTTGAGAAGTAGCAAACATATTGGAGGGTACCCCCTGGCCCATATTCTGCATGTTTTGATTTTGCACAACAATACTTGGAATAGGAGTCTGGGTTAAACCGGATGAAGGAGGTAGAGCAAATGATAAGCCAGCAGAACTTTGAACTCCAGCAGCTGGAATGTTATTCTGAATGTTCTGTGATAAGAGTTGTTGATGTGGCTGAGGTTGATTAGCTGGGAACGGCATAGAGAGTGATTGCCCTTGATTGGGGACTTGGGGTTGCATACCAAAAGACCCTACTCATGTAAAATAGAAAGAATAAACACCAAATAAACATTTCCAAATAGATAAAAAAAAGTTTAAAAAGTGAAAAAGGTAAAAAAAAAATTAAGTAAAAAGATATAGCAACCAGATTCCAGTCTTGAAATTTCACCATACAAGCCAACAGATATCAACAATGAATCTTCCCAGGTAAGAAATGTGGGAATAAGGAAACGATATGGTTTTTCAAGCATTTAACTATCAAGAAGAAAGCTACATATAAAATAGAATAACAACCCACCCTCCATTTCATAAAGCATGTATGCTGGGAGAAGAAAGTAGTAGTTCACAGAGTAACTGAAAGTTGTATAGGTGCATGAAATGGGAGCACAGTTTCCATAGTTGTTTTTACCTGGATCAGGGGGTCTGTTGCTATTACCAGCAGAGTTCGATTGTAAAGAATTGGCCATTGTGTTCTGAGACTTGGTCTCCATTGTTAGCATCTTCAGACTAATCTTCCGTAGGTAATCTGACTGTAAAAAGAAACCCATGCTAAACTTAGACTACATTGCTATTAAAAATACAAAGAAAGCTGAAACACAGACCATGCTTATTTAAGAAATTACATATGTGTAGATCAGTACATATCTAAGTAGAGTTACTTGTCATATACAAAGAAAAATTATGACCCAAGAGTTATTGAAGTACCTGGCTTGTGGCAGCAGTATAAATCTTTTCCTCAAACCTTACAGCAATTTTCTTGAGCTCCTGTAATCCCTCATGACCAGAGAAAGGGAGATGCCTCTTCAATGTATCCATTCTTCACATGCCATATATTTAAAATAAGTTACTAACAACCAAGGCATGGAGGTAGTGTTCATAACAACGGTGTAACAACGAAAGTGAACTCAGGATAAATAATTCAATCCACTAAGCTTTTTTCTTACGAAAGAAACACATACATCTTGTTTACAATTCTTTGCCTTGAATCCGGCTGCAGTTGACTCCTCCAATCGCCTGCATCCATGGGGGCCTCTCCAACTTGAGGAGGCCTCCAATTATTGGTATCCATCAAATCCAAGGAACCCAACAAACTGTCAAACAAAAAAGAACAAAATATTGAGCAACCTCAATGAAAACCTACGAAACGGCACAAAATTTGTACAAAACATACTAAACTTAAAACGATGATAAAGTTTCCAAATATAAAATCTTTTTTGTGTCCGAAAATGGATCCACTTAAGCTGATTTTGAACATGATTTTGTCATGAAATTCTACAATATACAATCCCTGAATTCACATATGCAAAACCAAAGCTCACTATTCACATACAATCGAAAACTCAATACGATTTTCGACAATCAGAGGGGGGGAAAAAAAAAACCAACAATGAATTTTACACCAAACCCCTAATCTGTTTCTATCGAAAAGAAGAAAAGAATCCAACAAAATTGAAAACAAAAAAATTACCGTTTCCTTATGAAGATGGCAGCTCGAAGCGGAAGAATTTGGGAGATGAAAGAAAAATTGCCGAATTCGGAAGTCAGGGGAAGAAGGGGGTTTTCAGGCACAAAGACTCAAGTGAAGAAATATTGAATTGACTGATGCGTTGGAACGAAGCAACTAAATCCTATTTTAAACGAAGCATCAATATCTGACTTCTTTTTTGGGAAATAGCCCAAAATGCCACCATTTTCATAATTGTAACTGAAAATACCATCCTTTTTTAAAAAATTTGGAACTATCACCTATAAATATAAAATTATTGTACCCTTATTGCTGATTTTTCACAAGTTCAGAAATTTGGTCTGTTCTCTTAGGTCACACAGCTCTCTCTCTCTGGCACAACTCTCTTTCTCTTTGGTAGCTGTCTATCACAGCTCTCTGGGCCTGTCTTGGCTCTCTCTATCTTGGCTCTCTCTCTCTCTAGCACAACTCTCTGTTTCTGTCTTTGCTCTCTTTCTCATACCGCAGCCGCTCTTTCTCCCTTACTCGATCTGTTGCTCTCTGTTTGGAATCGCGAACCCTTCCCTTGAGCAATGTCTTCTGAATAGCTGCTTGCAACGTTGAAGCTGTAGTGGATTGCCGACCCCGAAAAGGTATTGTTCATGGTTATTTTGTTAATATCAGTGGGATTATGTGAAATGAGTTATAGTTTGATTGTTTCGGTTTGTGTTAAATTCGTTTTGGTTTTAATGTCTTTGGGTTAGGTTTTGTTGAATATTCATGCTCATTCATCTGGGTTTGTACCAATTCCATTTAGATTGGTCTGGATATGTGAATCTTCAAACTTGGGATTTTCAATTTGATGTAGTAGATCTGTATAGTGAGATTCTGATGTGTTACCAGTGTACAGTGGTTGTGTTCCTCTTATTTTACAGTCGTATTGCTGTTATATTGCTATTATAGTGCCTCTATATTGCTGCTATATTGCGCCTATATTGTGGTTATATTGCTAGTCTATTGTATGTTTATTGTGGTTATATTATTGTGTGAATGAAATGTTGTTTTGTCATGGTCAGAAATGGAGACAATTGTTATTCTCGTGTGCTACAATGGAAAATGGGTCACCTCGAAGAAGATGTGCAAATACGAAGGGGGTGACTCAAAAGGCTTAATAGTTCCACGGACCATCAAATTTGCTGAACTGGTGGACCGTGTGCATCAGATTGGTAATACAAACATCAGGGAAGACAAGATTTGCTTAAAATTCTCAGTTTTTGTGGCCTCGAATGAGTGGAAGCACATAAAGATTGAGGACGATGATGATGTCAATTTTTTTATGAAGTACAATTCCGAGGTAACACCTTCAAAACTAGCTCCCTTACTCGTGAGTATAGAAGATAAAGGACTGAAAAATGATGTAGTTCATAGTATGCATATCACGACAGATAGTAGTCGGATGGGTCATTCTTCAGTTGCCATTGTTGAAAGCAATGAAGTAACTTGGAATAATACAAATGTCTCTGATTTGGGAGGTGAAGTAGGGACAGATTTTATGGATATGATTGATTTTAGCGAGGTGGAGGAGATGCATGGTGGTGATAATGGTACTGAAAGAAATGAAGGGTCAGTGTACTCTGCCCCTCCTAATTTGGGGTGCTTGAACACAGCTGCCCAGTTGCCAAAAATGCGTTTAGGAGGAGAATCTGAACCCACTCGTCAACATTATTGGAGTCAAATGGGTGAAAAAAAATCGGTATAATGCAGTCGGTGTAAAAGATGAAGAAGCATATTTGGACAGCGGGTTTTCACGAAGCGATTGGAATCCGAAAATTACAGTTGGGCAAATTTTCTCTAGTAAGAAAACATTGTTGACGGAGTTACGGTTGACGGCATTAAGAGGCCACTTTGAATTTAAGGTGCAATTCTCTTGCACTAAGAGGTTGCTTGTGGTTTGTTCTCAACGTCCATGCCCATGGCGGGTCCGAGCATCGAGAATTGGAGAATACAGCTTCATGATTGTGAGGTGTACAACTGTCCATGAATGTGATTTGAGGTTTGTAAGTGACAAGCATCGTCAAGCAACCGCAGCACTTGTAGCCAGTTCACTTAAAAGGAAGTTGAAGGATTGTCGGACAATATACACACCAAGTGACATTATGAGAGATGTGAAACACAACTTTGTTTGCACCATCCATTATTCGAAAGCTTGGAAAGCAAGGGAGTTAGCTCTATTGTCCATTAGAGGATCAGCGGAGGAGGCATATTATATCCTTCCAGCTTATTGCTATGAATTGGAGCGTATGAATCCCGGCACAAAAACAGACATCCGAACTGATGAGAACAATCACTTTTTGTATTTATTTATGGCGGTTGGCGCATGTATTAGAGGGTTCCGTTCTTCCATGCGCCCAGTTATAGCCGTGGATGCCACTCATTTAAAATCCAAGTACAAGGGTGTTATGTTTGTAGCAAATGCATTCGATGGTAATCGAAATATATATCCTCTTGCTTTTGGGATCGGGGATTTGGAGGCGGATGCATCATGGCATTGGTTTTTCACTAAACTTCATGAAGCCATTGGTGAGTGTCCCGATCTTGTTATTATTTCTGATCGCAATGTTAGCATAGAGAATGTGTGGAACAAAATTTTTCCAACTGCACAACATGGCATATGCTTTTATCATATGAAGGGGAACATGAAACGCACTTTCAAGTTGAAAAAGCGTGATCACATACTTATGCACTTTGAGAAGGCTGCGAAATCTTATTCCATTGCTGAATTTGATGGTCATTTTCGTAAGATCAAGCGAAAGGAACATGTTGCTCAATATCTTGAAGAGGCAGGGTTACATAAGTGGTCTAGAGCTCACATGGATGGGCGCCGCTACAATGTAATGACAACAAATATTGCGGAGTCAATCAACTCAGTCCTTAGGTTTGCAAGAATGCTGCCAGTGGTTCATTTGATAGGGGAAATTGTTAATCTCCTTGTGAAATGGTTCACTGAACGTCGTGAGTTGGCTTTGAATTGCACAACAACATTGTGCCCCAATTTTGGAGAGAAGAAGTTGAGGAACAGGTTGGAGGATGCTGCAAGGATGAATGTGGTTAAAGTTAATAATGCACAGTATAGTGTTTTGGACGGTAATATGGACGGCCTCGTAGATTTGACGAACAACAGTTGTAGTTGTAGAAAGTTTCAGCTTGAGCAGCTACCTTGCAAGCATGTAGTTGCAGTTTGCCGCTTCTTGAAAGTAAGTGTATATGCAAAGGCTTCTCGGTATTACACTCGGAAAACCTGGATGGATGCTTATTCGGATAGCATCTACCCGGTACAACCTCCCGGAATGTGGGATACTCCTGAAGATGTTCGAAGTCGAGTTGTGCTGCCTCCCGTGGCAAGGGTCATGCCAGGCAGACGAAAGAAATTAAGAATTCCCTCGCAAGGAGAGGGCAGCATTAGAAGAAAGTGCTCAAGGTGCGGTTCCGCAGGCCACAATAAAAGCACCTGTAAAAACAATATTCCATTGCGCAATGTATCTTAGACAATAAGATTTGTGTTGCTTTGGTAGGTCATGTGAACTCATCTTTTATTTGTGGTGGGTTTCGTGTTATGTTGAATGGGAATTCTTTTAAATTTGCATTATTTGGGTTGCATTGCTACAGCATGCTGATTTGGGTTGCATTGCTACAGCATGCTGTATTGCTGACAGATTGCCATTATATTGACCTTTTATTGTACTGGTATTGCTTTCTGATTGCAATTATAATTTGAGTGCGAAATTAAAGGGACTGGAATGTAATTCCAAATGGATCCAAAACATTAAAGTTCTTAGAATTCCTATATTACACAGTTACTGTGATACTCCGACTATACCTTCTTTTTTTATCACAAATTGGGCCGATGCATAGGCCAGATGTGGGGCAAATACAAGGTGAAATGTCCTATGTGTTTGACTACATATACTTGTTGAAGGAGCATTACGAATGTCAACCTCAATAGATTGCTCATGTCTTGCCAAGAACACTCTTGAATTTATGCAATGTGCCCAAGCCAGTCCCAAAGCTGGACTCACCCGTCTGCCTGATGTGTCTAGGGACTCCAAGTTTCCCAACCTCACCCCATTCACTCCATGATGTGGCCCAATAAAATCCACCACTTGGTTGGTGACAACCACCGCCAACCCATACTTATTTGCTAAACCCTTCAATGTCCCAGATATGTTGAAGAACATTTCAGACCGCCGTTTCAAATCTGCCGGTGTTGTCTGATGCTGTGATCGGAACAATGCAGCAATGGAATCAATGACAATGAGTTTCACAGGTAGGCGGGTGTGATCAATGGCAATAAATGCTTCTATGTCTCCAAGGACATGGATGAGTTCTTGAGCATCATGAACACCATGAACATATATGTCTTCCAATGGCTCCAACCTTATTAAGTTGGGGTATGATGCATGATAAAGGTTGCCTAGTTGTTGCAATCGACGAAATGGGAAGCTGAATTCTGTGAATATGTGGATGGAGGAGCCCCCTAGTCCGCCATGTGAGGGTGGGAGCTGAGCTCGTACCGTAAGTTGGAGACAAAGCTGCGTCTTCCCAGAACCTCTCTCCCCTACTAATTCTGTTATGGAGTTGCAGGCTATCCCACCCCCCAAGCAGTGATCTAGTATTGGGCATCCAATGGATAATTTAGGGGTTGAAAGAGGAAGGAGCATGAGGTTTTGGGGTGTCATGTTTGTGTCATTTGGGGGGGGATGTGATGGTGCTACAAGGCATGCATTATATATATATAGAGTTCATTTTGAAGGTCTGTACTGTAGGCCATCTATCTTTTAAGGAATGTTTAATTCATCCTTTTTCCAGGTTGTAATTACTTTTTTGTTTATTTATTAGTATATTTTTGGACCATATAATTTAAACCATATTCTGATGCAGTACGTCCTCTAATAGGATCATATTGTGACTCTATCACTATTCTATTGTCCTGATATTGACATAATATTGCCACTATCCGCATGTTTATTGCATATATATTGCCGCTATATCGCCACAGAACTGGAGACCGATAAAATGTATACGCAGAAATAGAAAATGAGGCTTCATCATTCCATAAAATCCTATTTCCAAACTTACATAATACAACAACAGGCCACCCCATCGTTACATAATACAAAAGAACGCCACCTCATAGTTCCATTTCCCTACAAAATGAGGCTTCATCATTCCATACATTCCTATTTCCAAACTTACATAATACAACCACAGGCCACCCTATCGTTACATAATACAAAAATACGCGACCTCATAGTTCCATTTCCCTGCTGTTGACAAATTCGAAGTTGCATACTCTTCAAGTGCGGTGACCGCGACCCATGAAATTCATGACCCCGGCCACAGTGATCTTGGCCCAGTTTCCTGCCGGATCCACAATTATTGCAAATTTACGAAATAGTTCGAATCCCCTTTCCACTTGTTCTTGCTTCAACTTGGCCATTGCTTCTGATTCCTTGAATACCATAATTGCAGTGGCAGGGGCAAGTTCAATTTTTTCTTTCATTCTCTTTATATGTAGGAGATGCATGCGCGCATGATAACGACAGCGAATTGTGCGTTTTTTAATGACACCCCATCTAGCTTGGCCCTCCACAATTTTTGAAACTATGTCTGCATGAAGATTTTTCCAAAACATGGTATTGCGTTGACATTGCTGTATGCCATGGACCAAGTCTGCAGGGAGTGAATTCGGTGACTTGGCTTCTGTTTCAGTCTCCCCACCTTCAGTAATTGAAATCGTTGGGTTTGGTGTGAGGTTATGGTCCATGGTCTTTGATATTTATTGTTGGCTGGTGTACAACTTAATTGGAACAACAGGGGACTAAATGCGATGTGAGTTAAATCTGTGGGGAAGGCAGTGGCTGTAAGCAGCAGTTAATGTGATGGAAGTTTTCATTTCAAACAGCTGGGTTGATTAATATACCTGCAAATTTTAATGACCAAACCAGTCAGTGACAGAGTTATTGGCGGGAGGGATCAGGGGGAGTAATTGGCGGGAGGGATTGGCGGGAGTGTTAGGCGGGAGTGTATTGGGCGGGAGTGTATGGGCGGGAGTTATTACCCAGGTTGACTTTATGCCTTTTTGTGATATATGGAAAAGTTGGACGTTCCCAACTTGGTCATTTTCCCATTATGTCATTGAAATAAGGGAGTTGCCTATTTGCCAAATTCACCAACTCATTCGAATTGACCAATAATGGTTATTGTCTTATTTCTCATTTCACCAATCTCAATTCGTTTCCATTTTGCCATTTTTCATATTTTCCTATTTTCCATGTGTCATCCAATTTTCCAATTTTCCAATTTTCCAATTTTTCAATTTTTCAATTTTTCATTATTTTTTCCTATTCCCTATTTTCGTATTGTGCAATTTCCCAAGTTTCCTTTTGTTCTATTTCCAGGTTTCCAATTTTTCAATGTTCCCATTTTCCCCCCATTATGTACTTATAAAAAGTTGCCTACTTTGCCTAATTCAGACAGTAATTAAAATTGTCCAATATGGTAATTGTCTTATTTCCCATTTTCACAATTTCAATTCGTTTCCAGTTTTCTGATTTTCCATGTGTTCCTGTTTCCTATTTCCAATTTTCAAAATTTAAGTTTTTGTCCATTTATCCAATGTTTTTATTTCCAATTCGACTATTTTCTAAGTTTCCTTTTTTTCCTATTTCAAAATTTTCATTTTGGTAACTGTCCTTTTGTTCAATTTCCACTTTTGCTATTTTCCAAGTTGCCTTATTTCCTATTTTCCAATTTTCCAATTTTCCAATTTTCAATTTTCAATTTTCAATTTCCCAATTTGCTTATTTGCCTACTTTCCAAGTGTCCTTTTTTCTGATTTTTCGAATTTTCGAATTTTCAAATTTTCATGTTTTCAGAGTTTCCTTTATTTCCTATTTCCTATTGGTTCCTATTTTCCTATTTTCCTATTTTCCAAGTTTCCTTTTGGCCAATTTCGAAATTTCCAATTTTCCAAGTTGCTTTCTTTTCCAGTTTACAATTTCCAAATTTCCTATTTTCGAAGTGTCCGTTTTTCCTTTTTTCCTTTTTCCAATTTTCCAACTATCATTTGATCCTATTGCCTACTTTCCTGTTTCCAAGTTTTCCTTATTTCCTTTTTCCAATTTTCCAATTTTCCAACTTTCCAACTTTCCATTTTTTCGTATATCCGTTTTTCCAATTTTTCTTTTCTTCAATTTCCAATTTTCCAAGTTTCCTTATTTTCCATATCCAAGTTTTAAGTTGTCACTTTTCCAAATTTCCAATTTTCGTGTTTTGCTATTTTCCTATTTTCCAATTTTGTGTTCTGAAAATCGCAATAAATGCTTACTTACATAGTCCTATTTTTGGTTCCAATCCACAATTTCCTATTTCCCATTAAGGTTTCCTTTTTTGTCGTTTGGAAGCCAATTTTATTGTTCTTAATGTCATGTTGTCCTGCTGTAACTTACAGCCAAGGAGTTAATGGTGTAGTTTTGAATCCCATCAATTTAATGCACCAACACAAAACCCAATTTACCTCATATAAGTTCGTACATATAACTCAACCTTCCTATATAGAACTGCAACAGAGGCACCTTCTTAACGGGAATGGTAATTAGTCTTACTGAAAGGCAATATTCTCCACTCAACCTAACCATATAGTCGTTTACAACTGGAGACTGAATGTACCTCTATTTGTTTTGTTGCAGGCAACAGCTGTGAATTGTCCCCAGTACTACTTCAACATGTCCGATGTAAGCCCTCCTAACGAGCAAGTCAGTTACCCGGGGGACCAGCCCTGGCATGTGCCATTCCCATCTCCACCTCGGACTCCCAATCATGATCCCACTTCATCTGGAAGTGAGGCTGAGACTCATGATCCGCTTGACAAAATCTCTGCCGTCAAGCACCACCTCCAATATATGTCAAAGGCAACGGATTGGTGGGAGAGTAAGTGCGATATTCATGGCCAAGTTATGGGAAACTTGGCCAACAAGTTGAACAAAGCATACGCTGGAGAGGTGAAGCAAGCTCTTAAAGCAAAAAGTCGGAGCAAAGAGTTAGAGTCCTTGAAGTTGAAATTGGAAGACAAAAAGAAAAATGCCCTCGAAACATTCACACAATCTGAAGAATATAACCATGAAATGGTTGAATGTTTCAACAACGGCTTCGAAATGTTCTGAGATTATGCTTCGGTCATCTCACCAGACCACAAATGGAGTGAAATTGATGTAGCTGGTGTCTGCCAGTTACTGAATATGGGTTCTGATGGAATGGCTCATCATAGCCTCGTGCATGCAGCGAGAAGAAAGGACAAAGACATGGATCTTTTGATGGACCTGTAGTAACGGTGAATGCTGCTTCAGTTCATCTCACCCAAGTACATGGATCTTTTGTTGCCTTCATTTTCCCTTCGCGGGATAGATAGTATTGTTCAGTTTGGGAGGCGATTTCTTTCGCATGTGTGAAATGTTGTATGTAATGTGTATGTATTGTATGTACATTGACTTAATATTGCATTTGTATTGTGTTTGTATTCCCTTAATACTGTAATGTGTAT
Organism: Prunus dulcis; assembly: GCF_902201215.1. Classification (NCBI taxonomy): domain Eukaryota; kingdom Viridiplantae; phylum Streptophyta; class Magnoliopsida; order Rosales; family Rosaceae; genus Prunus; species Prunus dulcis. Next base: position 8,057,795 of record NC_047655.1, on the reverse strand, counting down.
GTATTGTATGTATATTGCCCTTATATTGTACTTATATTGCTGTACTATTGCCTTCGTATTGTATATTTATTGTGTCCATATTGCCCTACTATTGCCTTCGTATTGCATATTTATTGTGGTCATATTGCCTTCGTATTGCCTTCGTATTGCCTTCGTATTGCCTTCGTATTGTAGGCATATTGCCCTACTTTGGAATATGCTGAGGACTGGAAAATAAATCCACAGGCTCAGAATCACCAATTTTGCCTCCTTCAAGAGGCGTCCCATGCTTGTATGCAACCCTCACAGCTTCATCCTCGTTCAACCTCGCTTGTGAAGTCCCAGACTTCATGTCATCTTTGCTATTTGCCAATTTCAGTTGCATCACCTGGCCGTGTCTAGGGTTTTTTATCTGCTTTCGTTTCATTTTTAAGCTCTGCTTTGAATCAATACGTGGCATATTGGCTGAAAATGGGAGTGACAAGATCAATTCTTACTCTCCCTAAGTGGATAAAATAGATGCTCAATATGAATCCTTTCCTCCACAAGTTTGTGTACAGTGCCGTACGTTGTGTGTTTTAGGTGCCACACTGGCTTATTAAAATTGATGCTTGGCCATGAAAAACTTTTTGTTTTCTTACTTTTAGAAAAGTACATATTTGTGTCAATAACTAAGTTTGGACTGTTAACAATCATTCAGAAGAATGGTAGAAATAAGCTCCACTGTGCCAATCCACGAAGTTGAACAAAGAAATTGTGTTCGATATACAGATGACATGTGAAACTAACATTAGCATTCTCCAATAAGAAGACTTCTCTTCTTTCCCACCCCTCGTCGATTGAGAAAGAAAGAAGAGGGACAAAACACACACTACCAAGTTAAGGTGACATTACAAACCAAAAAAATATCCTCATCAAACTTATAATGCTCCTTTTTTTCTTCTTTAAAGCAAAACTTCATTCAAACTGAGATAACCACGTGCTCTCGATAAGCACTCCGGACTTATTTGCTCATTATCTGCATCGCCTTCTGTCTCAACTTGAGGCTTGGAAGGAGCTTTGGCACCAGGAGGCTGCTTCTTCTTCATCCCCCTCACAATGTCATCGATTCTGAGAAGTAGGCAAGCAGCTTCTATGGCCGTTTTAAAACTCTGGGCCTTCACGTTGTAGGCATCCCATATCTGACATCATAATTCCTCAAAATGAACAGCCTTACCAACAAAATAAATTTATTGGGAAATTTTGTAATAACCACGACAACAGCACTTCCCCTCACATGAGTGCTGTCAAAATATATTGGGAGAAGCTCTAAACTAGAACTACTACTGAAGCAAATCGACAATATAAACCAGAAGATTGACACTTATGCCATATCAATAAAGGGACATATAATGGATACATTTGAGAACAATACTACATTAAAAGTCCTATTTCAGAGCTTTCAGCAAATATAAATCACCCAACAAATTTGAATATTGAGATAGCGAAGGAAATAAAAGAGAGCAACAATAGTAAGCCAAAAAGATATCCACCTATCTTTTTCTCTTTCACATCAGTTATCACACCAGTGTTACCATCAATGCCAATCCATGATTTTTCACCATTTGCATGCTATGGAAAAAAAAATTGTGGTTAGGATCTAAATGATGCATCATATTCTGACCAAAATAATAATGATGCATCAGAACGTATATAGAAATGACAAATCATAACAAAACTGAACAAAGCCATACAAAAAAGATTCAAACCTTTCCCTGCAGCGCCGTCATTGTTCTAATCACATTCACCCCGCAATTCTGAGCCACAGTACGTGGTATAGCCTCAAAAGCTATAGCAGCAGCTTCATACGGCCACTGGTTTACCATAAAAACACGTGTAGCCATAAAACTCCAATAAAATGCATGTAAAGTGAAACCACAACTAATTCTTAATCTAAAGTATGTCAACGAGCATGTGAATTGAAGTGACAGCCAGTTTATTCACATAATTTAGATTTCTACTTCCACAAGGAGTTATTCTTGGACGAGTTTTACACAAGAAATACCAAACTTTTGGATGAGGAAAGGAGCTTTTACCTTTTCTATACCTTCCACAGATGAACTCTTTTGCTTCAATGTAGCAGATACAGTTAACTGTGTAGCACCACCACCAAGACCAAGTTTCGGATTCTTGAGGATGTTTCTTGCTACAGACATGGCATCCTATGACCAGATATAAGGGAGTAAATAAGACATTTCAGCATAATATATTTATTCTACGTAATGGGGACAAAGAAGTAAAACCATTATACCTGCAAATTCCTTTCCACTTCATTTAAAAGATCCTTACTAGGACCTCTCAAGAGTACAGTACATGCTTTAGGCTCTTTGCAATCAACAATGAATGCAAAAAACTCATCACCAATTTTCTTAACCTCAAATATCCCACCGCCTGTACCAACATCAGACTGTTGCAATTCATCTGGTCTGTTAACAATTACGCCCCACAAGCCTTGGCAATTCGGTTATTATGTGTTTTCCACAACCTCCTCATTCCACTGACGCCGGCCTTGCTAAAATAATGGCATGCCAAGTCACTAAGCCCCTTTTCTGTGATAACCACATCTGGTTTAAACTTCAATATTTGCACACATAGCCTCTCGATGTATTCTTCTTCCAATTGTAGCAGGACTCCCCAATCTTCTTCTTTAAGCAACTCAGCATTTGTTTGGTTCTCGCCTTTCTTATATTGGAGAGGCCAATCAAGAAGAATGATGCGTTGGTTGAAAATCTTTCTTCTCATTTTTCCAGGTGCAATAACATCTTTGTTAATCATTACTCCTTTGCGAACAACTGAATCTTCCAACTGGCCACCAGGAACCTTCTCAACCTTTATGTACTTTTGAATATCCATTCCCGCAGACCCTGGCCAAGGTCCACCCCTACAATTGTGGTAGCGTCAAGTGCAATTCAAGGGGCAATCAATTTGGTATGGTGGCATAAACATGTTTACTCCATCAATCACCTGTATGGGACAGAGCTTCCTTCTTCCCTTGTCGTCTGTAGGTTTCAACTTCACACTTTTGATATACATGTATGACAACTTGTGGCTATTTATGTATGGCCTCGTAAGACTTGTTCTGCTAGTCCACAGGATTAGGCGATAAATTTTGTGTTGAATGACTGGAAAGACTTCAGATGACAGAAACAAGAGAAGTTGAAGAAAAAGGGTTTGCAAGAACATAAGTCATGGCCAAAAAATAAAGAAAACATGCAATAAGCTCCACAGTAATGTTTACATATTGACCATAATCAGAATATTGGGGAACAAAATACCACGGACAAATACATGAAATGAAAAACGACTCGGCAGTTACTGTGAGATTGTGTACATAAAACTTGGAACAACCAAACCAATTAAAGCAAAGCCATGTCATACAAAAAACCTACATCAAATAACAGTGTATGGTCATCTTGGTTGGAATATTGCAATCAACCCTTGGTTGAGACCGACCTGCAATAACAATTTGGTTCAGTGCAGATGAAGGCATTTATGAAGGGCAGTTCCAGAATGAAGACTATGTTCATTTGTAACTGCCACCAAATCAGTTCATTGTTCATAGTGCCAAATATCATAGTGCCAAATCAGTTCATAGTACCAAATCAGTTTTTGTATTTGTGTTGGCATAGACAGTCGAAAAGAAAACTTACAGCGTGAGGTGAATTAACGGACATGAAGAAATTTACCTCATAAATATGCCTCCCCCCTTAAACCCTCAATTGCAAGCTTGAGTCGGTAATATTTGATCTTCAAAGGGTCAACTTTATCTACCGACATCCCAGCACTGAGATGCTCGATGAATTTGACGGTCAAGATTCCGCAAGACGCACTGTGAGGCCAATTAGTTGGGAAATTAGAACTGCAGTTATGTCAAATTTGGATAAACAGCACAAAATTCACAAACGTTACCCATCTCGTTGTTGTGGCACATCTGCAATGCTTCACACTGAGAATGGCGTATACATCGACATCGTCAGCCCCTTTTGCTTCACCTCTTCAACCTCAGAATCATCATAAAAGTGCATATCGAACAGCACTCGTGCCAGCGTATCGCTAATAGGGTGCAGAAGCGTAACCAGCTTTGAACGTTTCGTATAATCAATATAGGAGTCATACACGGTTGCAGTATGTCTTACGAAATCAAGTTCGATTGCAACCCAGTGAGACCCTTTCAGATTATATGGAAAATACACCTTCCGGACTTTTGTCCAAGCTTGGGCATACCCGTGTTGCCACGTACCACGCACAAAGTGATGTAAATTCTTCAGCTTGCTGGCTGGAAGGTCAACGGTGTTTGAAGCAGCTGCCTTCTTCGATCCCCGTTTCCTGCCAGTCGGTTTGAACGGCTCTAGAAATTGCTGCACAAATTTAAATGAAGGCATATTAGAAAAGCACAACCGACAACAAATGAAGCACAAATTGCTGCACAATGGTTACATGTTTACCTGCAAGCAACAATCTGCCGTTGTCCAGTCCGTTCCAAAAACCAACGGATGAGATAGTTGCCTTTTGCGGATAAGAAAGGTTGCCATGTCCAGGTGCTGAAAGTTGACACATATAATATTAGCACAATTTCATACAACTCAACACTTAAAAAAGGTGAGAAAACAATTTAATTATCGTAATAAAGTACAGCTTTGTGTATCGTTACCCTTGAGCTCATCCATTCGGTTTCATCGACAAGTCGGTAGAAAAAATCAGCGCCCACTGAAAATGATTCCAGCTGCACCTCCGCACTACAAAAGGCAAACTTGCAGCGGTTACTTGTGTAGTCATGTCATAAATATGACTTTGTTGATGAAAAAAATACACATGTATATTAAAGCAAACTCTGCATTCTCTCATTAGTGTATGACTACATAGTAGAATAGGATGAATATTGGAATTGAAAGGTCAAGAATCGTAACCTGATATCGCTTTTCCAGGCACTGCAAAACTGTAGTACTGCCTTCACATCTTCAATGGGCAAGGATTTGGATGGATCAAAACATGGCGGGGTTGCAGTCGCAGCCGACACAGTCATCGTCCTCTTCTTCCTCAAAGGATCTGTAAATGGGCTCAACAATGTCTGCGTCGGGCGCTTCTGTCTGCACCCTTTACCTTCCACTTCTTTTTTTTTCAACACTTGAACTACCTTCTTCATCACCAGCCATAGTAACTGTGGGTAGACTTGGAGGATTCATCAAACCTCCCGATGGCATACTCTTAGTGATTTTCCAATCTTCTAACAGCTTCATGACTCTTTGGCAGATTTCGTCACACCCAGCAACATCTTCCGGGGTAGGCAGCTCATCGGATTCTGCCGGGTCAGCTACTTCATGCACTTCTGAGTGAGGAACTGAAGCGGCCATTTTTGCCTCTTCAACTACCATGGCTGCGGAAGGTTCGGCTCCATCACCGGGGACTTGTGTTTCCATTACTGCCGGTTCTGTCGGCGGACTTACATAGGCATGTAATGGCGACAAGTCATTGTTGCCTCCTTCATTCATATGAGGACTACCGAGGTCCTCATGTCCTTCCGCAGCTTCATTCACCCCACCATTTTGTTTTTTCAGCTGCTCTATCTCCAACTTAAAATAATGCTCCATTGAAGCCAGGGTGTTGCGGAAATCCTCCACACACTTTGTATTTTTTTCGAACTCTTTTTCAGCTTTCATTGACTCCTTCCGTACCTTGTCTTCCAACTGATGCACTCTGTCGCAAAGTGCTCGATTTGATAGGGAAACTTTGGCCAATTCATCCTTTGTCCTTTGAAAGTCACGCTTCAAAGTGCGTAACTCTCTGGACGCGACTGTACCCTGCACTAAGTTATAATGCATGTGTTACTATGCAGGCCACAAAATATTGCAACTATACAGCAGTTATTTTCCTATTGTAATATGACGTATATCTTCGAAAAACTGTAATGCTTGCCTTAGAAGACGACGGAAGGTTTGCAGTATCGTCAATGTCCTTCTCTTTTTCTTCTACAGAGGCAGAAGTGCCGGTTTGTTGTTCAGCGTCATCGCCCAACAAGTCAACAAGTTCTTCACTGTCGTCAGCACTGTCACCCCAAGTCCAATACGGCTGCTGCTTGTCCATCACAGATGGCCGGAGAAGCTGCACATCAACCTGCAATTTACACATACAATATACATATCAGTAAAGTAATTATATTATATTTTCATATCCCGAACATTATCATTAAAAACTGAACTAACCTCACGGTTCTCGAATACTTGGCTCATTAGCTCATAAAAAAGCGGCGAACTATTGCTCCTCCAATGTAGTAAACGAGGGATGTGCGCATTTTCTTCGTGCACCACCAAATGTAGTGCAGCCAACGCTGGAAACACCTCATACGCCCAAATCTGGTTTCAGGAATAAAAGGTCAGTCATTGTAAACAAATGCAATTTAACTTCAACATCAATGGACATTTGCTCACCTGAAGTGCATAGGGAAAACCTTTGAGGTGGTACTCTCTTGGTCTACCGGTTGCCGTTGTTGTTGGTTTCTTTCCAGATTTTTTTGTTTTGGCAGTTTTTGTGGGCACTTTCACTCGCTGGTAATCTGCACAAAGTGCCCTCAGCAGTGACGCATTTGTCTTCGCATAAGACACAGCACCCCATGGATACTTCCCAAACTCTTCAAGGTCTTCCGCCAACTTCAAATATCGCATGTCAATGTGGACATGTTTTTCGCTGCCCAACAGCACAAAGACAGCAAAGTATAAGAATCCAAGCTTGAATACATCGTCCACATCATCGCATTCGAGGAAGGCCTTTTCTAATTCCAACAGGTTCACAGCTTTATCGTTGGCAAAGTACTTCCGTTTCAATGAGCAGTTCTCATTCGTGGGAATCGGAATAAAGGGAAGGTTTCCAAACCTTAGCCCTGTCACGATGCAAAATTGCTGCGCCGTGAATTGGATGACCTTCTTGCCAACAATGAATTTGATCCCGTTCAGTTGGGAAACTGTCTTGGGATCAGCTTTCCTGAGCAGCAACCCGTGGACAATCGGAGAAGTCCACTTGAGGTCCTCAATCCCTAGGAGATGACCAAAACAACTCTGTTCAAACATTTGCAGCTGTTGTTCAGTGAATTTCTCCTTGATCGTAGTGATTGCCGTCTTCGTATGGGATAACGACAATGCTTTCCCTTGGAATTTTTGTTCCTCCGCAATCATCAACTTCATTTCACCAACCATATTTCCCTGCATGCCAATATTATAAACAGAATTTCAGTCGGTTGCAATCTACACAATAACAAGCAATAAACAATCACCACTTATGAACAGCCTATTATAGGATATGAAGTGAAACAAATTGAAAAAAATACATATCATAAACAAAACCCCAGCTATTTACAACTGACCTCCTCATTTAATGGCTCAAAGCCAAGTTTCAACACACCCAGTACTCTACCACTCCTGCATAATATAATATCTAAACACACATCTCAACACACCATATAATCACACCATCTAATCATGAGACAGCTTCAGCTAGAATGGGAATGTGCGGTAGCACAAGCCTAATTGACAACAATTCAGGAGTAACGATATAAATCTATCTGACTAGAAAGAGTTTAAAAAACAACAAGATATCGGGAAACAATTTATTCACTTCAAGGTATAATGTAATGGAACATCCTATGAATTAGTGGCAACCACAGTACTGACTCTACTATGGCCCTCCTTTCAAATGTAAGAAAATGAAAGAAATTGGCACCATCCCTTCAGTTTTTTCTTAACAAAAAACCAAAGATAAATTCATAAATAAACCATCAAAACGGTATAAAATGTTTGTAAGACATGTACAATTACAAAATTATAAGTTCTCCTCAGAAACAGACTTCTCTAAGTATCCATACACAAACAACAAAAGCAAAAGCTTAAACAGTTAGCTTATAGCAAAATCAATGTCCCCATTTCTCTAAACCACAGCTGCTGGTGGTAGGTTCCCATCTTCACTCATTTCCCGCTTTCTTTTAAGCACACAATGATCAAGCACAAAACAGCAAACTTTTAAACAACTCATATTACACCACATATGGTTCTAAACAAAACTCATCCATATCCAATATGCAAGCCCTAAACTTAGTAAACAAAGTTATACAAAAATATGTCGAATTAACAAGCATTATTCTCAAACAAAAAGTATGATATGGTTGGGAGTTTACAAGTTCAAATATTTATACAATACTTGATTTTGTCAAACTCTGTCTTGAGATATTTTATCAATCTAGAAGTTTCTTTCATATATGAAAAACTACGAACGATAACAAAGGAAATTCTTTCTATGTAAATTATTCTTCGATTCCATCAGACAACCATGCAAATCCTTTGCACAATTGAGTGTAATGTGAAGGGTCACTACCTCGTTGGAAGATAAAGAGAAAAAAATTAAGGAATTTAGCAAGCCACCAACAGTTTGCTTAAGATATTTCAAAATGGTTGCTTCCATCATGGAGTTTTAGCCACAAATTCTTTTCATGGCCACATTTTCTACGTAAACTATAATCCGCGAGTATTTTTTGGTAATGATCCACAGAGAAGAAATCACCATACACAGGTTAATTGTCTTACACTTTAGATATCATCTTCAACAAACAAAATAGATACCAATTAGACTTCTAAGAAGGTTAAATGCAATGCTCATAAAGACTCATACTAAGCCACCAAATACCATTCAATAACTGCTACAAAAACCATAATAAAACCATACTAAAACTAAAAATACAACTGCACTAAAATGCCAACACAACATCACTACATTAGCAATACACTAGCAAAAAAAAACAACAATACGACATCAATAGCAACAGCAAAACAACAGCAGTGCAAGCATCAGTCCACAAAGAACAAACCCATTCACTGTTTGAAACAAGGAATCATCATACTCAGATCATTTCAGACAAACCCCTAAAACAATTTCGATGAAACCCCTAAACCAATTTCAGAGAACCCCCTAAACCTTCAACCAATTTCGAACAAACCCATACACTAATTTCAGCGAAACCCCTAAACCTTCAACCAATTTCGAACAAACCCCACAACCAATTTCAGAGAAATGCATAAACCCTAAACCAACTACAGAGAAACCCTTAAACTGTAACAAAATCCCGATGAACAGTACCTGTCGCTGGGAGAGGAAGAGAGAAGAGACAGTCGGAGCTGAGTGAGGCGAGATTAAGAGCTGAACGACACTGATTCAGAGCAAAGCCACCAGAGAGTGAAGAGAAACACAGCGGAGCGAAGAGACACACCCGAGAGAGAACTTCAGCAAAACAGAGACAATAAAATTTCAGCAAAAGTGATATGTGTGCAATAAGGGTACAATAATTTTATATTTATAGGTGATAGTTCCAAAATTTTAAAAAAAAGGTGGTATTTTCAGTTACAATTATAAAAAGGGTGGCATTTTGGGCTATTTCCCTTCTTTTTTTGGGGTCTTTTTATCAAATTTCTGATTTTTTTAGTTTGGTTCAGAATAAGTTCATGGGGACAAAAAGACAATGAGACCAGTATCGTTGCAACTTTATAAGTTGCCACTTGCCACTTATCTTTGCCCCTCATCTGGGCAATCACCCACCCCAACCGAAAAATTCCGTTTCAGTCCTTGGAAACCCTCCACTACGTCACCCTTTTATTTCTATGAACAACCAGCTTATCAACACGCCTTCTAACCTGCGTAAATATGGTGTATATTTTAAACTAATCTCTTGATAATCACTTGCCCATGCATCAATTTAAATTGTGTATTATTATTTTGCATAAAATTTATACTAGTCCCTTGACGCACACCTATGAAATTTCTTTTGTTTCTTATTTTGTTTTTTAGTTTTAGAATGAGTTGTATAACTTTTGTTTTAATATATTCAAAATGCTAGCTTCTGAAAATGCAGGACATGGTTTTCTTTTCTTTTATTTTTTTTATTTATTCTTGCATTTAATAATTTTAATTGTATAACTTTATTGCTTTGTCCATTTAAAATGAAATATTTAGAAACTTAACACTAATAAAAGGGTCGTCTTTTGCTTTACCCTAAATAATCACACTCCTTTTGTTATAAATTCATGGTTTATAAGTGATCCATCTAACGTTTATAAAGTTATTTAGGGTGCCGGAATTTTAGGGTGTGTAAATAAAATAGTCATGGGTTTATATATCACATTTTGGGTGGGAGACAACTTTGCGTGACTATAAAGCATTAGGACCCAAAATTATCAAATTATAAGAGAAAAACATTATTCCATATGGATTGGTAGGCCTCAATGATTGGTGCCAATTCTCAAACCATGAAAACTGCACATTTCCCTTTCCCCGGGTGTAGAAAGAAGGATCTGGCTATTTCCATAATGTACAAAAAGCATTAAGGATTTTCCTCCGGAAACGTTAGAACACGACACAGAATACACATCGGATGCGATGGTTTTCAAAAGACCGTTGTATTGAGTTTTTGACCGTTGCTTCTTAGCCCACACGACACTTTTGCTTTCCTCTCCAAAACCCCGAATGCAGGGGTCCCCGGACCTCATAAAGCGACTTCCATAAACCCTAGCTCTGAAAGAAGGCCTTTTCTGGAGCCTGATTTCTTTTTAATTTTATGAACCTTTGTGATTTCTGATTGGTCTGTTTTCTTGATGTGTTCCTTCTTGTCTTTTGTTCTCTGTAGGTTTTGTTTGGGTTTCTAACTTCCTAGGAAATATTGGAATTTGAGCGGTCTGTGTCTGATTCAATGAGAATTTTGACATGGGTTTGGTTTATTTTGTTCACGGATTTTGCTTGGATGATCAATTGCTGTCTTATGAAATAATCTGATATGGGCCTGATTTGAGTCTCAACTTTAGATTTTAGATCGTCAACTTTCTTATCTCTGACATTGGTCTGCATTATTATGCATGTATATTGAGATGCTTGTGATTTCCATGCTAGTTCATACCCGGGTTTACGTGTTTCTTTATGGATTTCGGTTGCTTTCATGAACTTATAATGATCTTTAATTTGGGTTTTAAACTTTGGCCTAGCTGTTTATCTTGGTCTGGTTAATATTGAGGCAAGAATCATAGCTTTTCACATGAAGAAAAGTAACAAAGTATTATGCGATGAAAAGTTCTCTTTTGTTTTTGCTTATTAATTTTCTTTCATAATTCCCTTTCGAAAAAATATCAGTGATGTTTGTTACTGTGCTTGAGGTTCTTCTTGGGGATGCTGGACCTGGGAAGTCTAGTCTAGTGTCAGGCTTTGTACAAGGACAATTCATTCAATTTCAGGTTGATCTATTGTTGAATTTTATAGGATTTCTATGAACTTTCAAAGGAAGCATTAAGGCTTTGTTCCAGCAATGGAGGCTCTTAATGCCATGGCCTCCCTCAGATTTTGGGGGCAATTACATAAAAACCCAAGTCACCTCAAGGAAAGATCTCAACCTTCCTAGGAAGCATGAGGTGGGATGAATGCCCAAAACACCTGGATGTTGCAAAGAACATGCTTGATGAGAGGCAACCTCCCTCCCAGCATATATCAGAGCATTTTGTTTTCCCAAGATATAATGTGAACTCCAGTTCTATCAATAAGAGGGGAGCAACCTCTTAAACTAAGGAGATTCCTACCAAATTACATGAATAAAAATGTAATATGACCCCAAATCTTTCATTTCTGGGTCAGATTCTGCTGCAGTCAAGTCAAGTGCAGGAAAGGATCAAAGTTTCCAAGAATAATACTTGTAGGACCTAAAAGGTTCATTTTTATACCCTACCCTTGGTCATGCATTCCCCCACTAATCATTTACAAATGCAATTGTAGAATCTATGTAGTACTAGCTTAGCATCCAGCTTTTGCCACTCTTCTCTTTGAGTTAAGATCCTTGTATTTTCAGTATTGATATTATGGTTCTCTGTACAGAAAATATAAGGAGAGGATCCTATTGATCTCGGGTGCATTTTCATTATCAATAGTGACACTTCAATGCCTAATCCATTTCCATTGTTGAGAGGGGTTTTAGCTATTTTTGCATAAGATTCCATTTGGACCGCCACTTCGAACTGTTCTTTCACTCCCGGTAGGTCTGACAAAAAATTCTGGTGAACAATATATATAGGAACAGTCCCCAGTCATCAGATCACCAACTACCTTGGCCTTCCCTTCCTGCTTAATAGTTAGTCAGTTGGCAAGGTTTGTAGTAATACATGGTGTTGTATATAGTCCGTGAATTAAATTTCTTTAACAACAATAGTAACGACGGATGAACCATAAATCATAGCCAAACCTCATGACAGACAAAATTGAGCATCTGTAAAGGAAGAAGCAAAAAGGGAAAAAGCCACATGAATCCAAAAAAATTGGGCCACGACTTATATATATATATATATATATATATATATCATTACAATAATTTGTAACTGGTTTTTCTGTTCACCAGGAAAGGTTCCAGAAGTTTTTACTGCAGTTCATTTGTGAACTAACTGATAGAAGAATCTCTGATCCCACAATTCTGAGTTCATAATAGATCAAACTTACATTTGAATATATAGTCTTTCCATAAAATTAAATTAAATTAAATCTATGCATCTTCTGCGTCTTCTGTGAACTTCTTGTATATATCACCTTTGTAGAACTCTCGGGTCCTGATCACCAAAACCAGTGAAACAAGAGCACCAAAGAATGTGATTGAAGCTAAAATTGTGAAAGCCAACCTATAGCATTGGCTCCCGAGGCAAATTAGCTCCTTCACCGAAGACCTAGCCATCCCTTTCTTTGCTAGCTCTTTCAATGCCTCTCTGTCATAGAGCATTCCAGTGACCTTCACATTCAGTATATAGGAGCCAAGGGGACTTGCTAGTTGTCCACAATTGAACAATGTAGAGTAGTACTTGAGGCCAAAGAGTTCGGAAATGATGGCGAAAAGCAACGGAAGTTGGGCACCGAAAGAAAACCCAATGATCACGGATGCCACATAAACTGAACCAGGGGCTGGAAAGGCAATGAGGAGATGGCCAGCACATGATAGAAGAAGAACAAAGGTCATCATGAGGGGTCTGGGGACTTTCCACTTTACCAATAGGCTTTCAGAGACAAACCCAGAAAAGACTCTCCCAAAGTAGTTCCATATACTAACTAATGACACAAAAGAGCTTATTGTTTTGGTTGGATATCCCAGAGACTCACCAATTTGCCCCAAATTGTCTACTGCTGTCAAACTTGACCCGAGTCCGCATAGCGTCGCAATGAACAAAATGAGCATGTCGACACTTAGTAATGCTTGTAAAATGGCGTAGTCTTCTCCTCTTTCTGGCTTGTTGAATATGTCAGCAAAACAAGATTTCTTTGTGTCCTGTTTTTGCTCTTTTGAGGAATTTGATGGCAATGCATCTTCTTTCGCTTCAATTGTTTGTGGTGCTTTCTCAATGGTCAACTCAGTTGGAGGATCACCAGGTTGTTTCTTGAGGTTCCAGAGGAGCAGCTCCTCTCTAATGGCAATGCCAAGAGGGACAAAGAGGAACACACAAACCACAGTGACACTTCCAGCATAGGCAGCTTGGGAGAAAGAAACTTGCTTTTGAACTATAATCATAGCCATGAGGAAAAGTGCAAGGGCAATTGAGACATAGAGGAAATGGTAAAAGACTCTGAGCTCATTGGGTTGCCTAACAAGCTTCATGGGTCTAATGGTGTAAACAAAAACTACTGATAGAGCAGCAGGAAGCCAAGCAATGAGAAGAATCATGGATTTTGAATTGTTTCCATAGACAGCCAAGTAAATTTGAGTAAATATGGCTCCACTAAGCCCAGTAAAACCCTTTAACAGACCAAGCATAACACCTCTGCTAGCTGGGAAATTCTTGACACAAGTGACAAGAGCTCCTGTGTTTGCAAAGTTTTGAGAGTTGGCCCCAATGCAAATGTAAAGGCACATGTGCCAAACTTTTGGCTTGGGAATTTTGGCAGTCACAGCCAGCCAAATCATGAAGTAGCCTGCAAAATTCATGGCTGAGCCAATTAGGAGCACAAACCAGGTTGGGGTGACTTCACCAATAAGGCCTGAGAGGACACCAACATTTGCACCAAGGTCTTTGAAGAACCCTAGCAAGTTGAGGGTTGTTTGGTCATAGCCAAGAGAGGACTTGATCTGCTTGGAGTAGACACCAAAGAGGTAAGTAGCACCAGCTCCAGCCATGATGAGAAAGGAGGCAAACACAGAGAACCATCTGCCTTGAACCACGTGGACTGCAAAAGGAAGCAGTTCACTGTTTTTTCTGCTGCCATTACTGGCTTTGGAACCGCCCATTTTGGCCATGGCTGGTTGTGGTGCTCTTTCTTTGATCAGGCTTGAGTTCAAAGGGAATTAAGTGAGAGTGGCTAGAGATCTGAGAGAAGAAAATTTGAGGATGGGTTTGGATTGGTTTTGATTCAGATTTTGGAAGAGATTCATGTTGGATTTAATGAGTTGGAGAAAAATACAAGTGCCGCTAAAGGCCAAAGGGATGGCATATAAATAAGCCCAGTGATGAGTGATGGATCAAGTGGGTGAGTTCAATGAAAGTGTCTTCTTTTAAACAACTTTAAATGCCTTGATTAGTGTGAACTAGTTGGCCTTGAGTATTTGGGTTGACTGCTGCATTGACTTGTGGTCTAAAAAACCAGATACTTGATTTTTTTGCTCTGGAGAGATTGAAAAAGGCGAAAAGAAGTCAAAATGAACAAAACTGTCTTTATTTATCTTTGAATTTTTTAAGAAATTTTTTATATTTGTATGTTTTTAGTTTAAAAGTTGAGAGGTTTTTCTATTTTTTTGGAAAAAAATTTGATCTTTTCTTAAATTAAAAGTTTTTTTATGACTGAAACTTAAATTTACTTTTTTTCTCTAAAAGAAATGAGTAGGACCCACTTTTGCAGCCCTTTCCGCAATCACGGATCATAAATCTTCACTTAGACGCCCATGTGAGTGCACTTTTCATATTCGAATCGTCAATAGAAGCTTTCTTACAAAATTGTCGCTTTTAAATCATGTATACATGCCACCCTTTCTTTTCTTGCTTCTGGGTAAAGTGCCTCCTCATATCCAATTTTTTTTTTTTTAAAACCACAAGTGATAGTAGAAACGACAGGAGGAAGGGGATTTTTCACACACACAAACTATATTCAAATCTGAAACTACTAATATGCAAGTCAAGGCCTTCATATCATATCCAATTCTATCAACGTAAGTTTTGTCACAAAATTATCACATCTTAAATCAAAGTTATTTTCTTTCTTATACTTCTGTCTCTGACCAACTGATCCCATATATTTCAGTAGCTGAATGTTTGGCTCTTCGTGATGGCCTTGCTTATGCGATCCATAGAGGTTGGCGGAATATCCTTGTGGAAGGGGATTCAAAGCTCATCATTGATTGTGTTAAACAGGAAGCGGATCCACCTTGGAGTATTTGCATCTTGATTCATGATATTAAGCTCCTCAGTTCTTTTTGTGGTCATCTATCCTTTAATCATATCTATCGCGAGGCGAACTTCACGGCGGATGCTGTTGCAAATCTGGGCCATGGGCTCCACTCCTCTAAGCTGTGGGAATCAAGATTGCCTTTGAATTGTTCAGTTCCTTTCTTCTTCGA